>NW_024871289.1:0-387500 GCF_019054845.1 Dipodomys spectabilis | reverse complement strand
TTGAGCCACAGCACCACATCAGATTTCCTTGTAGTTCATTGGAGTTCAGTGTTTCAAGGACTTTCCTGCCCCAGACTAGCTTTGAACCATGATCCTCAGATCTCATCCTGCTGAGTAGCTAGTATGACAGGCATGAGACACAAGCACCAAACTTCCACTTCAGGTTTCTTAGTGGTCAATTGCAGATAATAGTCTCATGGGACCTTTTGTGTCTGAGATATTTTGGAACCCAGATCCTCAGATCTCAACTCCCTGAGATGGCAGGATGACAGATCTCAGCTATAGACCCCTAGGCTGTGGCACTCTGCTGCAAGGGGGTCCTTGGCTCCACGTGGTTGAGGGCTATCCATGAAAGAAAAAGTATTTGAATCCTTACGGTGTGGTTCATTTAACCTAAGAGCAACATATCTGACATTTTCTGCTTGTCTCAGGCCTATACTAGTTATTGCAAATAAGGAAAACCATGGGACCTATGTTTCTTTGAGCCTGTCTTACTTCAATTAATATAATTTTTTCCAAGTCTTTCCATTTTCTAACAAATGTGGCAATGTCATTTTTTCTTATGGAGGCATAGAATTCCATAATATATATATATATATATATATATATATATATATATGTGTGTGTGTGTGTGTGTGTGTGTGTGTGTGTGTGTGTATAATATGGAATTCTATATATATATATATATCACATTTTTTGTCTGCAAAATCATCTCAGTTGTGGAGCTCTTACAAGGACCAGATGAATGAATGAACCCTGTGAAAGACACAGCACGTGACACTCTTTGCATGACTCAGCACACAGCACCCTGTAAAGGACTCAGCACATAGCACCCTGTGCAAGACTCAGCACAGAACACCCTATGAAGGGCTCAGCACATAACGCTATTCCACAAATTGTCATTAGAATTAGGGTGGTTTCATCAGTATCACCCTTCATTGAGGAACATTTCACCAACCACACAAGATCACATCTAATGGTTTAGAGGGGTGTTTTTTGTGAGGGGTGTTACCCATGAGGCTTGAACTCAAAGCATGTGAATACTGTTCTAATAACATTTGCTCAGGGTTAGAGCTCTGCCACTAGGAGCAACATTTTAAAGAGTGTCACAGACTTCCTGCCACGGCTGGATTTTAAAGCCCCCAAACAGCTAGGATGATGGGGTTAAGCCAGCCATCAGCGTCTGGTTCCGTGCAGCTGGGTTGCAGCGGTATACATATGGCTAAGTCAGGATAGGTGGCAGCTATCAGCGCCAGACTCATAGCTTGCTCTGTGATGATGTATTTGAAGTCCTGTCCTTATATCATTGCAGGTAGAACATTATACCTTTTTTTGGCGGCAGTCCTGGGGCTTGAGTAAGGGCTTAGAAAATGTCCCTAAGTGTTGGTGCTCCAGGCTAGCATTCAATTGATTGAAAAACAGCAGAACTTCTGGATTTTCTGTTTATGTGGCATTGAGAAATGCAACCCAGGGCTTCTTGCTTACTAGGTGAGCACTCAACCATCAAGCCCCAGGAGTGAGCGAGGTATAAATAGATAGAGCTTCCTGTATATACGTATTATATACACAAAAGGAGAGATGTCTGTATATTACTGAATTATAGATAATATTACTACCAATTATTAGGTTTTAAATTATGTCTCCATTTAATGATGTGTCCCAGTTGAACAACTAATAAAGCATTAATTAATAATTACTCAATATCTTGTAATTATTTATCATATATGTACATACATCCATACATATAATTACATATTTCATAAATGAGACAAATTAAATTATGCATCATGTGTTACTACGAATTATTAAGTATTTAATTATGTCTCCATATAATTTTTATTCTCTTAATGCTCAATAAAATATTAATTAAACTTAATCCAAGTCCTATAATTATTTTGTCTAATTTTATCCCAGAATGATTCACTACTAATTCAATCTGTTTTTCTTCCACCTATGTCATTTCTTACATTTGTGACATCCTATTTCATAGCATATAGATTTGCAAAAAATTTATACATCCTACCTGTCACCGAACACTTTCAAAGAATAGGAAAACCTGTCTCACTCGGCTTCTCACTCCATGATTACATTTTTGTCAGTGCTGGAATCTAAACTCAGGGCCTAGAGGCTCAGTTCATGAATGGGTGACTGCCAGCACAGGAGCCTCTAACCAATTCAGCTGCCAGGCAGTTCCTAGGCCCTGAGATCGAGCCCTGTATGTTGACTCCATATTGCACTTAGTGTAGTTATTCATTTTATTTTTTGTTTTATTCATTTATTTACCATTTATTTTATTGACTGTTATTACACATGAAACATTTACTACATTTATTACATAGGATATAGCTTTGCCTATGTATGAAACTTCATACCTAACACCCAGGAATTTCACAGAAAAGGAAAACATGTGTCACCTTAGGCTTCTTACTCCACCATTCAATTTTTGTGAGTGCTGGCATCTGAACTCATAGCCTGCAAGGCCCAATTCATGAATGGGTGAGTTGCAGCACACCAGCCTGTGGCATATAGAGCTTACAAGAAGTTCCCAGCACCTGAGATCGAGCCCCTGGGGTTGACAAAATAAGAAGAAATTGACATGCAGGTGGTACTACACAAATAAATATAGATCTTTAAAGAGTGCCAGAGATGTCTATACATTCTTCAGTTATATGAACTACATTCCTAGCAATTCTTGGGTATTTATTATGCCTCCATGTAATTAATATTTTTGTTTTCATCCTTAATGAAATATTAATTAAATCAACTACAGTCTTGAAACTATTGCATCCATGTAATTAATAGTATTCTTTTAATGTGTCAAAAAATATCCATTAAAATCCATTGGCCTCCTAAAATCACTCTGTTTAGTTTTATAGTAGTATCATTCAGGAACAACTAATACAACCTTGACATTCATAACCTTCCATCGCTATTCCTATGCATAGGAACCAGGCTCTTAGGATCTCCCTGCATTGGTAGGGGTTAGGACCGGGCTTCGAACACAGGGCCTATGTGGCTGTGTTGGTCTAGGGCTTTCTTGGTAGCCTGCCAGCCTTCACCAATGCCAGGTTAGAAACACTTTTCAGACATGTCATTCAGACCCAGTATGGTCACCTTGCAAATAAAACAAATGTAAAACAGGCAGCCATCTGAAAGTTGCCGATTTGTTTTTTGTTTTTATTTTTGTTTTTTTTTTTCTGTAAAAATACCATACAGAGGGGTTACAATTACAGGGGCAAGATAATGAGTACATTTCTTATCAAACATTGTTGCCTCCTCCTATGTTTCCCCTTCCCATTCCTTTCCATACCCTCCCTGCCCCTCCTACCAGATCCTCCCCCCCACCAATGTTGTAAAGTTCGTTTTTCGACATAATGACTTGTACATCTCATTGTTGCAATAGGTCCACCTGTATCCCTATTTAAACGATTTGATTTTTCCCTTCCCCTCCACAAATTATACCACCATCAAATACAGTGAAAGCACGGGTTATACCATGGGGAAGGGACATATAAAGCAACATAGAAATCATCTTATAAATATGTTAGAAACAATTGAATGAGATAAAAAACCTTTTGAATACTTATCTTTGGGTTCATTTCCCTAACATCAACTTATCTGAACTTTTCTGCTTGACTCAGACATATACTAGTTATTGCAAATAAGGCAAACTTTATCTGTGTCGTTTTATTTATTTTTATTCCTGTCAGTCTTTGAGGCCCAGGAACCCAGGTTTGGCTGTGAGTCCAGTGGCTTCAACCCAGCCTGGAGTGATCAAAGCTGAGACAGAGTTGCCATTATCTGAGTTCAAGCTCTATGCTTGATAAAATAAAAATAAATAAATAAGTACATTAAAATATTTGAAAAATTATGAGGCCCCGTGGCTTGGAATTGACGCCATTTTTTTCTGCCAGGCATGGGATTTGAACTCAGGGTCTGGGAAATCTGCAGCTTTGTGGGGAAAGGGGAAGCTTACTATGCTGGAAGACAAGAAAGTCAGGCCTGTTCCCAGGACCTGAATTCAAGTCTTAGCACTTGAAAACAATAATATTTGTATATATTTTAAATACATGATTTATATTTACAGGTTTACTGCATATTGCGGTTCATGTAGTTATTGATTTTATTTTGTATTTTACTTATTTCTTATGTATTTTAGTGAGTATGATTACACATATAATATTTTTTACATCCTATTACATAGAACATAGATTTGCCTATGTATTATCCATCATTCCTGAGACCCAGGACTTTGCCTATAAGGAAAACAAGTGGGACAATTAGCTTCTTCCACCAGAATTAAGTTTGTGGCATTTCTGTGATTTGAACAAGACCCACTTCATAAATGGGTCAATGTTAGCACACTAGTATGATGCAAGTGAAGTTGGCAGGCAAATTTGAGGACCTGAGATCAAACCCTAGGAGTGGCCAATATATAAACAGATAGATGTGTAGATTGCAGTGTGTGTGTGTATTTCCATATGTATATGCATCGATAAATGTATACAGAGACAGATAGACATTTGTGTAGATTCTATTGCATAACTCTATATGTAAAGTGATGTCTATATCTTATTCTTATATATTCTATTGCTACCAATTATTTGGTCTAAAATTATGCGTCCATTAATTAATCATGGTAGAAGACTTAATAAAGTATTAATTCAATTAATCAATGACCTATATTGATTGTGTACAATCTTATACTAGATTGACTAGTTAATTAGTAATTCAATTAGTACATGCCAAACATTCTATTAGTCTTCCTATAGATAGGAATAGATAGGAATAAGTTTCCTAGCATCTTCAGCCATGTGTAGGTGGCAGTCCCAGGATCAAACTCAGGGCCTAGGTGTCTGGGTTGGGCTCAAGCTTCACTGACAGCCCGCAGCCTTCGGCCATGCAAGGTCATGTACAATTTTCAAGCTGAGTCATTGAGACCTAGGATGGTCACAGTGCAAAGGAAACAAAGGTAAAATGGTTGTGTAAAACTTCCTGGTTTTTTCCTCCTCCATTTTTGTTGCTTTGATGGAATTTTGCCAGTGCTACGAGTTGAACTCGGGTCCTAGGATCCCTGGATCATCTGTGGGTGTAAATGCTGCACCCCAGCCTAGGGTAACCATGGTTTAAGACACAATAATGTGTTTCCTTCAGCAAAAGGACCTCAGGGACAATGTTTAGGCTCACAGTTCAAGCCTCAGGAGCGGCCACACAAAAAATGAGCCATTAAGTCTGTGTGTCTGTGTATGTATGCATGTATTTCTATCGGTGAACATCCAGAGTCGCTATGAAGAAAGGCACCCCAATAGGAAATTTGCTTTGAATAGAATGATTTCATAGCACAGAGAGTGCTTTCAAGACCGTGCATGTTCCTGGGATCCCTTCACTGTTTGCAGTGTATCCTGAGGGTTTCTGCACACCCCAGGCTGTTGGGGGAAGCCTGCCTCATTGTTGGAACAGGCCAAAAAAAAAAGCCTCAATCCTGTACAGCTGTGTAACAAACAATTCATGTGGGGCAATTAGTGAGGATGAGTGTGGGCAGGCTCTGAAGGCCAGGAGAAAAAGGCCTCTTTGTACCCAAGCTATCTCTCTCCCCAGTGCTCTGTTTTGACAAGAAGCCTTCATTTGTTCCATCTCCCATGGCAGGCCAAGTTTGCTGCACTCTTTCTGTCTTTGTTAGACTATGTTCCAGTGTTGAAAAAAACTACTACAATTAATTCAAGAGTCCTTCTGGCAGACAACTAGGGAGCTGAACCTAATAAGATTCCTAATTGGCAAAGGTGCCTCCCTAGGTTTCCAGGAGCTTGTTACATCTAAGCACTTGTGCAAAATCACAATGCTTCCTGTCATCTAGGGCTGGTGAAGCTCATCATGTATTGAAACCTTTGCCCTCTCCGAGTTGGGCCCTGGGTAGGTAGATTTCGGGTTAAACACAGGGCCAGGGTGCTGACCTTGAGCTCAGAGGAGAAGCTCTTTGCTTTAATATTGGGTGTCACTGCTTCATTTCTTGTATCATTGTGTGTGTGTGTGTGTGTGTGTGTGTGTGTGTGTGTGTGCACGCGTGTGTGTGCGTGTGTGCGTGTGCATACACCAGCCCTGGAGCTTTTATTCAGGACCTGAGCACTGTACCTTAGTTTCTCCTGCACAAGGACAGCACTCTACCACTTGAGCCACACAGCCAATTCAGGCTTTTTTTTCTAGGTATGTGGTACTGAGGATTCAAACCCAGGGTTTCATACATGCAAAGCACTCTACCCATAAGACACATTCCCAGCACTCCACTTCAGGTTTCTTGATTTCTTTTCTTATAAGTTGGAGGAGTTGAAGCCTGGGCCTGGGTGCTGTCTCTGAGCAATTCAGTTCAAGTCTAGCACTCTACCACTTGAGCTACAGTGCCCCTTCAGGCTTTCTGGTGTTTCTTTGGAGATAATCATCTCAAGGAATCTCCTGCTGAGGCTGGCTTTGGACCATGATACTCAGCTCTCAGGTTCCTGAATAGCTAGGATGAGAGGTGCGACTCACTGGTGCCCAGCTTCCACTTTAAGTTTCTAAGTGGTGAATAGGAGATAATAGTCTCATGGGCCTTTTTGTTTCTGGGATAGTTTGGAACCCAAATCCTCAGTTTCCTGAGCAGGCAGGATGATAGACCTCAGCTAAAAACACCTAAGCTGTGACACTTTCTGCAAGGGGGTCTTTGGCTCCGCGTGGTAGAGTACAAGCCATGAGCCCAAGAGGAAAATTCAAGCGCCTAGGCTCTGGGTTGAAGGTTCATGATGGAGAAAATGAAACCAAACCAATTGTCAGCAGGAGACAAGTCACTAGAGTTCAGTACATACATAAATTTGGCCCTGCCTTGGGGACATATCTGAGCCTCAACTTTTTCATCTGCACAATCGTCTTACTTGTGGAGCTCTAACAAGGACCAGATGAAAGAATACACCCCATGAAGGACTCAGCACATAACACCATAGCACCCCGCACACCAGGAGGGACTCATCACATAGCTCTATCCCACAAGCTGTCATTAGAATTCGGGTGCTTTCATCAGTATCACCATTCTTTCAGAAAAACGTCACAAACCACAAATGTTCACATCTAATGGTTTAAAGGGGTGGTTAATGGAGGGGAAGGTCCTCAGCCTTGGGGATTGCACTCATAGGTTGTGGATACTCTCCTAAGACTTTTTCCTCAAGGCTAGAACTCTACCACTTTGAGGCTCAGCTCACAGTCTCGCAGATTTCTTGCCAGGGCTGAGTATCCAAACCACCAGTTTCAGAACTCATCCCCGAGCAGCTAGGGGTGAGCCAGCAGCGTCTGGTTCCATGTAGTTGGTTTGCAGCTGTTGACCTCTGGCTAAGTCAGGTTAGATGTCAGCCATCAGCTTCAGACTCCTGGCTTGCTCTGTCATGAGGTATTTGAAGCGCTGCCATTCTATAGTTGTAGTCATAACATTCTAACTTGTTTTTGGTGCTTCAGTGACAGCACCACTTTTGGCTTTTTCTCTGCATGTGATAGTGTGGAAATGAACCCAGAGCTTCATACATACTAGGCAAACACTCTACCACTGAGCCCCAGTAGTGACAAGTGTAGAAATAGATATGGTTTGTTTTATATATATACATATATATATATATATATATATATATATATATACACATATAAAACAAGAGAGAGGTGTCTGTATATTATTAAGTTATATATACTATTTTACTACCAATTATCAATAATTAAATTATTTCATCCTTTATTTAGGTACCATGTTTGAATTTATAATAAAGTATTAATTGAAAATTAGGCAATGTACTATGATTACTGTGTATAATTTTATAATATAAACATACACTAAGTACTAATGTAATTGTTACTTTTACAACATTCCATTCATATGGCTGTCTATTGGAATGCATTTTTTAGGATCTCCTGACATTCGTAGGTGGCGGGGATTTGAACCCGGACCTAGTTTGCTGGTTTGGGCTATGTTTTCCCTGATAGCCCATCAAACTTCAGCAGTGCAAGGTCACTTACACTTTCCAGGCCCTGTCATTTAGACACAAGATGGTCACAATTAAAAGGAAAAAACTATGTAAAACCACTTTCTGGAACTCCCCAGTTTTATCCTTCTCCTTCCTTCACCCTCTTATTTTGTCGGTTGTCAGGCAGAAGTCTGAGTCTGTGCACTGTACCTCAACTCTTCAGCTCAAGGCTATCATTCTACCACTTGAGCCATAGCAACACTTCCGTTTTTTTTCTGCTTATGTGGTGCTGAAGAATTGAACTCAGGACATTATGCATGCAAGGCAAGCACTCTACTACTGATCCACCTTCCCAACACTTCACCTTTTTTTGCCACTCCAAAGATTTGAACTCAGGTCCTAGGACCTCAGGATGGGCTGTGGGTCCAGAGGCTGCACCCCAGCCTAGAGTGATCAAGGCTGAGGCAGAGTTGCCACAAGCTGAGTTCATGGCCCGGGCCTGGCCAAAAAAATTAAGGCCCTGTCTTGGAATTTGCACCATTTGTCTGGAGGGCTGGGATTTGAACTCAGGGTCTGGGGAACTCTGTGGCACTGTAGGGGAGGGGAAGATCACCGTCTTTGAAGACAAGAATTTCAGACTAGTTTCAAGGGCCTGAATTCAAGCCCTATCACTGGAAAAATAATATTCATATATGAGATCTTTTTACTTACGTGGGTTTACTCCATATGACATTTATTACCCTTCTTTTTTCATTGTTTATTTTATTTAGCATTATTACATATATAACTTTTTTAATTTATTATATGTTATCACATGAATATATTTGCATATGGATTATACATCATACTGAGACACAGGACTTTTACAGAGAAGGAAAAAAATATGTCAAAATTGGCTTCTTACTGCACATATAAACTTTTGGCAATGCTGGGATTTGAACTCAGAGGTCACAATGCATAATTTATGAATGGGTCAATTGTAGAACAAAAGCCTTTGGCAAATTGAGCTGCCAGCCAGTTCTGAGGACCTGAGATTAAGCCATAGTAGTGGGCTATATATATATATATATAAATAAATAGATTGTTAGATATAGGCATAGATATAGACATAGAGAGATAGTTAGATATAGATAGATAGAGAGATAGATAGATAGATAGATAGATAGATAGATAGATAGATAGATAGATGTGTAGTTTGCTACATATATGAGAGAGACAATGTAAGGATATTAAATTATATATATATTATGAATTATTAGTTACTAAATTAGGTTTCTATTTAATGCAGTATCATGGTTGAATACTTACTAAAGTATTAATGTAAAAGAAGACAGTGTTCTTTAATTAGCAGAACCAAACCAGGGAGTTAGAATGGAAGACATAATCCAATAATTTTTGTGTGGTATTCTATAAAAGAATCATGAACTAACTGTCAATTTAATTGTAACTTTTATAAATTCCATTAAGCATTCCCATGGATAGGAATGATTTGCTCAAGATTTCCCTCCATTTGTAGGTGGCGGTCCTGGCATTCCAACTCCAGGCCTGAGTAGTTTACTCGGAAATGCATACCATTAGAATGACACTGTGAAGATTTCAGATTGTCATGAGAAAAATAGAACAAGAAAAAAAGAAAGCCGAGTGTTAGTTGATCCTCCCTGTAATTCTAGCTCTTCAGGAGTCTGAGAGGTAGAGAATGACAATTTGAATTCAGTCCGGACAGGAAAGCCCAGGACAATCTTATTTCTAAGGGATCACAGGAATTAAAAAAAAAAAAAAAACATGAGTGGAGCTGTGGCTCAAGGGCATAGCACTACCTTTGAGCAAAAGGAGCTCAGGGACAGTGCCTAGGCTCATAGTATAATCCCCAGACTTGCCAAAAACATAAAACAGTAACTCCATGTCTACCCATGTATGTATGCATGTATTTCTATCTGTGAAGATCCAGAGTCCCTATGTTGAAAGGCATTCAGCTAGGAAATTTGCTTTGAATAAAATGCTTTCATAGCACAGAGAGCGCTTTCAAGACAGTGCATATTCCGGGGCTCCCCTCATTGTTCCCAGTGTAGCCTGAGTGTTTCTGCGAACCTCAGGCTGCTGGAAGAAGTATGCCTCATTGTTGGAACAGGCAGACAAAAGGCCTCACTCCTGTACAGCTGTGTAATAAAAAACTCCATCTGGGCCAATTAGTGAGGATGAGTGTGGGCGGGTTCTGAAGGCCAGGAGAAAACGACCTCTTTGTATCCAAAGCTATCTCTTTCCCCAGTGCTCTGTTTGGACAAGAAGCCTTCATTTGTGCCACCTCCTCTGGCAGGCCAAGTTCCTTGTACTTATCCTGTCTTTGTTAGACTATTTCCCAGTGTTGAAACAAACTGCTACAATTAATTCAAGGTTCGTTCTGGCAGACAACTAGAGAGCTGAACTGAATTAAAAGATTCCTAATTGGCAAAGTTGCCTCCTTAGGTTATCAGAAGCTCACTGAATCTAAGCACATGGGTAATATCACAATGCTTCCTGTCATCTAGGGCTGGTGAAGCTCATCAGGTTTTGAAACCTTTGACCCCTCCTAGTTGAGCCCTGGATGGCTAGCTTTTGGGGTTGAATACAGGGCCTAGGTGCTCACCATAAGCTTAGAAAATGAAGCTCAGTGCTTTACCACAATTTGGTGTAACAGTTTCAGTTCTGATACCTGTGTGTGTGTGTGTGTGTGTGTGTGTGTGTGTGTGTGTGTGTGTGTGTGTGTGTGTGTGTGTGTGTGTGTGTGTGCATACACTTGTCCTGGAACTTGAGGACCTCAGCACTGTACCTGAGATTCTCCTGTACAAGGATAGCACTCTACCACTTGAGCCACAGGGCCAATTCAGGCTTTTTTTTTAGTGATGTGGTACTGAGGAATCAAACCCAGGGATTCATACATGCAAAGCAGTCTAATGCTTCCTCTTCAGGTTTCTTTCTTTCTCTTCTTGTATGTTGGAGAAGTTGAAGCCTAGGCCTGGGCGCTGTCCTTGAGTTCTTCAGCTAAAGCCAAGTGTGCTACCACTTGAGCTACAGCATTTCTTCAGGTTTTTGTTGGGTCACTGGAGAGTAGAGTCCATCTCAAGAATTTCCTGCCCAGGCTGGCTTTGGACACTGATCCTCAGCTCTCAGGCTCCTGAGTATCTAAGAGGACAGGTGTGAGTTAGTGGTGCCCAGCTTCCACTTCAAGTTTCTAAGTGATGAATAGGAGATAATATTCTCATGGGACGATTTGTGTCTGGGATAGTTTGGCACCCAGATCCTCAGATCTCAGCTTCTTGAGTAGGCAGGGTGACAGACCTCAGCTACAGACGCCTAGATCTAACTCTCTGTTGCAAGAGGGTCCTTGGCTCCACGTGGTAGGGTGTTAGCCATGAGCCAACAGGGAAGGGTCAGTGCCTAGGCCCTAAGTCCAAGGTTCACGACTGAGAAAAATAAATAATTGTCTGCAGGAGACAACTCACTAGATTTCAGTACATACATAATTTTGGTTAGCCTCAAATTTCTCATCTGCACCATCATCTTACTTGTGGAGCTCTTACAAGGATCAGATGAAAGAATGAACCCCATAAAGGACTCAGCACACACCTCATGAAGGACTCATCACATAGCTGTAACCCACACGCAGTCATTAGAAGGAGGGTGCTTTCATCGGTATCACCATTCTTTCAGAAACACATCACAAACCACACAAAATTCACATCTAATGATTTAGAGGGATGGGTCTTTTTGGGAGGGCTGGGTGTCAGCCACAGGAAATGCACTGGAAGGTTGGGGGTACTGGTATAAGATCTTTTGCTCAAGACTAGAGCTCTACCACTGTGAGCCACAGCTCAGAGTTTTGGAGACTTCCTTCAAGGGCTGGGTTTTAAACCCACCAGATTTCAGCCCCTGAGTATCTTGGATGACAGAGCTGAGTGAGCCAGCAGCATCTGGCTCCGTGGGGCTGGGTTGCAGTGGTTTACTTCTGGCTAAGTCAGGTTAGATGTCAACTTTCACCACCAGACTCCCGGTTTGCTCTGTGATGAGGTATTTGCAGTCCTATCCTTTTATCGTTGCAGTTAGAACATTCTATTTTCTTTTTTTGGGTGCCAGTCCTGGGTCTTGAGTAAGGGTCTAGACAAAGTCCCTAAGCTTTTATGCTCAAAGCTAGTGCTCAACTGCTTGATGGACAACATGACTACCAGATTTTTCTGTGTACGCGGTAGTGAGGAATCAAACCCAGGACTTTGTACGTACTAGGCAAGCACCTTACCACTGAGCCCCAGGAGTGACAAAAGTATGAACAGATAAATGTATAGATTGGTTGACAGATAAATGGATGTATATGTATACAACAAGAGAACGATGTGTCTGTATACAATGTAAATGCATATAGAATATTACTACTGATTATTGGCAATTAAATTCCTTCCTTTTTAAAGTATCATGATTGAATACATAATAAAATATTAATTGAAAATTAGTCAATGTAGTATAATTGTTGTGTATAATTTTATAATAATATAATCGTACACTAACTACTAATTTAATTGTTACTTTTATAACATTCCATTCCTATGGATGCATATGGGAATGGGTTTCTTAGAATCTCCCACCATTCATTAGTGGCAGTCCTAGGATTCGACCTCCAGACCTAATTTGCCGGTTTTGGCTATGGCTTCCTTAATAGCCACCAAACATGAGCAATGCAAGGTCATGTACACTTTCTGCGCCTTGGCATTTAGACCCAGAATGGTTACAATACAAAGGAAATAAAAATGTAAAACTACCTTCTTGAATTTCTCAGTATTATGCTTCTCCTTTTTATTTTTTATATTTTTGCCTGTCCCGAGATTTGAACTCAGGTCCTAGGATCCCAGTGCTGGCAGTGGCAGAGATGCCAAGACTTGACTTCAAGCCCCGTAGTTGGCAATAATAATAATAATAGTAGTAGTAGTAGTAGTAGTAATACCCAGGCTTGGATTTGCACAATTTTTCTGGCAGGTATGGGATTGGAACTCAGAGTCTGGGTAACTCTGTGACACTGTGGGTGAAGAGGAATGGCTCACTGTCCTTGAAGACAAGAAATTCAGACCAGTTCCTAGGGCCTGAATTGAAGCCCCAGCACTGGAAAAAATAATGTTCATATATGAGATCTATTTACATACATGGGTTTACTGTGTTGACATTTATTACCCTTATTTATTTAACATTATTACACATATAATGTTACTTTTATTATATCATATAACATAGGATATATTTTATACATCATACTGAGACCAAGGACTTTCACAGAGAAGGAAAACAATGTGTCAAAATTGGCTTCTTACTACAAAGAATAAATTTTTGGCCATCGTGGGATTTCAAATCATGGACTAAAATGTCCAATCCATAAATGGTGTCACAGTCTTAGCAGACCTGACTCTGGCAAACTGAGCTGCCAGGAAGATCTGAGTCCCATATATATATATATATATATATATAGTCCCATATATATATATATATATGTATATATATATACATATATATATATATATATATATATATATATATATGGGATTAGTGTGTGTGGCTTGATCATAAGAATAATGATATATGTATATTATATACAAATATACATATATATGTTGATAGATGTGTAGATTGAGATACATATGAATATATACATATATATATATGTACATATATATATAGAGAGAGGGACTGTGAGGATATTAAATTATATATATATATTATTACCAACTATTAGTTATTAGTGCTTCCATTTAATGAAGTATCCTGGTTGAATACTTATAAAAACATTAATTAAAAATTAGTCAGTATCCTCAATCATACCATGATGATATAATGGAAGATATAAATCCAATAATTATTCTGTGGCATTCTAAAATAGAATCATGAAGCAAATGCACATTTAATTATTACTTTTATAACATTCCCTTAGCATTCACATGAACAGGAATGAGTTTGTCAGGGTATCCCTCCATTTGTGGGTACCAGACCTAGCATTCAAACTCCAAGCCTGAGTAGTTTAATTTGAATGCAAACCATTGGAATGACACCATGAAGATTTCAGATTGTTATGATTTATAAAAAGAACAAGAAGAAAAGAAAGCAAGGTGTCAGTGGCTCCTGCCTGTAATCCTAGCTCCTTAGGAGGCTGAGATGTAAAGAATGCCAATTTGAATTCAGCCGAGGTGGGAAAGTCCATGATACCCTTCTTTCTAAGAGGTCACATGAAAAAGCAAAACCATGAATGGGTGTGTTGCTCAAGGGCAGAGTGCTACACTTGAGCAAAAGGAGCTTAGGGACAGAGCCTAGGCTCATAGTACAACCACAGACCTGCCCAAAAAAAAAAAAAAGAGGAGGCAATAACTGCTTGTATCTTTGTATGGATGATGAGCATTCAGCAGGTTGCCCATACCCAGACATCCAACCTGGGCAAGCTGGGACAAGCCCTCAGAGAGTACTAAGTCTGAGCCGGCAACTTGAACAAAGCATCCTTCTCTGCCATTTAAAGAACTGAAGCATTATGTCCTGGCTGAGGTGTCCCATTGGGACACCTAGAAGCCAGACACTGCCTCCAGGGAGACCACAATTCTAGGCTACAGAAGTTGTCAAAAGTTCTGACTTCATATTCTCTATCCCTCTGTATGATGTGAGCCTAGACCTCCGGGGCCTAGTGGCTATCACTCATTTATCATTTCTCATTTTCAAGTCACAGGCTGGTCCCAAATATTGGCAAAGATATGAAATAGTCAGTGATTTCTACAACAAAAGGGGTAAGCTAATTAACCTCACCCTCATAACTCCCATTAGAAGTGAGACTTGAGTTGTGTATGTGGCTTAGTGGTAGAGTGCTTACATAACATGCATGCACGAAGCCTTGGGTTCTATTCCTCATTACCACAGAAACAGAAAAAGCCAAAAGTGGGACTGGGGCTTCAGTGGTAGAGTGCTAGACTTGAGCAAAAGAAGCTCAGGAACATGCCCAGACCCTGAGTTCAAGCCCCAAGACTGGCAAAAAAAAAAAGTCAGCCTGGTGAGATATATTGTTCTGGGACTCAGAGGAGGGCCGAGGTTATAGGTAAAGGTAGGGTAGAGTGCAGGGGCTGGTGGCTCTCCCCTGTAATCATAGCTACTTAGGAGGCTGAGATCTGAGGATGACAATTGCAAGCAGGAAAGTCTATATGAGACAGTTTTCTCCAATTAAACACCCAAAAAGCCAGAAGTAGAGCTGTGGTTCAAGTAGTAGAGCACTAGCCTTGAGCACAAAGGCTCAGGGATAGAATAGCATCAAGGCCATGAATTCAAACCCCAGGAATGGCACGCGCACACACACACACACACACACACACACATATACAACCTCACACACATACACACACACACACACATCAAGATAGTGCATTTGCCACTCAGCCTGCACAAGTTCCATCTCTAGAAACTTAATACTAAAATAAAGAGGGAGATTGGAAGGAAAGACTTGCTCCATGAGATGATATACCCAGTGCCAAAATTCCACAGGACTTCTAAATTGTGAAAGAGGACAGAGAGCCTCAGGCAGAAGGTCCAGCATGGGCAACGGTCCTGAGGTGTGGTTTAGAGCAGGTGGTGTGGGTGGAATGAAGGTTCTGTGGCTTCAGACAAGTCTGGCAGGACATTCAAGGCTGGGTCAAGGTTTATACTTGAGTCACAGGTAGGGCAGAGGTTGGGGTCCCAGAATGGGGCCCAGGAGGAAGATTATCTTGTCTTTCACCATGGACCCCAGCCATTTCCTGTGGCTGGAAGCCTGTTTTGCATAGCTCCTGACCCTCAGGCCTCCTTTTCATGGAGGAGTCAGGGCAAATGCAGGGAGGAAAGCTTGCTTAAGAAAAGCTTCTAGGGGCTGGGAAGGTGGCTCAGTGGTAGAGCGCTTGCCTTGCATGCCTGAGGCCCTAGGTTCGATTCCTCAGCACCACATAAGCAAAAAAGAAAAAAGCTGGAAGTGGTGCTGTGGATCAATTGATAAAGCGCTCGCCTTGAGCTGAAGAGCTGAGGGACAGCGCCCAGGTCCAGAGTTCAAGCCCCAGGACTGGACACCCCCCCCAAAAAAAAGAAAAGCTTCTAGCCTAATGCCACCAGTGGCTCAACCCCTGTAAATCCTAGCTACTCAGGAGACTGAGATCAGAGGGATGAAATTACTGAGGCTCTTCTTGCCAATGAACTACCAAAAGCCAGAAATGGAGCTGTGGCTCAGGTGATAGAGTGCCAGCATTGAGGGAAAAAGTTGAGACCAAAGCCCAGATCCCTGAATTCAAGCCCCAGTACTGGCTCCTAAAAAAATAAAAAAAGCTTTCAGGAGCTCCTAGTCCACTGTAGTGACACTCCAGATCAGCCCGGCACCGGTGGCTCACACCTGTCCTCCTAGATCCTCAGGAGGCTGAGACCTGAGGATCATGGTTCAAAGCCAGCCCGGGCCAGAAAGTCTGGGAGACTCTGAACTCCAGAGAACCTCCAGAAAACTGGAAGTGGCGCGGTGGCTCAAGTGGTAAGCTGAAGAGCTGGGGAACAGCAACTAGGCCCAGAGTTCAAGCCCCATGACCAACAACTTGCCTGCTTGGACCTCACTCTGTGGCAGAATATTTTCCAATGGGCCTCTGATGGACTCCCAATGTCTAGGTGTCCCACCAGTCTTCAGAGCAGCCTCTTTGGATATCTTTCCCTACAGAGTAGGCCACAGTATCAGAGAAGGGTCAAACCTTGGGGCATGGAGGTCATCGTTCGAGTCATCAGAATGGCATCTGTCATGGGTGCATTATGGATCTGAGCAGTAAATCTACGTCTCATACCAGGGTTCTGGGCCAGGAGGGGCAGGAGCTGCAAGATGATACAACAGGTAATGCCCACTCACACAAGTATCACAAAAGTGTGAATCTATCAGGCACACCTTTGACGGGTGTTGAGTTGGGCTCATGAAAGACTTGTAGGCTTAGGAATCCACGGGTGGCTGGTTGCTGCTTGTAGCAGTCACTACCCCTGGAGTCCCAGGGTTTGGAGCCTTGCTTTCCTCACCAGTGCTCAGGGGAGGATGAAGGTCTGAAATCGTGGGCCAACTACAAAGAGCATCCATTGTGTCCTTCTCTTGGTCCTGTGGCCCCGTGCATGAATGGAGGGGCAGGTTCCATGGAACTTACTGCCATGACCCAGACCCCTTAGCCCAAGAAGGACTTAGGGAGAAACAACTTGATCTGCCTTGAGAGTTTACTATGATTATGCCTCAAGACTGCCCACAGTTCTACCTGAGCTCATCATTAACACCTCTGTGTGTGTGTGTGTGTGTGTGTGTGTGTGTGTGTGTGTGTGTGTGTGCATGCATGTGTGCGTGCACATATTTGTACAGGGGTTTGAACTCAGGGCTCAGGCTCTGTCCCTGAGTTTTTTCATTGAAGGCTAGCACTCTACCACTTGAGCCACAGCTTTTCTTCCAGCTTTCTGTGGTTATTTGCAGAAAAGAGTCTCACTGACTTTTCTAGCTGGGCTGCCACTGAAAGGCAATCTTCAGATCTCAGCCTCTGAGGAGATAGGAATATGAGAGAATGAGCTATTAGTATCTAACTGGCCACACTTTCCTTTTTGGATAAAACAGAGTACCTCTCTGTCCCAGCTGAGCACCCATGTTCAGCTACTTCTCCAACCCAGGCTTCAGACAAAACAAACCCTACACTGAGGACAAAGAAATGGGATCAGGTTTGAGCTTTATGTTCTCCACACAGTCAGGGGCTGCTAGGAGCTGATATAGAGATCAGAAATCTAGGCCAGGGCAAGTAGACAGCTGTAACAGAAGAGTGTATGAAAAGACATCCTTGCCGCTGGGTGCCAGTGGCTCATGCCTGTAATCCTAGCTACTCAAGGCTGACACCTGAGGATCAATCAAGTTTCAAAGCTAGCCTGGGTAGACTCTTATCTCCAATGAATCATCAAAAAACTGGGAAGGAAAGTTACACTATTTCACACGGTACAGCACCAACCTTGTGCAAACAAGCTAAAGGATAGCACCTAGGCTCTGAGTTCAAGTCCCGGTAAACACACATACACACACACACACACACACACACACTAACATCTTTAGCAGATGCCAATGTCTCAAACCAGCTATCTAGTACTCAATAGGCTGAACTCTTAGGATGGCAGCTTGAAGCCAGCCCAGGCAAGTAAATCCGTGAGACTCTTCTCTCCACTAAACAACTAAAAAAGATGAAAGGTGAGCTGTGATTCAAGTGGTAGAGTGTTAGCTCAGGGACAGTGCCTAGGCCCAGAGTTCCAGTTCTGAGATTTTTTTTGGGGGGGGGGTCCGGTCATGGGCCCTGAACTCTGGGTCTGGGCACTGTCCCTCAGCTCTTCAGCTCAAAGCTAGCACTCTACCACTTGAGCCACAGCGCCACTTCCGGCTTTTTCCTTTTTGCTTATGTGGTGCTGAGGAATCGAACCCAGGGCCTCAGGCATGCAAGACAAGCGCTCTACCACTGAGCTACCTTCCAAGCCCTCTGAGATTTTTTTAAAAAATAAATACCCTTTGCCATCCCCAACCCCACAGGCCATAAATCGAGATTTTGGTCATCTTAGATCTCACTTCCGTTCCTGCTACTTCCACAGCACTGTCACAAGTAGCCTGTGTGTGGCTAGCACTGGGTTAAGAATGGAAGTTACACAAGGGGGACATAACCAGGTCAAGGCTCATGCCCCAGAACATTGAGGTACTGGCCATACCTGTCTCTCACCCCCTCTACCCTGACCCTGGAATCTAGTCTGTGCCTCTGTATTATGGTTATCCGGAATTGTTTAGAAGGACCTGAGAGGCCCAGCTGGGCAGCAGGGGGAGGGGAGATAGACTTTCCTGCGATAAGGTACGTTTACATTTCCTAGACACCAATGGGTACTTCGAAGACAACTTTGCCTCACCTTCCATGTAGCCCCAGATCCACTTGTTTGGGCGGTCTTCAGTCAGCTATCAGGCTGAAGTTGGCCAGAGGCATTGGCAACCACCCTTCCCCCACTCCATTGCCAGCCTGCTAGGATGGACATGCATTCAGAGGCCCAGTTGAGGAAAAGGAAAGGACATGCATGACTGAGCCCCTCTCCTCCATGGGCAGGGGAGAACCTATGTCAGCTGGCCCTGCTGACCCAGAATCCTCTGGAGGTGGCCAAAGTTATGGACAGCCAGATTTAGGCCCCAACAAAAAGCTAGAATATACAGGTCTCTGGCAATTTAGGACTCATTGTAGACCCAGATAGGGGGCTATAGGCAGGGTGCCATGCCATGGAGGAGGGGCTCCCTCTGAAGTCAGGAAGAGGCAGACAGGTGCCCAGGAAGGGGACAGAGAAAAATGAGGGAAAAATACACACACACACACACACACACACACACACACACACACAGACAGGAGTAGCCCAAGGCCTCAGCAGTCCCTGAGCACTATGAGAACTCTTATCTCTAATTAAAGACCCCCAAATATTGGAAGTGGACCTATGGCTCAAATGGCAGTGTGCTAGCTTTGAGCATAACACAAGGGATGGGACCCAGGCCCTAGTTACAAACTTTTTCTAGCATAGACCTACCCAAGAAAGGGAAGCAGGTAGGCACACGGGAGCTCAAAGCTCACACGTAATACTCAAGACTCACAGAATAGACCCCATCCTGCTCTGATTCTCTAAATTCTATGTCCTAGATTATGTCAGTCTTAGATGGGACAGACCATGCACCAAGTCAGGACGTTCAAGTACGATCTCATACTGAGGATCCCGTGACCTAATCAAGGCCTCAAGATCCCTCGACACTGGGCGGGCAGTCAGTTGCGGTCTAGTTATCCAGCCACAAGATATGGGATTGAAAGGATTTCTTGGTCAAGGGATGCAGACTGAAGGGCTGTAGGTCCCTCTCTCTCGGGAAGGACAAAAGGCCTATCCATCCCAGGAATGTTCCTGGGTTGTGATTATCCTCAATGAAACAACCCTGCTCAGAGCTCAGTGCCTCTGGTTTTCCCACCACCCCCTACCCAGCCCTGCCCCACCTTCAGTCGGCCCTCTCTGAATCCCAGATCTGCCATCTAGACTAAAGTTTGAGCCAGCAAAGGGACCCACCTCTATCTCTGAGAATGCAGTCACGGGGCTCTACAGTCCCCTAGAGGAAGTCTTGGGGCAACACGGGTCTGATTCCCCCCTCATTCTCTGGATGTCCTGTGCCAGTAGCAGGCTTACCTCTTTCTCTGGTCGAGGAATGAACACTGGGAGTGTCATCTTCAGATTGAGCCAGCAAAAGTCCCAGTCCCCAAGGATGTACCACACAGGCATCCAGCAGTGGATGACAGCCAGCTGGTCAATTGTAAACCCAAAGTGTCAGGACCTTTAACAGCCATGTGGCTGGGTCAAACTCACTATCACTGATGGTCTAAGTTGTTAGATGAGGTTATGGCTCCAATGGCCTGACACACCTGACCTGGGATCATCCTCTCTCTTCATCATCTTGCTTAGCACTTGCCACCCCACTCTTGACACTCCCTCAGCCTATACCTCCTTATGCTTTGGACAATTTCTTCTTATCTGACTAGAAAATAAACTCGGTGGGCCAGGGGAGACTGAAATTTGGTGACACACCCTGAGCCCTAGGGTCCACCCAAGGCTGTTTCCCTCTGCAGTCGGCGACCACACAGCTCCTGGATGTTATGAAATTCCTGAGGGGTCCGTGGCTTCGTCCTACATACTGGCTTTAGGCTCTGAAACTGTCCCCACAGAGATTGTGAGTGGTTGGCTCCCTTGATCCAGGGACTCCAAACCAAGGCTTGCATGTTCCGTTCTTCTTTCCTTTCCTCCTTTTCTCCCTCCATCCTTCCCTTCTCTTTCTCTTTCCTTTCTTTGTGTCACTCCTGGGCCTTGAACTCAGAGCCTGGGTGCTGTCCCTAAGCCTTTTTACTCAAGGCCAGCAGTCTACAGCTTGAGCCACTCATCCACTTCTGGCGTTTTCTTTTTGGTAGTTTGTTGGAGATAAGAGTTTTACAGACTTTTCTTCCTGGGACTTAAGCCTCAGTCCTCCCATCTCAGCCTCCTAAGTAGCTAGGATGACAGGTGTGAAGCACCGGCATCTAGCTCAAACCAAGATTTCTTCATGTGCTGTGGAACCAGCACTAGAATATTTCATTGTCTATGATTCCTGGACCTGGCACTCACTTTAACGGTTTGTTGGATAAATAAATGAGCATCTCTCTATGACAATACTACAGAAAACTCCCATCCAACCCAGGTAAGCATCCTGGGGGTGGAGGGGTTAGTGGGGGAGGTGTTAAAGCCTGAAGTAGCTCTTCTACAGTTCTCCCTAGTCACACTTCCTGCCCTCCTGGAGCCACCGCACTTAACTCTTTAGGCTCTGAGGATGTGAGCCACGATGTACTTCCTGGATTCTGGGGCTCTTCGATGCCTCTCTTCTCAAAAATCTTTGTCCAGAGGCTAACTCACAGTTTGGCACTCAATTCCACCCTCAGGTGCGAATGAGGCACGTGAGGTGAAAGCCTGGCTCAAGGGGCCTCCTCTCCTCCCCCTGGGGCCAGACATTATGGTCTACCACATCCGGCCCCCAAGTTTCATGTTGCAGAGAAAGAATCCTTGAGGGTTCCCAGTTCTCTGAATCTCCCAGATTCCAGTGCAGTGCTTGGAATCGTCTCGGCTCACAGCTGGCAACCTGGGGATTGCGAGGTCACGATCTCTGCTCCCCATGATGTCCTTGACTGTGGTGGTCACCCTAGAGAGAACCAGAGGAGAATCAGCAGCTGCTGGAGGAAGGGAGTCAAAGCAGGATGTTCCTGACAGGAGACGATCTGGCTTGGGAACTCTGCCTATGCCGCCTTGAAGATCATTGTTTGGCAGCTGAAATGGTCCATCTAATTTGACCCATAATCCCAATCATTAGTAGTAATTGCCAGCTTAAAGAAAAAATCCTGGAAAAGCTGGCATTTCAGTTGTCCCAATCAAACTTAAAGGCTTCCAAATCAGTGGTCCCCTTTTCCTTCTAGACAGCCAACAGCAGGTTACAGAAACTGGCATTCAGCCAGCCCTAGCTAACTGCCATGGCCTGATACCGTGCAGGCTTCATTAGGGGGAATGCACTTGCTTACCACTGCCCAGCTGGAAACAGCCGAGGCAGGACACAGATTGGAGTCTACAGGACTCCAGGGAGGACTGCCCACCGGTGCACAGCCCTAGGAGGGAATCCAGGCCACCAGTGGGGGCCTGAAGCCCCCTGCCCAGATGCCCATGGACACCGCCAAACCCTGGGTAAGGTTCCCCTCTCTTCCTTGTTTGTAGTGAACCATCTGTTATGTCACACCATTTGCCACCCACCAGATCCTCCTAGCTTCACATCTGCTGCCCTACTACCCCCATCACATTCCCTAATTATGTTTGGCAGACACATTCCCAACCCTTGAATTAGCTCCAACTTTACACACCAGAGCAGGTTATCTGGCTGTATGAGTGTGGCTGTGGTCACATTTGCCTCACCAGCCTGAAGACAGAAGGACAGATGTCCACTATGGTCTGTGATTCACACAGACCTCCAAGTGGAGACCCACGCAGACCCAGAAGCTACAGTGAGCTACAGGAAAGGGGAAGAGAGAGGTGGAAAGAGGTGGAAAGGAACATCTACTAAAACCTTCCCCAAACTATTCATGTAACGGTGAAGGAGAAAATAAAAATTGTGGCTGGGAGCATACATGGCATTGATGACAAAAGAACAATGCACATACACAAAAATAAAATGCTTTCGGTCTTTTTAGACATGGTGACTTAAATATGTTTCCATTGTTTTCATCTCCCTGCTCTCCCAACATGCACAACATGCATGCGCGCGCACACACACACACACACACACACACACACACACACACACACACACAAACACACAAAATCCAGACCAGTGACAGAAGACTGGTACATGCAGCACCTGAAATTTGCCAACTTATCGCTCACCTGAGCACAGTCATGCTGTACAAGTTGAAAGATGATCTCTCTCCCTCCCTCTCTCCCTCCATTTCTCTCTCTCTCTCTTTCTTTCTCTCTCATACACACACACACACACACACACACACACACACACACACACACACAGACTGAGAACAGTGCCTCTCCTGAGTTTGTCAGTTCCTCATCTGGGACAATGTACAAGCTGGGGCATGGAGTTCCCTTGTCAGAACCAGGGGATCCCACCAAAGGGGAGCACCACTCTAATAAAAAAGAACCACCCTGCCTCTCCCTTTCTCCAGGGTCAGAATCTTCCTCTTGAGAACAACAAACCTTAACTCCACATAAACCAAAACCCTAGGCCAGGATGCTGGATAGAGTGCTGAGACAGGTGGCTCCTCAGAGCCAGGACAGATAACAAGCAGGGGTTCATGGTTCCCCCAGAGGGGTGTCTGACCTGGGATGGCGGCGGTTTTGGGGAAATGGATGGGCTCCTAAATGTTACATACATGGATGGACTTCCTACTTCCAGCCTAGATGCTTCTGGGTGACTTGGTGCATTCTTGGGGAGGATGAGGAGACCAGATGGACCGGGAGCACCAGCAGATTCTGGCAGAGCTGGGAAATGTGATCACCCTGTGAGAACTGATGACAGCTGGGGTGGGGAGAATAGGCTGGGTGTGGGTGAGAGGGGGTGTGTTTCTCCCAGATATTCATCTTCTATCTGATCCCCAGTGTCCTCACCTCCCTAGTGGGCTTTTCTGGGACCCTCCTCAGGTGAAAGGGTGACTAAGCATAGAGGACAAGGGCTCACACAGCAAGGGGGTCTATCTTCTGCATCCAACACCCCCAACCCCAGAAATAAAGGAAAAGACCTGAGAAGGCAGGTTTGGAGATGCTGCTCCCCACCTCTGACTGAAGCCACCAGGTTCCCACCAAGGTGAGGAAGGGTGCCGATGGGTGTCTGTGTGGCTCTATTACTACAGGCCAGGATCTCTCTGGTGCCCCCTCCTCACCCAACCCTGCATCTTCCCGTTTCCTGGGACACTGGCCACTAGGGACATGAGAGGGATCCTCGGGTTGCCACCCACCCCCACCCCCCACACGTGGCGTGCATTTGGGGCAGAGCCAGGGTGTACTATGGGATGCAGGGGAGGCACAGGTGGGACAGGAGAGGGGAGGCGGGAGGCACGGGTCGGATCTGGGTTCGCAGAATGGGGGAGACTGTGAGGGGGGGTCGAGGGGTTCACTAGGCAATGGGGTCCCAGGGTATGGGCCCACAGGGTGGCCACTCACGTGTGCTGCTGGGAGAAGCTGTAGGCAGTCCCTCCAGGTGTGGCAGGCCCAGAATCCAAGGACCAGCGACCTGGACCGGGTCACTGAAACAAGCCAGCCAGGGGCACGTTATCTCAGCTGGGAAACTGAGAGAGGCTCGCCGGGTCTAGGCTAGCAGTGCCATTTTTGAAACATGGCACCTTGGGGAGGGTCGGGGAGGGAGGGGCGGGATCTGAGGGCTCATGGTATGGCAAGCATGGCCTCTCTTCCCCCTCAGCTGCAGACAACTCAGCTCCCACCTCATCCACAGCCAGACCTGTTTCCGCCGATGCCGCCATCACCCCTGCCACTGCTGCCCCCAAGGCTGCCTCTTTAGCTACCTCCTCCTCAGTGGTCTCCTCCTCTGTGGCCACTGCCACCACCATGATAATTGGAACCTTGGACTTGGGACAGCCCATGGCCACCATGCCACCATGGGGCTGCTTGAGGTGATGTTTCTGCTGTGCTAGCTCCTCATGCTCTGCGCTCCCAGTCAGGAACTTCACTTCAATTGAGGCCTCAGCCAGCCACTGAAGCCACTTCCTCTCATGCATGTACTTACTCCTCTCTGCTCTCTCTCTCTCTCTGCTTCCACTCCTCTTGCGGGCCACTTCGACCCCTCCACGCATGCCTGCCTGCCACTGAGAGCCCCTGGCCACTGCTACCACCACAGTGAGCCCTCTGGGCCCTGCCTCCTCCTCCCCACTGCCCCACCCCCTCCTCTCCTCAACCCCCCCTACTCCCCTCATCCCCGCCCTCCACCCTTGCCTACAAGAGCAGCCCCGCCTGGGCCCTAAGGCTTCCAGGCCATGGGAATTGCAGCCTCACCTCAGCTCAGCACTCCCCGCCAACCCTAACACTTGCCCAGGGAATCAAATCTCCCCTCAGCCCCACCACTGGAGGAGACTCTCCTCCATTCCTCTCCACTCCACACATCAAGCAGGTACACGGTGACCCCTGTGTGTGTGTATGTAGGTGTCTTTGTGTGTGTGTGTTTGTGTGTGTGTGTGTGAGAGAGCGAGCGAGCGAGCAAGAGAGAGAGAGAGAGAGAGAGAGAGATTGTTGGGGATAACTACCTCAGAACAAAGCACCCTTTGGGATGACTCAGCACACAGACCACTTCAAAAAACAGCACAAAGCACCCTGTGTAAAAGACTCAGCACAGTGTGCCCTTTGAAGCACTTAGCATATAGTAACCTTTGGGATAACTCAACATACAGCTCCCCTTAAAGGAGGAAGTCCATAGCATGCAGTGTATAGGACTCAGTTCATGGCAAGCTTTGAAAAACTCAGCACGTAGAACACTTTTCCAGGACTCAGCACATAGCACCCTGTGTTAAGGCTCCACACACACCACTCTTTGAAGGGCTGAGTACGTAGCACCCTGTGTAAAACATTCAGTGCACAGCACCCTTTACAAAACTCAGCACATATACCACCCTGTGGAAGGGCTCAGCACACAGCACCATTTGAAGGACAGTACAGAGCACCCGTATAAAGGACTCAGCACATAGCACTTGAAAAACTCACCTCATCCGACTCTTCTCAAGGATGCAGCACATTGCTTCAATTGGGATGACTCAGCATACAACCCCCTTTGAAGGACTCAGCAAAAGTACTCTGTGTAAAGGACTCAGCCCACAGCACCCATTGAAAAATTCACCTGTCCCTCCCTTCTCAAGGGCTCAGCACATAGCACGCTTTGGGATGAATTAGCACACTGCACCTTTTGAAGGACTCAGCATAAAGTACATTCTTTAATGGACTCAGCACACAGCACCCTTTGAAAAACCCAGTAAGGCCCACTCTTCTCAAGGACTCATAATATAGCACCCTTTGTGATGATTCAGCACACAAATGCTTTTGGAGGACTCAGCACAAAACCCCCATGTGGGAAGGACCCATAAAATAGCACTCTGTGAAGGACTCAGCACATAGCTGTATGTCACAAATTCAGCTGTCATTAGAATTAGGGTGCTTTCTTCTGTATCACCATTCTTCAGAAACACTTCACAAATCCTACTAGTTCACCTTTAGTTAACCTGTTTTATGGGGGAGGGTCAGCTGGGGGTCTTGAACTCACAGCATGGGGGCCCTGTCTCTGAGCTCTTTGATTCAATGTTAGAGCTCAACCACTCTGAGACACGGCTCCAATTTTGTTTTTTTGGGGGGTGGGGGTTGTTCTTTGACAGGCCTTACAGTGATCAGGAAGGCCAAGTTGTGGTGTCCATGGACAAAGGCTCTTAGCTTGGCCTGGAGCTGACCTCTCCCTTCCTTGTGTCCCTGGAAGCTGGGCCTCCTGGAGCTCTCTTGGCATAGGATGGAACAGATCTGCTCTGGAATCAGCATTTAGGGTGGGCAAAAGTCAGCTTGGCCCTGGTCACTTCCCCCAATTGAACTCTACATGATGATAGTCCCCCACAATGACACGGGGCCACATGTCCCGCATCTGGCTACAAGGGGGCAGGAGTCACCCACCATAGGGATTGTACCTGGGAGTTGTGTTTACTTTTGCTTCCCTGTGCCCCTATCATGCTTCAAAGCCACCCTGGACAGGAATGTACTTGAGAGTCTTACCTACAATTAACCATCAAAAAGCAAGTGGGGCTGTGGCTCAAGTAGAAGAGCACTAGCCTTGAGCAAGAAAACTCTGGAATAGAGCCTAGGCCCTGAGTTCACACACACACACACACACACACACACACACACACACACACACACACACACCACATGCATGCAAAATGAGAGATTTCTACACTGCAATCTTTGGGTATTCTCTACCTTTTCCCCACTAAGCCTGGTGGCTGTTGACCTAGGTATTTGATGCATTCAACACCAGCTGGCATCTTTTATTTTGGGGAACAGAATTGCTAGACTATCAGCCTTCCCACAGCCCAGCTCCTTGACTGGGTCAAGGTCTATCCAGGTCCTTTGGGGCTCCTTCTACAGAATTGCCAAGATGCCTTCAAAAGGCATCACATGCTGGGCACTGGTGGCACATGCCTGTCATCCTAGCTACTCTGGAAGTTGAGATCTAGAGGACCTCGGTTCAAAGCCATCTTGGGCAGGAAAGTATGTGAGACTCTTATCCTCGATGAACCATCAGAAAACAAGAAGTGGCACTGTGGCTCAAGTGGTGGAGTGCTAGCCATGAGAAAAAGAGCTCAAGGACAGTGGCCAGGCACTGAGTTCAAGCCCCAGGACGGGAAGAACAAATCTATCTTTGTTGGAGGCTTGTTTACCCTTTGAAAACTCTTCATTCTTTGCGATAAGCTTAACATGGGCCTCTTCCCTGGCCACGAATGGTCCATTAGATGTCCCTTGAATATGGGCCACCTCCCGGAAGCCTCTGCCCTACCTGACCCTCAGTTTCCCTTCCCATCACCTGGAGATGGAGGCCTGAGAGAAGGCCACCTGGCCACCTACTTGTGGTGGCTGCTGAGGCTTTTAAGAGTCAGTATGTCACATAGAGATTCATCATCTGCATCAGTCTACAGAAGAAAGGGAGGGAATACTCCTTGCCTGAGCCTGTGAGCTGTGGGTGATCTGCATCTGTGGCTTCTGCGGCAGGATGTGCTCCATGGGGGAGTCCTCTATGGGGTAGGGTACCCCGACCTGTCCTTTGGCAGTTTCCACACTGCTTTGAAGTGGCAATTCTTCCAAACCTTTCTGCTCCTCCCTCATTTTGACCACCGTGGAGTCTGAGGTTTCTGAAGCGGTGGTGGTGGCGGGGGACTCAGCCTGTGCTGGCATCTGGTGCCTGCTGTCCATGCCCTCCCCTGAGAGGAATCACAGGGGCTCCCACAGCTCTCTCCTCTTCATCTTCTCCTGGGACAGCCAGCACATGTGCTCAGCTTTCTCCTGGCACAGCTCACAGGACGAACATCTGCTCTTTACACGCCACGAGGGAGTCCTCGATGGTGCAGATGTGTGCCAACAGATGGCTGCATCCATGGTGGTGCCCATCCACTGGATTCCAGAAGTCCACATCAATAGACAGGTCGTGGACAAAGCAGATTTTCTTCTCGGATGCCCACGTGTCCTGCTTCCCATCCTCATGTATGCTGTGGTGCCAGCTCGCAGGGTGGGGGGCCAGTGGCTCCAGTTTCTCTGGCACTGAGCTGCCAAGTGCACTTGGCACCCACAGTGGGCCTGCAACTCTTGGTGCAGGAATTTCTCCCTGTGGATTTCAGCCATGGAGAGCGCCCCCAGATCCACGTCCCTCTCGGTTTGGGGGATGTCTCCATCCTCTGCGATGGTCATGTCTGGGGGAGTTGCCTCCTCACCTTTTGCTTCTCCAGGGCTCTCAACTTTCCCTTCCCCATGGAAAGCCAGGAAGCTCAGCTGGGCCTGCAGGCTCTCCTCTTGTGGTCTGGTCACTTCCAGGCATTTGAGGGTGTCCTGCCACTTTGGGGGCACCGCCTGGTCCCGACAGTTGGTGGGGCCTGCACTTGTTTCAGCTGCTCCAGCAGCTGGTCTGCTTCTCTAGGTGCTGCTGCAGGGCCTCCTTCTCAGAGCTCAGCTTCTCATTGGAGGTGATGTGCAGCTCACAGGTGGCTCTGAGCTCCTGCATCTGGGCCAGGGACTGCTCCTGCCGCTCCTGCAGCTCCCAAGCTGCTTGACTCTCTCTCTCTCAGCCACCTCTTTCCATTCCTCTATCTTCTTCACTGTGTGGTCCAGCTGTTCTCACACATGTTTCTTCACCTGCTGCTCTGAGTCTAAGATGCTGGCCAGCTTCTCCTTCTCACTGCTCATCATGTGGAGAGAGGCCCTCAGCAGTGCCAGCTGTTCTTCCATCTGTCCGTTGCACACATGCGCATTGTGGGATCTTGCAGATCTCCTGCTGATCCTTGGCCTTCTCCAGTCTCCACAGTTGCTTCTCCTGCTCCGTGTTCTGGAAATGGAGCCTTTGGTTTTCCTGGACCTGGATGTGAAGTTGTTCCTCCAGGTTTTTCAACTCCATCTGCGTGCAATAGGCCTGGGCTTTCATCTGCTGCTTGACCGGAGATGGTCCCTAAGGGGGCCATGTCTCTGCCAGCTTCCTTCTCATTTCCCCCAGCTCCTTCTCTAGGTTAAACACCTGCCTTGCCCCTCGATTCTTCTCCTCTGTCAGTTGGTTCACCCAGTGGGTCAGCCGCCGGGCCTCCTCCTTATGCACAGACCTCTCAATGCTCAGGTCTTCTGTGAAGGTGTCTCTCTCTAGATTCGCTGCAGTCACCATCCAGCTCAGGTTGTCCAGTAGTCTCTTTAGTACCTCACACCCTGCCAGCACTTGTTGGAACTTGCCTATTCTGCTCTTCATGTTGCTCCACTGTGTCCAGAGTGCTTCCAGCTTCTCTTGCAACTCAGTGTTCAGTTGCTCCAAGTCATTGAAGCTTCTGATCTTTTCCTTGAGCTGAAGGGTCACATCATTCAGCTGTTCAAAGAACATTTCGGTCTCATTCTGTGAGCAGTGACCACAGAAGCCGCCATCTCCAGCTCTGCCATGTGCTACTCTGCAGTCTGCAGGCAGCTGGTGAGAGCTTCATTGTCCCTTTCTCTATCATTGGTCGCCTGCTGCACGCGGGCTGGTGAACATTGTAAATCACTTTCTTCCCAAACCAACCTCTCTATGGGTGCCTTGTGGATCTCTAGCTCCCTTTTCATTGCTGTGTGCAGTTGGGCTATCTTCTCCTCTCTTACTCCCGTTCATCCTGGAAGTCTGTCTTTTCCTGCTTCAGTGGTTGGATCTTGGCACAGAGCTCCTCTTTTCTTCTTTTGCTGGGATCCAGGGTGGGCACCACATGTCAGTACACCTCTGCAGATCCTTGGTGTTATCGGGACCATTGACACTCTGGACCCTGGTGGCTGTGGCTGTGTCCAAAGGCAGGGGAGGCACATGGTCAGCATCATATTTGGCTGGACTCTCCTTTGAGTCACACTCCCCAGTGGTGTTTGTCTTGGGGATCCTTCGCTTTTTCAAGTTCTTAGTTTTCTTGAATGTTGCAGATCTGTTGGGAGGATTCTTCTGCCAGTGTTCTTGTGGCAATTTCGTGCCCGCAGCTCTCTCATGGAATCCTGTTGTTTCAGACATCTGAGCGCTGGGAAAGATGGGCTGGCCACTTTCCCAAGGTCTGGAAAATGCTCTATTCACCCACTCACTGTCTAGGACCTAAATTTCCTACTCTACTTCAATGTGGCCTCGAGTATCTTGCTCACCACTCAGCCACCTCTACCTTCCTCAACTGCTAGTAGTGGTGTCAACCAACTGAGGGAATCCAGGTGCTACTGGGCAGCATGAAATTTGGGCTTGTCCACCATTCTTGTTTCCCATTGGTCAGAGAGAAACATAAAAGAATGGGGGTGTCGACGGATTCCTGTGATGCAGGCAGAATGGGCAGAGTCAAGATGAAAGCACCCCTTTCATATGAAACTCTGTCCAGTCCAGTTGAGGACAAGAGGGTGACCTGCTTTAGCTGGATGGCTGCACAGATTGTTGTGTATGTCTGTTTGTTGCCAGTCCTTGACCTTGAACTCAGGATCTGGGCACAGCCCTTGAGCTGCTTTTGCTCAAGGCTAGCCCTCAACTAGTGAAGCCACATGGCTCTACTTCTGGCTTTGTTGGCCCTGAGGTTGGACAGGGGTCTCAAGGACTTTCCTGTCTAGGGTGACTTTGACCATGATCCTCCTATCACAGCCTTGTAAGTATCAAGGAGGACTGCTGAGAGCCATTGGTGCCTGCCTAATCATTGATGTTGCTGATGTTCTTGGACAGACCAGTGATTTCCTTATCCTCAGGTTTAAGTGGTGAGAGTTGGAGCCCACATCCTGGTCCTGCCACCTCCAAATGGCAGGTGATCCTAAAAAACTCAATCCTATCCATATAAATACCAATGGCATGTGATATATGTGATTGAATGGGCAGTTCTTGAATGATTATAGGATAAAATTATACACAATTATATTATAGGACACTGATCAATTTTAATTAATACTTTATCAAGCATTTAAACAATCACATTCATTAAATGGAGGCAGAATGAAATACCTAAGAATTGGACATCACATAGAATACAGTTGCCATTTTTTCTGTCAGGACTGGGATTGGAACGCATGGTCTGGGTCACTCTTTTGCACTGTGTGGAAAGGGGAAGCTCACCTCCTTGAAGTCATGAAATTCAAGTCTGTTCCTTAGACCTGAAATCAATCCCCAGCACTAGAAAATATCCTATTCATGTACATTTTAAATATTTGATTTATATTTATATACATAGGTTGACTCCATATAGCTTTCAGTGTTTTCGTTTTTATTTTTTGTTTTATTCATGTATTGGCCATTTATTTTATTGACTATTATGGCACATAGAACATTAATTCCATAGGATATAGGTCTGCATATATGTTCCACTTCATACCTGACTCCTAGGACTTTCACAAAAAAAGAAAACGTTTGTCACCATCAGTTTCTTACTTCACGATTCATTTATTGGAAGTGCTGGCATCTGAACTATGGCCTAAAAGGCCCAATTCATGAATGGGTGAGTGTCAACACGCCATCCTGGGGCAAATCGAGCTGACAGGCAATTCCAAGGACCTTAGATCGAGCCCCAGGGTTTTACAAAATAAGAATAGAGTGACACCCAGAGGTAGTATGCTAATAAATGTATATCTTAATAGAGTGCCAGACATGTCTACACAATATTCAGTTATGTAGACTACATTTCTACCAAATTCTTGTGTAAATATTATGCCTCTATGTAATTAATGTTATTGTTTTCATCCTTAATAAACTATTAAGTAAATTAGTGTCCTGAAATTATTGCATCCCTGTGAGAAATAGTATTCTTTTAATGCTTCATAAGATAATTAAATAGAATCAATCAGCTGACTGAAATCATGAAGTCTAATTTTATTCAAGTATCATTCATGAACAACCTATTCAACCATGATATTGATAACATTCCATCGTTATTCCTGTGAATGTGAATGAGTCTCTTAGGATCTCCCACCATCCAGAAGTGGCATGACTGGGATTCGAATTGTAGGCCTATGTTGCCATGCGGGACTATGGCTTCCTCAAAAGCCCACAATTAAAAAAAAAATATTTAGCTCCCTGGTTCGCAATTCGAGCCATTTTTTCTGCCAGGCCAAGGATTTGTACTCAGGTCTGGGTTACCCGACAGTCTGCTAGCCACAGCCAATGCAAAGTGAGGTACCCTTTGTAGCCGTGTAATTTGGACCCAGGTTGGTCACCATGAAAAGGAAGAAAATGTAAAAAATCCATCCTGTGGCTATTTTTCTGTGTGGGTTTTTTTTTTTACTCCTGCAAGGCTTCAGGGCCTAGGATCACAGGGTCGACTATGGGCCTATGGCAGCCCACCTGCTTAAAGTGATCGAAACTGAGGCAGGGTTGCCATGAAGTGAGTTCAAATCCATTGGTTAGCAAAAAAAAAAAAAACCCTAAAAACTAATAAAGCACTCTAGTTCAGAATTCACACCATTTTTCTGCCACAGCTCAGATTCCAACTCAGGTCTAGGTAACACTATAGCACTGTGGGGGAAGGGGAAGCTTACCATCCTTGAAGACTACAAGGTCAGGCCTACTCCCAGGGCCTAAATTGAACCCCCAGCACTGGCAAAAATCATATGCCCATCTATTTTAAACATAGGATCTCTATTCACATTCATTCATTCAGTACAATTATTCTTTTTATTGTGTGTCTTAGTCATGGATGCATTTTGTTTATTGAGCATGATGACAGATATAACTGTGCTAGCATGGATGACAATCTATTCCCATGTCTATAGAGTTGCTTAAGTCTTCTCCATCCTAGCTGAGACCCAGAGCTTTCACAGGACAGGAAACAGGTGGATAGATTGGATTCTCATACCTGCATTCCTCTTTTGGCAGTGTTGGGATTTGAACTCAGAGCCTAGCAGGCCCAATTGGAGAAAGGGTCAAGGTCAGGACACCATGATGTGAGCATCTAAGGAACTAGGCTGTTCCCAGGACCTGAGATTGAGCCCTGAGGATAGGGCAGGTGGAGAGCACAATAGTCATCCATTCATAAGCTGAAGATAGTATGCATATTTGTTTAGAGTAGGAGAGAGACCGACCTGTGATGGAATCCAATCTACCTTGTGACTACTGATTCTTGGATCTTTCCCGATGCCTCCATTTCATGACTGTGATGATTATGGTCATGCTTCATCAATTCTTCATTAAAAATAATCGATACCCCAGGAATCTTGCCTATCATTTAATACTCACATCCTGCAGGAACTACTCATTCAAGGATGAGATTGATCACATTCCACGACTCTTCCTAGGTCCGGAAACAAGTATCTCAGGATCTCACGCCAATCCTTCAATGTAGGGGGCTGACTGGGATTCGACCTCTGGGGCTCTTTGCCTGGATGGCCTGGGGCTTCCCCAACAGCTGCAGGCCTTCAGCCATTCCAGGTAAACTTCACTCTGTAGGTCGCCGGGTTCAGACCCACCATGGTCACGGTACAAAGGAAAATGAATGTAAAAGCACCAGGTGGAACTTCCCACTGCTTTTTTTCCCTCGCAGCTTTCTTTTTTTCCTGCAAGCCCTGGGGTCCTAGGATTTGAGGATGGGCTATAGGCCCAGAGACCACAGCATTGGATGATCAAAGCTGAGGCAGAGTTGCCACTACTTGAGTTCGAGCACCGGGTCTGGTAATATATATATATATATATATATATATATATATATATATATATATATATATATATATGAAGGAAGGAAGCACCCTAGTGCAGAATTCGCGCCATTATCCTGCCAGAGCTGAGATTTCAGCTCAGGTCTGGGTAACTCTGTTGCACTGTTGGGGAAGGGTAAGCTAAACATCTTTGAAGACTACAAGGTCAGGACTGGTCCCAGGGTCTGAATTGAAGCCCCAGCACTGCCAAAAATCATATGTCCAACTATTTTACACATAGGTTCTCTATTTACATACATATGTGGAATGCATCATGCTTTCAGTGTAGTTATTCTTTTTATTGTGTGTCTTAGCCAGGGATGCATTTTGTATTTTATTGAGTATGATGACAGATATAACTGTGCTGACATGGATGACAACCTATTCCCATGTCCATGGAGTTGCCTATGTCTTCTCCACTCTAGCTGAGACCAAGGACATTCACAGGACAGGCAAACAGGTCGACCTATGGGTTCTCACATCAGGATTCTGCTTTTGGCAATGTTGGGATTTGAACTGAGATCCTAGTAGGCCCAGTTGGTGAAAGAGTCAAGGTGAGGAAACCAGCATGTGAACAACTGAGGAGCTAGGCCATTCCCAGGACCTGACAATGAGCCCCAGGGAGGGCCAGGATAGGCATAAATTCATACTTGAATCATAGTATCTGTATTGACATATATGTGTGGGCAGCATCTTGTGTTCGGTGCATTTCTTCTCCTTAATTTATGTCTAATTCATGATGGTATTGTGAACTTTACTGAGTATGGTGACAGATATAACTGTACTGACATGGATGATGACCTGTTCCCATGGTTATAAGGTTGCCTATGCATTCATTCTCCATCCTAGCTGAGACCCAGGACTTCCACATTCGAGGAAATCAGGCGCAATGTCTGGCTTCTGACATCAGGATGAATCTTTTGTCAGGCCTGGGATTTGAACTCAGGTCTGGGTAACCCCGTTGCACTGGGGGAAGGGGAAGCTCATCATCCCTGAAGACTAGAATGTCAGGTCTGGTCCAGGGCCTTATTCGAAGCCCCAGCAGTGGACAAAATAACAAGCTTACCTTTTTTAAACATAGGATCTCTATTTACATACAGGTGTGGTATGCATCTTGCTTTCAATGTAGTTATTTTTTAAATTTTGAGTCTTATTCATGGATGTATTGTGTATTTTATTGAGTATGGTGACAGGTATATCTGTGCTGCTCTGGATGACAACCTATTCCCATGCCTATAGATTAACCTATATAGCATTCTCCATCCTCAATGAGGCCCAGGACCTTCACAGGACAGGAAATCATGTGGATCCATTGGTTTCTCACATCAGGATGAATCTTTTGGCTGTCCTGGCGTTTGAACTCAGAGCTTAGCAGGCAGAATTGGGGAATGGGTCAAGGTGAGCACACCAGCATGTGAGCCACTAAGGTGCTAGGCCGTTCACAGGACCTGAGTTCATGCCCTGCGGGGGTCAATATATTCATGAAATCATAATTTAAGGAAAGGAGCTATATTTCCATACATGGGTCGGTGGCATCTTGCGTTCAGTGTACTCATTCTCTTGATTTCGTGTCTTATTCATAGATGCAATATGTATTTTACTGAGTGTGATAACAGTTATAACTATGCTGACATTGCTGGCAACCAATTCCCATGAGTATAGAGTTGCCTATATAGCATATTCCATTCTAGCTGAGACCCAGGACTTTCACATCATAGGAAAACTGGTGCAACTATTGGCTTCTCATATCAGCATGAATCTTTTGGTAGTGCTGGGATTTGAACTCAAGGCCTAGCAGGCTCAAGTGGTGGATGAGGCATGGTGAGCACACCAGCACGTGAGCCACTAAGCATCTAGGTCTTTCCTGGAACCTGAGATCAAGCCCCGGTGGACGCTATAGTAGTCATAAATTCAGAATTTAAACAGACGATCTCTATTTCCATACATGGGTGGGCGGCATCTTGGGTTCAGTGTAGTTATTGTCTTTATCTGGTGTCTTACTCATTGATGTATTGTGTATTTTCTTGAGCATAGGATGACAGATATAACTGTGGTGACCTGGATGACAAGCTATTCCCATGAGTATAGAGTTTCCTATACATTTTGCATCCTAATTGCGACCCAGAACTTGCACAGCACAGAACAGGTGCAACGAATGGTTTCTCACATCAGGGTGAATTTTTGAAAGTGCTGTGATTCGAACTAGGGGCCTAGGAGGCCCATCTGTCCAATGGGTCCACATGAGCAAACCAGCCTCTGAGCCACTAAGGAGCTGGGCTGTTCCCAGGAGCTGAGATCAAGCCCCAGGGAGGCCACAAGAGTCCTCAATCCATCATTGAAACATGGGATGTATATTCACTTCAGTGTGTAGACTTCCTCACTCATTGAGTGTAGTTATCTTCTCTATTTTGTATGCTATTCATGGATGTATTATGTATGTTCTTGAGTATATATGACAGGTGTAACTGGGCTGACATGGATAACAACCTTTTCCCATGGCCACAGGGTGGCCCATGCATTCTCCATCCTAGCTGAAACCCAGGACTCACACAGGAAAACAGGTGAAATATCTGGCTTCTGACAGGATGAATATTTTGGCACTGTTGGGATCTGAACTCAGCACCTAGCAGGCCCAATAGGCGAATGGGTTCACATAAGCACACCAGCCTGTGAGCCACTAAGGAGCTCAGCCGTTCCCAGGACCTGAGATTGAGTCCCAGGGGAAAGGCAGGGGGAGCACAATAGTCATCTATTCATAAGCTGAAGGTAGTAAGCAAGTAAGTACATATCTGTATAGAGTAGGAGATATGGACACCTGTGTTTGAATCCAATCTACCCTGTGACTACCGATTCTTGGATCTTCCCTAATGCCTCCATTTAATGAGTGTGATGATTATGGTCATGCTTCATCAACTCTTCACTAAAAATAATCGATATCCCATGAGTCTTGACTATCATTTCCTACTCGAATCCTCAGGAACTACTCATTCAAGGAAGAGATTTATCGTATTTCATGGCTCTTCTTAGGTCCAGAATTGAGTATCTCAGGAACTCCTGCCATTCCCTCAATGTAGGATGGCTGACCAGGATTCGACCTCGGGGCCTCCATTGCCCGGTCATCCTGTGGCTCTCCCGACAGCCAGCAGGCCTTCAGCCACACCAGGTCACCTTCAATCTGCAGTCCACCGGGTTTGGTCTCACCATGGTCAACATTCAAATGAAAATTAACCTAAAAGCACCAGTTGGAACTTCCCGCCACTTTTTATCCTCCGGCTTCTTATTTTTTCCTACAAACACTGGAGTCCTAGGATCCGAGGATGGGCTGTGGTTCCAGAGGCTGCAGCCTAGTATGATCGGACCTGAGGCAGAGTTGCCACAACTTGAGTTCAAGCCCCAGGTCTGGAAAAAAATATTAAAAAATTGAAAAATTATGAATGAAGCACCCTAGCTCAGAATTCACGCCATTTTACTGCCAGAGCTGGAATGTGAAATCAAGTCTAGGTAACTCTTTTGCACTGTGGGGGAAGGAGAAGCTCACTATCATTGAAGACTGCAAGGTCAGGCCTGGTCCCAGGGTCTGAATTGAAGCCCAAGCTCAGGCAAAAATCATATGACCACCTATGTTACACATAGGATCTCTATTTACATACATGTGTGGAATGCATCATGTTTTCAGTGTAGTTGTTCTTTTTATTGTGTGTCTTAGTCAAGGATGCATTTTATATTTTATTGCATATGATGACAGATATAACTGTGCTGACTTGGATGGCAACCTATGCCCATTTCTATAGAGTTTCCTACTCCTTCTCCATCCTAGCTGAGATTCAGGACATTCTCGGGACAGGAAACCAGGTGGATCAATGGGCTTCTCACATCAGGATCCATGTTTTGGCAGAGTTGGGATTTGAACTGAGAGCCTAGCAGGCCCAATTGGCAAAAGAGTCAAGGTGAGGACACCAGCCTGTGAGCATCTAAGGAGCTAAGTCATTCTCAGGACCTGAGGTTGTGCCCCAGTGAAGGCCAGGATAGGCATAAATTCATAATAGAAACAGGATATGTATTGACATATATGTGTGTATAGCATCTTGCATTCAGTGCATTCCTCCTTATTTTCTGTCTAATACATGGAGGTATTGTGTATTTTACTGAGTATGGTGACAGGTATAACTCTGCTGACATGTATGATGACCTGTTCCCATTGTTATGAGGTTGCCTATGCATTCATTCTCCATCCTAGCTGAGACCCAGGACTTCCATAGGAGAGGAAAACAGGTGTAAAGACTGGCTTCTAACATCAGGATGAATCTTTTGTCAGGCCTGGGATTTGAACTCAGATCTGGGTAACCCTGTTGCACTGTGGGGAAAGGGGAAGCTCATCATCCCTGAAGACTAGACTGTCAGGCCTGGTCCGTTGCCTGATTTGAAGTCCCAGCAGTGGACAATAACAAGCTTACCTTTTTTAAACATAGGATCTCTATTTACATACAGGTGTGTTATGCATCTTGCTTTCAATGTAGTTATTTTTAAATTTTGAGTCTTATTCATGGATGTATTTGTATTTTATTGAGTATGGTGGCAGGTATATCTGTGTTGCCATGGATAACAACCTATTCCCATGGCTATAGAGTTGCCTATATTGCATTCTCCATCCTCAATGAAGCCCAGGACTTTCACAAGACAGGAAAACAGCTGTAAGGATTGGTTTCTCACATCAGGATGAACCTTTTTGCATTGCTGGGAGTTGAACTGTGGGCCTATCAGGCCCAACTTTCTAATGGGTCCATATGAGCACAACAGCTTTTGAGTTCCTAAGGACTAGGCCCTACCCAGGACCTGAGATTGAACTCCGGGGTGGAGTTTGTGCACCATATTCATCCATTCATAAGCTGAAGCTAGTTTGCTAATAAATACCTATTTGTATAGAGAAGATGTGGCAAGCTGTGTTGGAAACCTATCTACCATGTGACTACCAATTCTTGGATCTTTCCCAATTCCTCGATTTCCTGAATGTAATTATTATGGTCACATTTCATGAAGTCTTAATTAAAAATAATTGTTGTGCCAGAGGTCTTGCCTAACATTTCCTATGTGAATCATGCATGAACTTCTCAACTCTTCCCTAGGCCTGAATTCAAGCACCAGCCCGAAAAATGTAACATTTATAGGCATTTTAAATATGTGATTTATATTTACATTTATATATTCAGGCTGTATCGTGTTTGTTCGAGTGATTCATTATATATTATTATTGATTGACTGAATTAACATTTATTTTATGGACTGTGAGTGCACCTATATCATTTATTACATTTATTCCAATCTATTCAGTAGCATGTAGCTTTGCACACATATTATGTACATCATACCTGACACCCAGCACTTGCACAGAAATGGAAAACAGGTGTCTCACTTGGAATCTTACTCCAAGATGAAATTTTTGGCAATGCTGGTACCTGTACTGAGGGCCTAGAAGTCCCAGTTCATGAATGGGTGAGTGTCAGCATGGCAGCCTCTAGCCCATTCAGCTACCAAGTGGATCCCAGGACCTAGGATGGAGCCACAGGTTTGGCCAAAATAGCAGTACCTTTCTATCTGGAATATATAACAGATTATATATATATATATATATATATATATATATATATATATATATATATACATACATATATATATATATATGTATGTATTCATCTGGTATACAGATAAATATATATTTAGATATTTTGATACTGCCAGTGATGTCTATGTGGAATTAAATGACACATACTACGTTCTTACAGATTCTCAGGTCTTTAGTGAGGACTCCATTTAATGAATAGTATTCTTTTAATGCATAATAAACTATGAATTAAAGTCAATCTGTGTTCTGTGATTATTGGGTCTAAATTTATACTAGACTGATTGATGAACTACTCATCCAACCATGACATTGATCATATTTCTCTGGCGTTCCTATGGACAAGCAATAGATTCTTAGGTTCTCCAGCCCTTTTTAAGTAGCATAACTGGGATTCAAACTCAGGACCTAGGTGTCCTGGTTGGCCTATGGCTTCGCTGACAGCCTGTCAGCCTTCAGCAATGCCAGGTGACCTACAGGTTGCAGCAGTGTTATTTGGACATGGGATGGTCACCATGCAAGGATGGAAAACCAAGAACTGCCATCCATAGGTGGTTCCTGGCTTTTTTTTTTTTGGTGCTGTTTTCATTTTTGTTTTCCTATCAGCCCCCAAGGCCTAGTATCCCAGGATGGTCTGTGGGTCCAGAGGCTGCACCATCCCAGCCTAGGTTGATGTTAGCTGAGGCAGAGTTGCCACGATATGAGTTCAAGCCCCGTGCTGGGCAAAAAAATAAAAAATATAAATAAATATTTTAAAAAATATTAAAAATAGCCTGGTGGCAGTTACGGTTCATGTCTGTAATCTTAGCTACTCAGGATGCTGAGATCTGAACATCACAGTTAAAAGCCAGCCAGGTCAGGATGTCTGTGAGACACTTATCTCCAATAAGCCATTAGAAAACCAGAAGTGGTGCTGTGTCTCAAGTATTATAGCACTCGCCTTGAGCTGAAGAGCACAAGGAAAGCTCCCAAGGCCAGAGTTCAAGTCCCATGATATATATACATATATATATGTATGTATGTATGTATGTATGTATATATATACATACATACATATATACAAACATACAATACTAATGAAGCTCCCTGGCTTGGAATTCATGTCCTTTTTTTCTGCCAGGCCTGGGAATTGAACTCAGAGTCTGGATAACTCTAATTCACTGGGGGGATGGGGAAACTCACCCTATTGGAAGACAAGCAATTCAGGCCTGTTCCCTCGGCCGGAATTCAATCCTCAGGCCTGTTAATGTAATATTCATCCACATTTGAAATAATGATTAATATCTACATACTTATGTTTATTGCAATTTTCTTTGAGTGTATTTATTTTATGTTTTGTATTATTCATTCATTATTTTATTGACTATTATTACACTTATAACATGTATTAAATTGATTACATCTTTTGAGAAATATACAGATTTGCATATGTATTATATATCTTATTTCAGACCCAGGACATTCATTGAAATTTTAGAGTAGATCATCCCATGCTTAGAAAAACAGAAAGAATACATCAACCAAATTAATTTATCCCTAGGCACCCCAGTGGCTCACATCTGTAATCCCAGCTACTCAGGAGGTGAGAACTGGAAGATGAAGTTTCAAAGCAAATCCAGGCAGCAAAGCCTGAGAGATATCATCTCCAATTAACTAGCAAAAAGCCAGTCTATAGGTATGGCTGAAGTGGTAGAAAATCAGCTACGAACAACCAAGCCAAGAAAGAGCAAGCTGAGTTCAAGTGCGGGGAGAGGGGGGTAGGGGGATAAAGGGGAAACTAATCCTCCAAAAACAGAGAACAAAAAACAGTACACAAATCCCACTTAATTTATGGTACCAACAAACTGAAAGAAAATCAATCTTGTGCATTTGTATAATTTTACATGAGCCCATATGTTCTTAGGTACACTTCAAAGCTATGTTTTTAATAATATTTGTATATATAAATTAATAATGTATATATATATAAATAAACTAAGAAACCAGCCAATGAAAAAATACTTCTAAATTAGTGCCTTAACCATGGCATTATAAATTATTTGTACAAAAAGTATGTTCGAAGTTTCTTTCTTTAGAATCAATCTTAAAATGTTTGTTCATGTATCAGGCATCAGTGGCTCACACCTATAATCCTAGTTACTCAGGAGCCTGAGAGCTGAGGATGGCAGTTCAAGGCAAGCCCCGGGAGACTCTTTCCTCCAATAAACCAGTAGAAAACAGGAAGTGGCAATGTGGCTAAAGCTGTAGAGTGCTTGCAAAGAGCTGAAGAGCACAGGGATAATGTCCAATCCTTGAGTTCAAGCCCCACCACCGACAAAAAAAAAAAGGAAAGAAGTTTGTTCATACAAAATCCTAACATTCTGAGCCTTAGGAAACTTTTCTTCCAGGATCTTATGCTCTTTAGGCAACTATTCCACTACTGAGCTACATCTTAGTACCAATGTTTTTGTTTTTCATTTTAGAATCCATTCATTCCCAAAATGTTTACAATTAACTACTGTCCTCACAGAAGTGAGTGTTTATTCAGAAACTCAACCTTTGGTGGTATGAGGACTCCCCTAGTCTATTTCGTGGTAGGCACTGAGGAAAACTCACAGGACACAATTGCAGACATTTTATAATTACAAAAATTACTCTAAATAGAAATAACATCAACTGCCGGGCACAGGTGGCTTATGCCTATAATCCTAGCTACTCAGGAGGTTGAGATTTGAGGAAGGCGACTCAAGGCTAGCCAGGGAGAAAAGATTGTGAGACTCTTATCTCCAATAAACCTCTAGAAAACTGGAAGTGGTGTTGTGGCTCAAGTGCTTGAGCGTTTGCCTTGAGCACAGGGACAGCAACCAAGCCCAGAGTTCAAGCCCCACAACCGACAAATTAAAAAAAAAATAGAAAAAATAAGAAATAACATCAACTGTCCCGAACTTCTAGGGAGAAATGATATCCTCATTTTCATTCTCACTGTTCATGGCAGATGGTCAAAAACACCAATGTGCTATGCTGAAATGTAAAATTTCAGCACATTTTTTGAAAAAAATCTCATGTTATAAAATCAAAATGTTTCAAATATAGGCAAAGTGAACTTTAAAAAAATATTAAAAATGCTAATGAAACTCCTTGGCTTGGAATGTTTGATTTTTATCTGCAAGGCCTGGGATTTGAACTTAGGGACTGGGTAACTATGTTGCACTGTGGGGGAAAGGGAAGCTCACTGTGCTTGAAGACCAGAAATTCAGGCCTGTTCCATAGGCCTGAATTCATGCCCCAGTCATACTCCTTATATATGTTTTAAAGTTAGGATTGAACTTCCACATACATGTTCAGTCTATATCATGTTTGGTGTGGTTATTCATTGTATTTGTTGTTTTGTTCATTTATTTACCATTTATTTTACCGATTGTAAGAACACATAAACATGTGTGACATTGTTTACATACTATCAAATTGCATCTAGATTCGTAAATTTGTTCTCCATCATGCCTGACACCCAGCACTCTCCCAGAAAAGGAAAACAGGTGTCACACTTGACTTCTTACTCGAGGATGAAATTCTTGGCAGGCACTGAGATCAAGCCCTAGAGGTGGCCAAAATAGCCATACATGGATAGGCAGGTGGTACTATGCCAATAAATGCATATTAGTAGAGAGTGCCAAAGCCGTGTATCTAGTATTCAATGGTATCTACTATGTTCCTACGAAGTCTTAGGCATTTAGACAGCCAAGATATTATGGAGAAAGAACATATAACCGTCCAAGAAAAGTCCAAGAAATATGATAGATCTTTTCAACAGTTGGAAAACACCATCAGAAGGCTTAATCAGAGGATAATGTGTGTAGAGAAGCACCTAGAAACAGAAGTTAATGGTCTAGGAAATTTGTTTAACAGGATCCTAGCAGAGAACTTCCCAAACATGCAAAAAGATAGGCCTATTCAGATACAAGAAGCCTTTAGAACCCCAAATAGACCAGACCAGAATAGGACAACCCAGCATCACATTATAATCTTCACAGGATCAAATCAGACCAAGGAAAAGAACCATAAAGCTGTCAAGGAGAAAAGATCAATCACCTATAAAGGGAAACCAGTAAGGATCACCTCAGATTTCTCAGCAATGACAATCAAAGCAAGAAGAGCCTGGAATGATGTATGGATACCGTAAAGACAAACAACAATCAACCAAGAAAACTGTACTCAGCTAAACTCTCCTTCATAAACGAAGGTCAAATAAAAACCTTCCATAGCAAAGAAAAAATGAAACAATATATCTCCACAAAACCAGCCCTACCAAAGATTCTTAAAGATGTCCTACACATAGAAAACCAACAAGAGCACAAAAAGGCCAAGAAACCGCAGCCAAACTGAGAATCCAAGAACCACAGAACGAACCCAGTTGCCACAGCCCCCAAGAAGGTGGATAAAATGGCAGAAACTCCCAAACACTTCTCAGTTCTATCTCTCAACATTAACGGATTAACTCTCCAATTAAGAGACAGACTGTCTAGTTGGATTAAAAAGCAAGAACCTTCTATCTGCTGCCTTCAGGAGTCACATCTTGCCCATAAAAACAAACACATTTTCAATGTTAAAGGCTGGACCAAATTCTACCAAGCAAACGGCCTCCATAAAAAGGCATGAATTGCAATCCTAATATCAGATAAAATAGAATTCAATTTAAAATAAGTGAGAAGAGTTAAAGAAGGTTGCTACATACTAATTAATGTATCTCTCCTTCAGGAGGATATTACAATTCTAAATATCTGTTCACCAAACGGAGCACCCAAATTTATCCAAGAAACCCAACTTTCCCTCAAATCCCACATAGATCCAAAGACATTAATTGTTTGGGACTTTAACACACCTCTATCCCCACTAGATAGATCAACTTGGCAAAAACTCAACAAAGAACGTGCATATCTAAACAACTGCCCAGATCAAGTAGATTTAACAGACATCTTCCGAAGATTTCACCCAGCAGCACCAGAATACCCGTTTTTCTCAGCAGCATATGGAACATTTTCCAAAATAGACCACATTTTAGGCCACAAAGCAAACTTGTCCAAATTCAGAAACATTGAAGTTATACCTTGCATTCTCTCAGACCACAAGGGATTAAAAGTAGGACTCCACACCAAAAGCCACTAAAGAAAGTCCTGTAACACATGGAGGCTGAACAACACTCTGCTGATAATCATGAGTGCATCATGGAAGATATTAGAAATGAAATTCAAATATTCATGATATTCAACAAAAATGAGCACACAAATTACCAACTCCTCTGGGACACCGCACAGGTAGTACTCAGAGGCAAGTTTATAGCTCTGATTTCCTACATCAACATATTGGAGAGATCTGAAACCAACAATTTAATGAGACATCTGAGCCTCCTTTAGAAAGAGCAGCAGAATAAACCCCAACCCAATGGAGAGAGAGAAATAATTGAAATTAAATCAGAATTGAATGAATTAGAATCCAAAAGAGCCATATAAAGAATCAACAAAACAAACAGCTGGTTCTTCGAAAAAATTAACAAAATTGACAGACCCTTAGCAAATCTTTTCAGAAAAACAAAAGAACATACCCAAATAAATGAACTCAGAGATGAGAATAGAAACATCACCAGAGAAACCACCAAGATTCAGAATATTATAAGGAAATACTTCTCAAAACTTTATGCTAATAAGTTTGATAACTTGGCAGAAATGGACCTTTTCCTAGCAAATACTGACATGCCAAAACTAAACCAAGATTAGTTAAATCACCTTAACAGGCCCATATCAAGCACTGAAATATAAACAGTAATAAGAGATCTCTCATCTTAGAAAAGTCCAGGTCCAGATGGTTTCACAGCGGACTTCTACAAGGTCATCAAAGCAGAGCTCACATTAATACCCCTCGAAATCTTCAATGAAAGTGAAAGACGAAGTTCACTACGGAACTCATTCTATGAAGCCATCATAACCCTCATCTAATCCAGGCAGGGTCTTATCAAAGAAAGGGAACCATAGACCCATTTCTAGGATGAACATTCATGAAAAACTTCTCAACAGAATTTTGGCCAATCGACTTCAACAATTCATCCGAAAAATCATACACCAAGATCAAACAGGATTCATTTCAGGGATGCAAAGCTGGTTCAATATACGCAAATCAATTAGTACAATTCATCACATCAACAGGAGCAGGGATAAGAACCACATGGTTATATCATTAGATGCAGAAAAAGCATTTGACAAGGTCCAAAACCCCTTTATGATGAAGGTTCTGGAAAAATTAGGAATCCATGGAACATTCCTCAATACAATAAAGGCTGTATATGACAAACTTACAGCCAGCATTACAGTTAATGGTGAAAAACTAAAGCTATTTCCTCCTACCTCAGGAAAGAGACAAGGATGTCCACTCTCTCCACTTCTCTTCAATCTAGTATTAGAATGCCTAGCTACAAATAAGAAGAGATGCAAACATAAAGGGGATCCAAATAGGGAAAGAAGAAGTAAAACTCTCCTTCTTTGCAGATGACATGATCTTGTGTTTAAAGAATCCCACAGACCCCACTCCCAAATTACTCAAGCTGTTTCAAAACTTTGGCAAAGTAGCAGGGTATAAAATTAACCCTCAAAAATCAATGGCTTTTCTGTATGCCAACAAAGAAATAGTGAGGCTGAAATTAAGAAAGCAACTCCATTCGTAATAGCCCCACAAAAAATAAAATACCAAGGAATTAACTTAACCAAAGAAGTGAAGGATATCTATGAAGAAAACTTTGTAAACGTGAAAAAGGAAATCAAAACAGAACTTAGAAAGTGGCAAAAACTCCTATGCTGCTGGATTTGAAAGATCAAGATCAGGAAAATGGCCATGCTTCTGAAGGCTATTTCCAAATTCAATGCAATACCTATCAATATTCCAACCTCATTCTTCAAGGAATTAGAAGAGGCAATCCAAAAATACATATGGTACAGTAAAAGCCCCCGAATAGCCAAAACAATCCTCAACAGAAAGAGCGGGGCTGGAAGAATATCAATACCAAATTTCAAACTCTACTACAAAGCCATAGTAATCAAAACCGCATTGTACCTGCATAAGAACAGACCTCAGGACCAATGGAACAGAATTGAAAACCCAGAAATGAACACACAGACCTATAGCCAACTAATCTTCGATAACGGAACTCAAAAAATAGAATGGAAGAAAGACACATTCTTCAGTAAATGGTGCTTTCTAAATTGGTTAACTACTTGTAGAAAATGAAAGCTAGATTCTTATATATCATTCTGCACCAGAATCAACTCCAAATGGATCAAAGACCTCAGAGTCAAAGCAGACAATCTGAAAACATTACAGGTTGGTATAGGAGAAACCCTAGGTCTCCTTGGCACAGGCCGAAATTTTCTTAATAGAGACTTAGAAACACAACAAATCAAAGAAAGGTTGAACAAATGGGATTGCACAAAAGTGCAGAGCTTCTGCATGGCCAAGCGCATAGCTAGCAAGATCAATAGAAAGCCCACAGATTGGGAGAAGATCTTCACTAGCCATACAACTGACAAGGGTCTCATATCTAAAATATACCCGGAACTCAAAAAATTAAATCCCCACATAACAAATCTCCAAAGAAACAGCTGCCCAATAAATAAGTGGGCTAAAGACTTACAGAGAAACTTCTCTGAAGAGGAAAGAAGGATTGCCAATAGACACATGAAGAAATGCTCAGCCTCTCTAGCCATAAAAGAAATGCAAATCAGACCATAGAGATATAACCTCACCCCCGTTAGAATGACAATAATCAAGAACTCTAATAACAACAGATGCTTGAGGGGATGCGGAGAGAAGTGAACATTACTACATTGTTGGTGGGAGTGTAAACTTGTTCAACCACTTTGGAAAGCAATATGGAGGTTCCTCAAAATACTCCACATAGAGCTCCCCTATTTCCCAGCAATCCCACTTTTGGGCATTTACCCAATTGATCACAAATAAGACCACACTAAAGCTACCAGCACGACTATGTTAATTATTGCAGCATTATTTACCATAAGTAAGATATGGAACCAACCCTGATGCCTCTCAGTAGATGAATGGATCAAGAAAATGTATGTATATATACACAATGGAATTCTATGCCTCCATGAAAAGTAATGACATTGCTCCATTTGTTAAGAAATGAAAAGGCTTGGAAAAAAATACACTTAATAGTGTATTTGTTAGATTGGAAGTTAAACAAATGATATTATTGTTAATATTAATTTTATTGCAATTTCAGGGAACTCTCCTGTCTCTGAACTCCTAACACTTGTATTTTGGGATTTGTCCCTGAAATCTAGGATTCAGCAGGACTCAAAATAAGCCAAGATCTTGCCCATGTAGTTGTAACTCCTTTGTGTAGTATTCTCACAATTAAAAATTAAGCCAAGTGTATATGAATTCTACTACTAAGGTTTAATGAAAGATCTCTACTGATCTTTCTCTTAAGTGTGTTGTAGAAACCAAAGCTGAAATTAACTTGGACTTTTGTGGTGGATGTAAATGTCTTAACTACCATCTCTGGTAGTTGGTACCATTAAATTTCAATTAGCCATCACAGGCTCAAGCTTGTAATCCTAGCTACTCAGGAGGCTGAGATCTGAGGATCGTTATTCAAAGCCAGCTCGGATAGGAAAACCCATGGGACTCTTACTCCAATTGACTGCCAAAAAGACTAGAGGTGGAGATGTGTCTCAAGTGGTAGAGTGCTAGCCTTGAGGGACAAAGCACAGGTTATGAGTTCAAGCCTAGATACTGACCATCAATTAAAAAATTCAGAGTTTCCACTGTGAGTGCTATATTCTTTTAGAGACTGAAGTAGTTTTTTTTGCATAGTCTTTCAAACATCAGCATCTCTAATGGTGAATCATTCTAGATCCTTCTTTTCCACTTGATTAATTGTTAGTCTCCAGGTGTAGAGTGGCCAAGAGGCTTGCAGATCAAGAACTCGGATATTAAATTGGCTAAAAAGAGATAAAATTAAAATTTATTCTTTGGTTGCAAATACCACATTTTTGGTATGTGTTTGCTAGCCCTGGCACTAGAACTGAAGGCCTGGGTGCTGTTCCTGAGCTTTTGTGTCCAAGACTATTGTTCTACCACTTGAACCACAACTCTACTTCGGGCTTATTGGGGGTTATTGGAGATAAAAGTCTCACAGACATTCTGGACCTGGGTGGCTTCAAACAAGAATGCTGAGTAGCCAGGATTACAGGTATATGCCACCAGCATCTGGATCAAATACCACCTATAACGTTAAAAGTCAAGGATATCTGTTAACATCTATCTCTGACAGATGTACAATATTTTACTCCTCACTGAATGAATGTTCCTTTGAACAGTATTGCATCAAATGTAGTGGACTCAAGTTAGGTCTTGAACACCAACAATCTGGTTTGGTGGAAGTGGCCTTGTTTTTCTACACTTATTTGGCCATTGGTGTGGATTGTAGAAAAAAAGACAATTCAGTAAAAACAAATTCAAAGAGTCTGAGACACTTACACAAGTTCTGGACATCACTTCCTCATGGGCTGCTGTTGTGCAGGCCTAATATTTGATCTGAAGAGAAACTTGGAATTACAAAAGTTAAAACTCAAAGTCTAGTAACCTCTAAAATGCCTGTATAACTCCTTGGTCCTCTACCTGATACTAAATATTGCAGACTTCTCCCTTAGTGAACAATAAGTTATCAACTTCATTCCTGGTTCCAGCACAGACTTGGCTCAGGTCTGTGAACCTGACTGTAGACGTTTGAATCTTCATAATGTGAATGGAAATTTGGCCTCCTACTAAGATAGCAGTTTGAGGGACTTGGATAGCTGTGGGCAAGTCTCTTTTTAATAGGCTGTTCTTTGTACACATTTGGTTTAGATGCAGGGATTCATAACAAACTAGTCGCAGTGGTCACCTCAGGGTAGAGCAAGAGAGACAGAGTAGAGGGACAGTGATCAAGCTCACGCCATCTGCCATTTTATGCTGCTTTAATTGACATGTTCTTCATGTATTTTAATAATTCAAGAATAAAAATTAACATTACATATAGATTTTTTAATTGCTTCTTTGTTTCTGACAAAAATTAAAAGTAAATATGAATTTAAATAGAAAGGCAGTATGATAAGAGCAGGGAAAAGGAATGGAACAATGATCATGGGCAGCTCCTGAAGTCCAACCTAGAGGTTTTATTTACCAACATTGGGGAATAAAATGAAACTATGTAACAAGACAGGCCTGCCTGCTTTTTCTCAGCAACAAGGCAGCCCTGTCTGCTTTCCTTAGCAACACAACAGCCCTGCCTGTGTTCTCTCATTTATGCCAGAGTCAAAGGGGTCAATAGACCATGACTAAGAGAGGAAATTAGAGCTGTCATTGAAAGATCAAAAAGAACAAGCCCTGGATATGTCTGGAAACCTATAAAGCATCTGAAGCCTTAAACACTTAGGCCTTTCAGAGAGAAAGCCAAGATGTGCTCTGAAGTCTGTAGATTCCCTTACTCAGAGAACACACAGACCTGCCAATGACAGAATCATCCCTGCCAACAATAGAAACTTCCTAGTGAGGCTCAGGGAAAAAAGACACATTAAACTTTTCTCACTGCCAGAAACCATCACACACTCAGAGGGCACCAGGACAATACAAGAGGGAGGGCTCAGCCCTATTACAAACAATGGATGAAGCTCAGATGCCCACACATAATCTCATGATGTACTCAGACCTCCTAAAGGTTCAACAGCTTCCAGATGATGTCCGCAGCCCTTCAGAAAGATCAATCTGTGATGCCCAGCTCTAAAGCCCACCCTGTGTTTAGGGGCCCCCTGAGCTCAGCTTCTGCTCCTGAACCTGCCCATGTATTCTGTAAAGAGCCCAGAGGAACCCTTGGCATTTGTTGTGCCTCAGAATTCAGGCCACAGTGAGGCTTCTGCAGCCCCCACCCTTGCTCCAAGCATAACCACCAACAAGGGAACACCCCCAGGTTCCACCGCAGACCTCTAATTTGTAATAAAAAGAGGCTGTGCTTGTGCTGACACAGTAACCAGTCAGCAGTCCAGGCAAAGGGGCATCTGCTAAGGCCACCTCAAGCAGCTGTGGAGTTCTGACATCAAGAGAGAGGCAGGCAGGTGCACCCATAGAGGCTGCCTTTGAGAAGCTCCTCTTCCAAGTGCAGGCCTGCCTGGTGGCCTTTGAAGCAGAGTATGACACTGCAAAATTTCACAGCACACTAGAAGGACCAGACAAGCAATGGCCCTGTGCTCAGAGACCTAACCTAGGCAGGAAATGAGAGAGAGAGAGAGAGAGAGAGAGAGAGAGAGAGAGAGAGAGAGAGAGAGAGGCTATCTGTGCTTAATACCTATTTCAATATCCTTGGCGAGTAATGCATATTTTTATCAAGAAATAAAGAGGAAAACTTCAAACTCTAACTGATGGAGTAGCTAGGATCAGTCTAAACTTCCTACCATAAACAATCACAAAAGTGGAAGCTATATAAAACTATATATGTATATAAATGTATATATAATATAAACATGTAGGCATATATATGTATATTCACGTATACAATGTGAATATATAATGTATAATATATATATATATATATATATATATATGTATACAGAGAGAAAAATAGAAATACATAGTATTTGAAGGAATAAAAACAAATACCTTCCCAATTTTAATTGAAAGCATGAACCTTCCATGCAGGAATCTATCAGCTCAAAAATGTCAATTAACATAATTACACAGGTCCACATTAAGACACATTCTAATTAAACAAAAACAGAAAACTTCCCAAAGCACAAAGACAAAATTCATCATACACAAATAATCTTCAATGATATTAAGACTAATTTCTCATCAGAAACTAGATACACTATTAGACAGCAAGGGCAACAAATTTAAAGTGTTAAAAGTACACATCTAAAAACCACCTTTCTAACAAATATACTTCCTCCAAATGTAAGAGATGAGCTAAGTGCCTACTGATGGCTCAGACATATAATCCTAACTACTCAGGAAGGTGAATTGTGAGGGTGGTGGCTCAAAGCCACTCTGGAACTTGTCCCCTCAGGAGGAAGTTGTAGGACACAGCTGTCCTTGAGAAGGACGGAGGCCTTTGTGCAGTGCTATTGCTGGAAAAAGACATTGGATAAGGTGGCCATCAAGAATGGAGGCTATTAACTAGTGTCTACAGAGAAGCAATTTATAAGATTCAGTAGTCCTCTAGAAAATCAGAGGATTTTGACCACTGTCCTAGTAGTTTCAGAAATGCCACGAGAATGACCAAAGCAACCTTAAGCCACATGGATTCCTTAGCAACAGTCTTTGAGGTCCAAGAGCTAGAGTGTCAATGCTGGAAGGCTGTGATTGGTCCGCTATTTCTCTGACCTCACTGGGCCAGACTCTGATTGGTCCATTTCTTCTATGACATCACTATGCCTGGTTGTGATTTCTCCATTGTGTGAGGTCATGAAGGATATATAGGAAACCACTGTGCTCCAACCTATGTTAGTTAACAGAGCTTGGAGCTCTTGCTTAATGACCCACTGGACTGAATCAAAGTTAAATGATTTTTTTGGTAGTGGGGACGGGCTGTTATTTGGATTTTGGTATTTCTTTTTACTCTTTCTGGGTTTTCCTTTATTTTATTTAATTTATTTAGGTAGACTAGCTACTTGCTATTGTAGCAGAAGGATGGAAGTACAGAAAGAATCAATCTCAAGCTCCTTGAAGGAGGAGATCATCAAACAATACCAGAAGAAAGAGCTCTTCCACACAGGTACCATGGAAAAGTGAAGCTGGCTCATTCCCTCCTCACAGACAAGGACGTGGAATTTAAAATACTCTGGAAGTGAGAGTCCTCATCATTGGATAAAGAATGAGATGGACATTTTTAAGAATATATGGCACAAACACATCATCAGGTTGTACCAGGTAATGGAGAAGGAAGAGTATGTGTATCTCATCATGGAACTGGCCACTAGGGGATACCACCTGGGGTGGATCTGAAAATTCGGCCGCCTATATGAGGATGAAGCCAGGAGGCTTGTCACACATGTAAGAGCAGTTCACTACTTACACCAAACAAAATCATACACGAAAACCTTAAGACCAACAATATCCTTTTGGACACCAAAGACAGTATCAAGGTCAGTGGATTTGGTCTGAGCTTCTGGCTCACCCTGGGGCAGTTGCTAATGAATATATGTAGTACTTCTATTCTATCCCCCTGACATGTTCTTGGAAGAAATGATGGCCTGGTGCAGGTGTCTCACACCTGTAATCCTAGCTATTCAGGAGACTGAGATCTGAGGATCATGGTTCAAAGCCAACCCGTATGACTCTACCCTCTGAGCAGACTCAAACTGATTCCAAAGACTAATTTGAGTAGGAATGGCAGAGGATAGAGGTGGATAGCGAAATATCTACCATTCTTCTCAGAACAAGCTGCTGAATGTGGGCCCAGATGAATTGGTTTATAAAATGTGAGGTGTGCATAAATTATGACTCATCCACAAAAGGCTGCAATTAATATATGTCGGTCATGGATGGACACAAAATAATCTATTTATGTGAAATATATTGACTAAAGTTCATAAGGGAAAAAAGAAGATTAAAAGTTTCTGGGGCTGGGGGACAGTGGCTGACACCTGTAATCCTAACTACTCAGGAGGCTGAGATCTGAGGATCACAGTTGAAAGCCAGCCCGGGCAGGAAAGTATGTGAGACTATTATCTCCAATAAAACACTAGAAAACCGGAAGTGGCGCTGTAGCTCAAGCAGTGGAGAACTCGCCTGGAGCTGAAGAGCACAGAGACAGTGCCCAACCCAGAGGTCAAGCCCCATGACAGACCAAAAACCAAACCAAAACAAAAGTTTCTGGTGCAGGTCATTGTGTGGATTCCATCAGTATTGAAAAGAAAGTTCACAAGCAGAGGTAATGGTTAAAAAGTAGTGTGGATATAATTAATGTCACTGAATTTTATACTTAGCAAGCATGAGGCCCTGTGTTCAAACCTCTGCACTTCAAAAAAATGCTAAATCTTCCTTCTGTTACCTACTTTAAGTGGTAGGTGCTCTTCTACTGTTATGATTGTATTGCTCAGAGCTTCTCTGGTGGATGTTTATTCATGCTTTTACATATAATCCATTATTTGAATATTGATATTGAGTTTCAAAGTTTGAATATTGATGTTGAAGATGCAGGAAGATGCCTGTTCAGTCAAGGCTGCATAGAGAGGTCCTTCCTAAATTCTGATGCTAGAGCTGAAACTGGAGGGACAATTGTTTGTAGGCAATTACAAGTGAGAGATAAGTTTCTGATCATATTAGGTTTTGGTCATGTCAGTTTGGATATAATATTTACATGAATTTTAAAAATTTTCACTTTCCCCTTACTCTCAGTATGTCATTTTGAAACTTTGTAGTACGTTTTTGTTTGCTGCACTTAAAAAAAAAAAACAGTTTTCCTTTGTATCATATTAAACATGATTTTTTCTGTATTACAATTTATTATTTATTTTTGAAATTTTTTATGTTTTTTTTTCTCCATCTAGGGACTGGCCACTGTCTCAGAGATTTTGCTCAGTTCTGCCAATTGAGCCACAGCTCACCTTCCGGCTTCTTTCTTTTTGAAGAGTCTCATACGAACCCCAGCACTACTAAGGAGGCTGAAATCTGAGGATCTTGGTTTGAAGCCAGTCTGAGCAGCAAAGTCTGAGTGTTTTTTTTATTATTATTTTGCCATTGGTTATGGGCCTGAAAACTAGACTTTGGCACTGTCCATTAGCGTTCCAGCTTAAGGTTAGTGTTCTATCAACTGAGCTGCAGCAACATTTTCGGCTTTTCTTGCTTATGTGGTTCTGAGGAATCAAACCCAGGTCCTCATGCATGCAAGGCTAGCACCCTGCCACTGAGCCAACTTCCCAGATGAAGTCTGAGATTCTTTTTCTTTTTTTATTTTATTTTATTTTTTATTATTTTTTAAATTTTATTTTATTTGTGAACATACTGTACAGAGGGGTTACAATTACATGGACAGGATATTGCGTACATTTCTTACCAAGCATTGCAGCCTCCTTTGTTTACCCTTCACATCCCTTCCCAGCCTCCCCCCTCCCCCGCCCAATCCCAATCCTTCTCCTTACCCCCCTTCCCCCCACCCCCCGCACCGATGTTGTAAAGCTCGTTTTGGACATGACAATTTGTAATTCTCATTGTTGCAACAGGTCCACCTGTATCCTTAAACAACTGGTTTTCCCCATCTCCTCCACAAGTTATACTGACATCAAATATAGTGAAAGCAGGGGTTATACTGTGGGGGAGGGACATACAAAGCAACAAAGAGATAATCTTATAAATGCGTTAGAAACACATGCATGAAAGAAAAAAACATTAAAATACATATCTAAGGGTTCATTTTCTTAACATCACATTATCTGACCTTTTCCGCTTGACTCATACATATACTAGATATTGCAAATAAGGGAAACCATGGGGCCTATGTTTTAGCCTCTTGAGGAAACAGAATTACAGTTATGAGCCACCAGTAATGGGCTGATTGGCTCATTGCAGCCTCAGTTATTGGTTCTTCTTTTTCTTCTAGTCTTCTTTGCATTTCATTCTTTGTGAATGTGCTAGTGCTGGAGCCAGAACTCATGCAAGGCCTGGCCTGTTTCAAGATGCTGAAATCTGACCATCATGGTTCAAAGCCAGGCTGAGCAGGAAAGTGTCAGATTCTTACCTCCAATTAACTGCCAAAAATCTGGGAGTACTACAGTTCTAGCCCCAGGATGGCCTACAAGCAACTGTCTTGTGGACTTTCCTGCTAGAATTGGCCTTTACACTGGATACCCATATTTCTGCCTCCTGGAGAATTACAGGCATGAGTCACAAGCCCCAGGTTCTCTTCTTATTTACATTTTTGTGATCCTGAGGCTGGATCTCTTAGCAAGGGCACTGTTTCATAGCTTTCTCACTCAAGCCTGGTGCTTTACAACTCCATCACGATTCACTACTGTTTTCTTGTTTACATGTTTTGCTTTTGATTTGAAGAGTAGAGACCATAGCCCTCAGATTTAATCTATCTTAGTATTTAGGATTACACACAAAAGAAGTGGCACTGTAGCTCAAGTGGTAGAGCACTAGCATTGAAATGAGCTGAGGGACAGTGCTCAGGCCCAGAGTTCAAGCCTTACAACCGACCAAAAAAAGAGGATTATACACAAAAACCAAAATCTCATCACTCATTAAAAAAAATTAATTGAATTTTCTTATACATTTTTTAATTTCTACTTTTTATTTCCATATGTATGCTGGGCTTGGAGCTATAAATCAGTGCCTAGGTATTGTCCCAGTTCCTTTCTTTTTGCCTGTCATGGAGCCTGAACTCTGGGCCTGGGCGCTGTCCCTCAGCTCTTCAGCTTGAGGCTAGAGCCGTACCACTTGTGCTACTGAGCCACTTCTGATTTTTCCTGCTTATGTGTTGGTGAGGAATTGAGCCCAGGGCCGCATGCATGCAAGGCAAGCACTTTCCCACTGAGTCACTTCCCAGTCCCCTCGCAGTACATTTTTAAAACTAGCCCTCTAATATGTGAGACACAGCACAATTCGGAGCTTCTAAAAAAAAAACTGTAATTGGCTAATTAGCGTAGAGTTCATGGACTCCCCTGCCTTAGCTGGCCTTGAGTACTGATCCTCAGATGTGAGACCCTTGAGTAAGTACAGTAACAAGTGTAAGCTAACTCAATTTTGCTCATTTTAACCTCTGAAATCGGCTCTCCCTTTTCTTCTTCCAACTTTCATTTCATTTATTTATTCTTGTGTGTGCTGGTCCTGGAGCTTGATCTCAAGGTGTGGGTATTGTCCCAGAAATCATTGTCTCATTTCTGCCATTGGGGCCACATCTCAACCCCAGGTGTTTCTTGTTTTTTGTTTTTCTTCTTTTTGGTGGCTCATTGGAGATAAGTGTCTCATGCTAAGCACAGAATGTCTCAGGAAGCCGAAATCTGATTATCAGTTTGAAGTCAGCCTGCACAGAGAATTCCATGAGACTCTTTACCTCTAATTAGCTGGTAGTCATCCCACCGATTAGCTGAGAGTAATAGAACACCAGCCTTGAATAAAGTAGAACAAATTCAACCCCCATGACTGGCACACACAGAAAAAAATGTTCCATGTACTTTCCTGCCTGGAATTGCCTTTAAATGTTTTTTTTTTTTTTTGATGAGTTCTGGGAAGATGGTGGAGGAGAAGCTGGAGGCTAAACAAGCTCTTGCATAGAAAGCAATTTTAGTGTTCCAATAAACAGTCCTAAGCCAGAGAATCACACCAAGTGTGCCATCACAGGACAGAGAGTTAGCCCAGAGAGGGAAAATCCAGGCAAGGAGACAGATATAAGCACTTGCCAGTGGCCACGGATGTGGCGGCAGCAGCGGCAGCCATAGCCACCGTACCTGCAACAAAGAGAGTCTGGGACTTAAGCGTCAGACGCGGCAAGAAAGCGGTTTCTACTCAACACCAGCAAGAACTGACAAGGGGCACACATCTTCATCCTGAAGTTCGCAGACCAGAGATGAGCCAGGAACCAAGACTCTGGCGTAAGTAGAAGCCTGACATCCTCACTCCTTCTCAGGGAGGAGAGGAGGGAAGGCCAACCCTCCTCCACCCCATTACCAGAGATCTCCATCTTGGATACTGAAGAAGCCTGGCTGTTCAGCTAGCTCCAACTCAGGCCTTGGAAGAAAACAAGAGTCATTTAGCAGGTCACAGGAACCTAACCTGACCTGCCAGGCTCAGCTCCTCCCTGGGAAAATCACCCAGCTTGAGCAGCCAGCCCCAGGAGTGGCTTTCTTCACTGGGTAAAGAGAGCCAGAGGCTGCCCCTCCCTACAGGAGCCTTGACAATCAATTGAAATTCAGTAAACATAAACCCTGAGAATGGCTCCAGGCTGGGCTCTGTGTGTTTCTCAGAAGCTAACTCCTCAGGGAAAAGCTGCTGTTTGCTGAAAGGACTCAACTTTACCCAGAACCTAGCCTCATCACAGCATCTCCAAACTAGAGGAAAGAGCCATCTCCCTCTTTTGTGAAAGTCAAAGTAGATCTCTGTCCCATTGAACTAGTCTGGGAGTAGGATCACAAAATCCTTGGTAAAGCAGAGCATTTTTCTGCCTGCTCAAACAAATTGACTAAAGAAACCATCCAAAGCACAGGAAAATCAAACACCACAAGCAGACCAGATAATCCAACAAGAGACTGGTTATGGACACAAGGGAGATACATGAACGTTCCATTCCCCCCAAAAAAAGCAAAGATCTTTTTTTTGTACCTTTTATAATTTTTTTTCTAAACCTTTTTTTAGATTTTTAACTTTAAAAATTTTTGTTTTCTATTAACATTTTTTTCTTCCTCATAATTTTTGTTTTGGGGTTATATGTCTGTGTGTTTTTTTTTCTTTTTTAGAAATTATTTCCTTTTGTTTTTTTTTCTTTTTTTATGCAAACATACTGTACAGAGGGGTTACAATTAAATGGGAAGATAATGAGTACATTTCCTATCAAGCATAGTAGCCTCCTCCTTTGTTTACCCTTCACATCCCTTCCCAGCCTCCCGATGTCGATGTCCTCCCACCCAATCCTCCCCCCACCGAACCAAAGTTGTAAAGTTCGTTTTCAACATGACAACTTGCACTTCTCATTGCTGCAACGGGTCCACCTGTGCCCTTATTTGAACGACTTATTTTGCCCCTTGCCCTCCACAAATTATACTGACATCAAATAGAGTGAAAGCAGGGGTTATACTGTGGGGGAGGGACATACAAAGCAACAAAGAAATAATCTTATAAATGCGTTAGAAACAAATGCTTGAAAGAAAAAAAAAACATTTAAATACATATCTTAGGGTTCATTTTCCTAACTTCACCTTATCTGACCTTTTCTGCTGGAATCATACATGTACTAGATATTGAAAATAAGGGAAACCATGGGACCTATGTTTCTTTGGGCTTGGCTTACTAAACTTAATATAATTTTTTCCAAGACTTTGAATTTCCTAACAAATGGGGCAATGTCATTCTTTCTGATGGAGGCATAGAATTCGATTGTGTATATATACCACATTTTCTTGATCCATTCATCTACTGAGGGGCATCTGGGTTGGTTCCAGATCTTAGCTAAGGCAAATAATGCTGCAATAAACATAGTTGTGCTGGTAGCTTTAGTGTGGTTTTGTTTGTAAAAATTTGGGTAAATGCCCAAAAGTGGGACTGCTGGGTCATAGAGGAGCTCTATGTGGAGTCTTTTGAGGAAACTCCATAATACTTTCCAATGTGGTTGAACAAGTTTACACTCCCACCAACAATGAAGAAAGGTTCTCTTCTATCCACATCCCCTCCAGCATGTGTAGTTGTTAGAGTTCTTGATTTTTGACATTCTAAATGGGGTATCTCAATGTTGTTTTGTTTTGCATTTCTTTTATGGCTAAGTAGGTTGAGCATTTTTTCATGTGTCTATTGGCCATCCTTCCTTCTTCTTCAGAGAAGTTTCTCTATAAGTCTTTAGCCCACTTATTTATTGGGCAGTTGTTTCTTTGAGGATTTGTTTTTGGGGGATTTAATTTTTGACTTCCATGTATATTTTAGATATGAGTCCTTTGTCCGGTGTATGGCTAGTGAAGATCTTCTCCCAATCTGTAGGCTTTCTATTGAGCTTCCTAGCTATGTCCTTTGCCATGCAGAAGCTCTGCAACTTCATGCAATCCCATTTGTCCAACCTTTCTTTGATTTGTTGGGTTTCAGGGTCTCTATTCAGAAAATTTCGACCTGCGCCAAGGAGACCTAGGGTTTCTCCTATTCCATCCTGCAATGCTTTCAGAGTGTCTGCTTTGACTCCGAGGTCTTTGATCCATTTGGAGTTGATTCTGGTGCAAGGTGATAGGTAAGTTTTCTACAAGTATTTAAACAATTTTGCCAGCACCATTTACTGAAGAGGCTTTCTTTCTTCCATTCTATTGTTTGAGCTCCCTTATCGAAGATTAGATGGCTATAAGTCTGTAGATTCATTTCTGGGTTTTCAATTCTATTCCATTGGTCCTGAGGTCTGTTCTTGTGCCAGTGCCAAGCTGTTTTGATTACTATGGATTTATAGTAGAGTTTGAAATTTGGTATTGATATTACTCCAGCAGTGTTCTTTCCATTGAGGAGCGTTTTTGCTATTCGGGGTCGTTTATTGTTCCATATGAATTTTTGGATTGCCTCTTCTATTTCCTTGAAGAATGAGGTTGGAATTTTGATCGGTAGCGCATTAAATTTGTAGATATCCTTGGGAAGTATTGCCATTTTCACGATGTTAATCTTTCCAATCCAGGATCATGGGAGTTGTTCCCATTTTCTAAGTTCTGTTTTGATTTCCTTTTTCAAGTTTTTAAAGTTTTCATCATAGAGGTCCTTCACTTCTTTGGTTAAGTTAATTCCTATTATTTTACTTTTTGTGGGGCTATTGCAAATGGAGTTGCATTCTGAATTTCAGCCACACTTTTCTCATTGTTGGCATACAGAAAAGCCATTAATTTTGAGGGGTTAATTTTATACCCTGCTACTTTGCCAAAGTTTTGAATCAGCTTGAGTAATTTGGGAGCAGATTCTATGGGATTCTTTAAATGCAAGATCATGTCATCTGCAAAGAGGGAGAGTTTCATTTCTTCTTTCCCTATATGGACCACCTTTATGTTTGCATCTTTTCTTATTGCTGTAGCTAGGCTTTCTAATACTAGATTGAAGAGAAGTGAAGAGAGTGGACATCCTTGTCTTGTTCCTGAGTTAAGAGGAAATGGGTTTAATTTTCACTATTAAGTATAATGCTGGCTGTAGGTTTGTCATATAAAGCCTTTATTTTATTGAGGAATATCCCATGGATTTTAATTTTTCCAAAACCTTCATCATAAAGGGGTGTTGGATCTTTTCTAATGCTTTTTCTGCATCTATTGAGATAACCATGTGGTTCTTATCCTTGCTCCTGATGATGTGATGAATAAAATTAATTGATATGCGTATATTGAACCAGATTTGCATCCCTGAAATGAATCCTGTTTGATCGTGTTGTGTGATTTTTTGGATGAATTGTTGACTTGGATTGGCCAAAATTTTGTTGAGAAGTTTTGTATGAATGTTCATCAAAACATGGGTCTATAGTTCTCTTTCTTTGATGAGTCCCTTCCTGGTTTTGGGATGAGAGTTATGAGAGTTATGATGGCTTCATAGAATGTGTTTGGTAGTGAACTTTGTCTGCTTTAAAACCGTCTGGTCCTTGACTTTTCTTAGCTGAGAGGTCTCTTATTGCTGTTTCTATTTCAATGCTTGATATAGACCTGTTAAGATGGTTTAACTCATATTGGTTTAGTTTTGACATGTCAATATTTGCTAGGAAATGGTCCATTTCTGCCAAGTTCTCAAACTTACTAGCATAAAGTTTTGAGAAGTATTCACTTATAATGTTCTGAATCATGGTTGTTTCCGTGGTGATGTTTCCATTCTCATCTCTGAGTTTATTTATTTGGGTGTGTTCTCTTCTTTTTCTGATAAGATTTGCTAAGGGTCTGTCAATTTTGTTAATTTTTTCAAAGAACCAATTCTTTGTTTTGTTGATTCTTTCTATAGAGATTTTGGATTCTAATTCATTTAATTCTGATTTAATTTTAATTATTTCTTTCTGTCTACTGGATTGGGGTTTATTTGCTGCTCTTTTTCAAGGAGGTTCATATGTCTCATTAAATTGTTGGTTTCAGATCTCTCCAATATGTTGATGTAGGAACTAAGAGCTATAAACTTGTCTCTGCTCACTGCCTTTGCTGTGTCCTAGAGTTGCTGGTAATTTGTGTGCTCATTTTTGTTGAATAGCATGAATATTTGAATTTCCTTTCTAATCTCTTCCATGACCCACTCGTGATTCAGCAGAGTGTTGTTCAACTTCCATGTGTTACCAGACTTTCTTTGGTGGCTTTTGGTGTTGAGTTCTAATTTTATTCCCTTGTGGTCTGAAAGAATGCAAGGTATAACTTCAATGTTTCTGAATTTGGACAAGTTTGCTTTGTGGCCTAAAATGTGGTCTATTTTAGAAAATGTTCCATGTGCTGCTGAGAAAATCGTGTATTCTGATGCTGCTGGGTGAAATATTCGGTAGATGTCTGTTAAATCTAGTTGATCTATGCAGCTGTTTAGATCTGTAGTTTCTCTGTTGAGTTTTTGCCGAGTTGATCTATCTAGTGGGGAGAGTTGTGTGTTAAAATCCCCAACAATTAATGTCTTTGGATCTATGTGGAATTTGAGGGAAAGTAGTGTTTCTTGGATAAATTTGGGAGCTCCGTTGTTTGGTGAATAGATATTTAGAATTGTAATATCCTCCTGAAGGAGAGATCTCTTAATAAGTATGTAGTGACCTTCTTTATCTCTTCTAACTAATTTTAATTTGAAGTCTACTTTATCTAATATTAGGATTGCAACTCCAGCTTGTATATGGAGGCCATTTGCTAGGTAGATTTTGTTCTAATCTTTCACATTGAAAATGTGTTTGTTTTTATGGGCTAAATTCCTGAATTCAGCAGAAAGTATGATCGTGCTCTTTAATCCAGCTAGACAGTCTATGTAGCTTAATTGGAGAGTTAAGTCCGTTAATGTTAAGAAATAGGAGAGAGAGGTATTTGGGAGTTCCTGCCATTTTATCCTCATTTTTGGGGGCTGTGGCAACTATGTTCGTCCTATGGTTCTTGGATTCTCAGTTTGGGTGTAGTTCCTTGGCCTCTATTCTGGTCTTGTTGGTTTTCTTTGTGTAGGACATCTTTAAGAATCTTTTGTAGGGCTGGTTTGGTGGAGATGTATTGTTTCAATATTTCTTTGCTATTTAAGGTTTGTATTTGGCTTTTAGTTATGAAGGAGAGTTTAGATGGTTACAGTATTCTTGGAGGATAGTTGTTTGTTTTTAGGGCATGGCATACATCATTCCAGGCTCTTCTTGCTTTGATCAAATCTGCTGAGAAATCTGAGGAGATTCTAATTGGTTTCCATTTATAGGTGATTGATCTTTTCTCCTTGACAGCTTTAAGGATCTTTTCCTTGGTCTGAGTTGATCCTGTGTGGATTATAATGTGACTGTTTGATGTCCTATTCTGGTCTGGTCTCTTTGGAGTTCTAAAAGCTTCTTGTATCTGAATAGGACTATCTTTTTATAAGTTTGGGAAGTTCTCTGCTAGGATCCTGTTAAACAAATTTCCTAGGCCATTAACTTCTGCTTCTAGTTGCTCCTGTACACCCATTATCCTTAGATTAGGCCTTCTGATGGTGTCTTCCAAGTGTTGGATAGATCTATCATATTTCTTGGACTTGGATAGTTGTATGTACTTTATCTATAATATCTAGGCTGTCTTCAATTCCAAAGATTCGATCTTCTACATGGTCTAAACTGCTGTCAGGACTTTCTACTTTGGTTTTTATTTCTTTTCCTTCTAATTGGTCAGTTTTGATAGCTTCAAATTCTTTGTGGAAGCTTTGTTTTAGACCTTGAATGAACTTCTTTACTTCCTTAATTTGGTGTTCAGTGTTTATTCTCAAATCACTTATTTGATTGGTTATGGTTTCCTTGGACTCCCATTCCTTATGTTGGGTTCCATTCAGCATTCCCTTTGTGATCTCTGTGACCTCCTTCAGCTCTTTGTTAATGGATCCCATGAATGCCTTTAGTGATCTTTGTGTAGTCTCATCCTGCTCTCTCAATTCCTGTATTACTTTTTGCTTAGCTTCCTTCTGTTCATGCCATTCCTGTAGTTCTCTTTGAGTGTTCTCAGCCTGTTCAAGCCATTCCTGCCTTTCTCTTTGAGTATTCTCAAGCTGCTCACGCAAATCCTGTATCAGTTTTTGAGTAGCTTCCTCACGCTCATGATATTACTGTATAAACCTTTGGATTGCCTCCTCTCTCTCCCTCTCACTCTCATGCAGAGTCCTTTGTAGGTTTTCAATCTTTTCCTGCCTTGACCTATTGTTTGCCTCCTCTCTCTCCCTATCACGCTCATACAGAGTCCTTTGTCGGTTTTCAATCTTTCATTTATCATGTTTTCCTGCAGTGTTTATTAGAGCTTTTTGGGAATTCTCCTCTGGATTATTCATTATCCGTTATGTCCCCTGATTATCATGAGTGGGAGTTGAGATTCCCAGACTTGCCATTTTTCTTGTGTTTTTCCAGCTTACTCTGCCCATTTGGGATGAATATAACACCAGTTTTCTGCTAGAACACTAACTTAAGTCAAGCATCAACCAAAGTCTGCATTTGCACAGTCCATAGTCTGCAGATAAAATCTATTTCAACAGATACATCTATTAAACATCAAACAACTATATATTAATGAGCTACGAACCACAAAGAAGAATTTGGAAAATCAGAAATTATTAGGGTTAGGGAGAGATGTGGGTAAAACATAGGAATAGAGAGATGTGGGAAGAGACAAGGAGAGTTAACTAAGTCCTAATCACAAAGCAGGAAATAGGTTGGGTAGTATGAAAGTAGAGAAAGAAAAAAAAAGAAGAAAGAGAAAGGGAAAAAAGAGACCAGAAAAAATACAAAAGAAAAATTTAAAATATTATGCAGAATCGAAAACAAACTATTCAGAGAAGAACGTGAATATAATGAGAGAAACAGAGGGATATAAATGAGATGTGAAAATCTTAGAAATTATAATACTTAAAATATTATATAGGTATAAAGAGGTAGTACTGCTATTAAGGAATTTAAGTCTCAGAGGTTTTGAATTGAGTAATAAATTTGTGGATTAAGTGTGTTCACAATTGGGGATAGGATCTAATAGTCAACTATGGGTTTATCTGAGGATGTGCAGAACAACAATTAAGTCACATAAAGAAGAATGAAAGAGAAGAAAAGGTGAAAAGGGTAAGAGAGAAAGAAAAAAAAGATCAGAAGTTCAGTAGAGGTAAGCAAAAAGAATTTTTTAAAAAAAAACAAAGAAAAAAAAGAAAGAAAAACGCACACACACATGTACTCCTATAATAAAAATTATAAGAGGAAAAAAAGTTACTAGAAAACAATTTTTTTCAAAAAATTTAAAAATTAAAAATTTTTAGAAAAGAAAAAAAGTTTTTTATAAAAGGTACAAAAAAAGTGAAGAAGAGAAAAAATAGTTCTTTCGTTTTTCTGGGAGGGTTGGGAAAAATCCTGCATATCCCTTGTGTCCGTAACCAGCCTCTTGTTGGAGTCTCTGGTCTGCTTGTGGTTCTGTGGCTTGGTTGGTTTCTTAAGTCAGTTTGTTTGAACAGGCAGAGAAATGCTCTGCTTTACCCAGGATTTTGCGATCTTCCTTCCAGTTTAGTTCAATGGGAGGGAGATCTGCTTTGAGTATCACAAAAGAGGGAGATGGCTTTTCCCTCAAATTTGGAGAAGCTGTGATGAGGCTAGGTTCTGAGTAGAGTTGAGGCCTTTCAGCAATCATTAGCTTTTCCGGGGGGCTAATTTGTGAGAAACTCACAGAGCCCAGCCTGGAGCCATTCTAAGGGTTTATGTTTACTGAATTTCAATTGTCAGGGCTGCTAAAGGGAGGAGCAATCTCTGGCTCTGATTACCCAGCGAAGAAAGCCACTCCTAGGGCTGGCTCCCAAGCATGCTGACTTTTCCCTGGGTGGGGCTGAGTCTGGCAGTTCAGCTTAGGTTCTTGTGACCTGCTAAATGACTCTAGTTTTCTTCCAAGGCCTGAGTTGGAGCTAGCAGCTCCTCTGAGCTTTGTCGATATCCAAGATGGAGATCTCCAGTACTGGGGGGGAAGGGTGGCCTTCCCTCCTCTGCACCCTGAGAAGGAGTGAGGACATCAGACTTCTACTCATGCCAAGTCTTGCTTCCTGGGTTGTCTCTGGTCTGCGAACTGCCGGGTGAAGAATTGCACTCCTTGTTGGTTCTTGCTGGTGTTGAGTAGAATCCGCTCGCCCACTGTGTCTGGATCCTTCGTCCCAGACTCTCTGTGATTCAGATATGGTGAGTTCGGCCACCGCTGCCACCGCTGCTACTGCAGCGGCGACAGCAGCTGGCAAGAGCTCAGATCTGTCTCCTTGTCTGGATTTTCCCTCTCTGTCCTAACTCTCTGTCCTGTGATGGAACACTTGGTGTGATTCTCTGGCTGAGGACTGTTCACTGGAACTCTAAAACTGCTTTCTATGTGAATGATTGTTTTACCTCCAGATTCTCCTCTGCCATCTTCCCAGAACTCTCTCTTTTTATCTTTTAAAATAATTTTTTTTATTTAGCTCTAGTGACCATTTGATCCTTTTTTTTTCCTTCTTGTTCTTTTCACGTTTTCTTCTCTTTCACTCTTTGCATGACTTAATTGCTGTTCTCATCCTCATATATACCCGTAGTTGATTATTTGACTTTAGCCACATTGTGCACACACTTAATCCAGAAATTTATTACTTAGTTTAAAGATGATTAGACTTAACTTCCTTAATAGCAGTACTACCTCTTAATACCTATATAATATTTTTAGCATTTTTATTTTTAAGTTTTCCACATCTCCTTTCCATCCCTCCTGTTCTCTTATTCTATCCACATTCTTCTCTGAATATTATGTCTTCAATTTGCATAATTTTTAAGTGTTGCACTTCTTAATTTTTAATGTTTGTTTTCCTGTTTTTTCTTGTCTTTTTTCTTTCTCTTTCTTCTTTTTTTCTCTCTCTACTATCATTCTATCCAAGCTATTTCCCGTTTTGAGTTTAGGATTTGTTATGTTAACTCTCCCACTGCCTTTCCACATCACTCTATGCCTATTTTTTACCACATCTCTCCCTAAACCTAATAATTTCTGTTTGCCAACTTATTCTTTGCAGTTCGTAGCTCAATTATACCTAGTTGTTTGAAGTTGAATAGATATATCTATTGAATTATATTGTATCTGCAGACTTTTGACTGTGCAACTACAGACTTTGGTTGATGCTTGCATTAAAATAGTGTGCTAGCACAAAGCTGGTTTATTTTCATCCCAAATGGGTAGAGCAATCTGGAAAACACAAGAAAAATGGCAAGTTCAGTTATCTCAACTCCCACTCATAATAATCAGGGGACAAAAAAGATAACGAATAATCCATAGAAGTGTTCCCAAAAAGGTCTACAAATACTACTGGTAAACATGGTAAATGAAAAGATTGAAAACCTGCAAAGGACTCTGTATGAGCGTGATAGGGAGAGAGAGGAGGCAAAACAAAGAATATCATGAGTGTGAGGAAGCTACTCAAAGTTTGATACAGGAATTGCGAGAGTAGCTTGAGAACACTTAAAGAGAAATAAAGGAATTGCATGAGCAGGCTGGGATCAGTCAAAGAGAAAGTCATGAATGGCGTGAGCAGGCTGAAAACACTCAAAGAGAACTACAGGAACTGCGTGAATATGAATAAGCTAATCAAACAGTAATAGAGGAATTGAGAGAGCAGGATGAGAATACAGAAAGATCACTAAAGGCATTCAAGGAATCCATAAACAGAGAGCTCAAACAAATCAGGGAGACCACAAAAAGAAATGCTGAACGTAACCCAACAGAAGGAATGGGAGTCCTAGGAAACCATAACTAATCAACTAAGTGATTTGTGAATAAATACTGACACCAAGTTAAGGAAGTAAAGAAGTCCATACAAGATCTAAAACAAAACTCCAACAAGGAATCTGAAGCCATCAAAGGCGACCAACTAGAAGGAAAAGAAATAAAAAACAAAGTAGAAAGACTTGATAGTAGGTTAGACCATCCTGAAGATCGAAATTCAGGGATTGAAGTCAGCCTAGTTATTATAGAGAAAGAACATACAACCATCCAAGACAAATCCAAGAAATATAATAAAGCTATTCAACAATTGGAAGACACCATCAGAAGGCCTAATCTGAGGCTAATGGGTGTAGAGATAGAAGTTAATGGTCTAGGAAATTTGTTTAACAGGATTCTAGCAGAGAACTTTCCAAACATGCAAAAAGATAGGTCTATTCAGACACAAGAAGCTTTTAGATCACCAAATAGATGAGACCAGTATAGGGCATACCACCATCACATTATAAACTACACACGTTCAATTCAGACCAAAGAAAAGTTCCTTAAAGCTGTCAAGGAGAAAAGCTCAATCACCGGTAAAGGGAAACCAATTAGAGTCACCTCAGATTCCTCAGAAGAAACAATTAATGCCAGAAGAGCCTAGAATGATGTATGCCATGCCCTAAAGACAAACAAATATCAACCAAGAATACTGTACCCAGATAAACTCTCCTTCATGACCAACTAGATCACAATAAAGGCCAAGCAACAGTACCCAAACTGAGAATCCAAGAGCCATAGGAAGAACCAAGTTGCCGCAGCCACAAGAAGGTGGATAAAATGGCAGCAGCTTCCAAATACCTCAGTCGTATCTCTCAACATTAACGGACTTAACTCTTCAATTAAACGACATAGACTGTCTACTTGGATTAAAAAGCAACATCCTTCTATCTGCTTCTTTCAGGAGTCACATCTTGCCTGTAAAAACACACATTTTCAATGTAAAAGGTTGAAACAAAATCTACCAAGCAAATGGCCCCCATAACCAGGCAGGAGTTGCAATCCTAATACCAGATAAAATAGACTTCAAATTAAAATAAGAGAGAAAAGATTAAGAAGGTCTCCACATACTCATTAAGAGATCTCTCCTTCAGGAGGATATTACAATTCTAAATATCTACTCGCCAAAAAATGAAGCTCCCAAATTTATCCAAGAAACACTACTTTCGCTCAAATCCCACATAGATCCAAAGACCCAGGCTGAAATTTTCTTAATAGAGACCCAGAAGCACAACAAATCTAAGAAGGGTTGAACAAATGGGATTGCATGAAATTGCATAGCTTCTGCATGGCAAAGGACATAGCTAGCAAGATCAATAGAAAGCCCACAGATTGGGAGATGGTCTTCACTAGCCATACAACAGACAAGGGTTTCATATCTAAAATATACCTGTAACTCAAAAAATTAAACCCCCCAACAGCAAACCTTCAAAGAAAAAACTGCCCAATAAATAAGTGGGCTAAAGACTTAAAGAGAAACTTCTTTGAAGAGGAAAGAAGGATGGCCAATAGACACATGAAGAAATGCTCAACCTCCCTAGCAATAAAAGAAATGCAAATCAAAACAGCATTTAGATACCACTTCACCCCAGTCAGAATGGCTAGAATCAAGAACTATAATAACAACAGATGCTGGAGGGTATGTGGACAGAAGGGAACCTTAATACATTGTTGGTGGGAGTATAAACTTTTACAACCACTTTGGAAAGTAGTATGGAGTTTCCTCAAAAGACTCCACATAGGGCTCCCCTATGATCCAGCAATCCCACTTTCGGGCATTTAACCAAATGTTCACAAGCAAAACTATAAGAAAGTTACCAGCACAACTATGTTTATTGCAGACTTATTTACCATAGCTAAGATCTGGAACCAACCCAGATGCCCCTCAGTAGATGAATGGATCAAGAAAATGTGGTATATATACACAATGGAATTCTATGCGTCCATCAGAAAAAATGACATTGCCCCATTTGTTAGGAAATGGAAAGATTTGGGAAAAATTGTATTAAGTGAAGTAAGACAGGCCCAAAGAAACATAGGTCCCATAGCTTCCCCTATTTGTAATAACTAGTATCAGTCTGAATCAAGCAGAAAAGGTCAGATAAGTCGATTTTAGGGAAATGAACCCTAAGATATTTATTCAAATGTTTTTTTTTCTTTCATGCAATTGTTTCTAAAACAATTATAAGATCATTTCTTTGTTGCTTTGTATGTGCTTGCCCAACTTTAGAACCCCTGTTTTCACTGTATTTGATGTTGTTATCATTTGTGGAGGGGAAGGGAAAAAACAAATCATTTAAATAGGCATACAGGTGGACCCATTGCAAAGAGATGTACAAGTCATTATGTCAAAAACGAACTTTACAACTTTGGTGGGGGATTGAGGGTTGGGTGGTGGGACGGGGGGGAGAATGGGATGGGAAGGGGAAACAAAGGAGGAGGCTACAATGCTTTATGAGAAATGTACTCATTGTCTTGCCCATGTAATTGCAACCCCTCTGTACAGTATTTTCACAATAAAATAAGTGGTCTATTTTGGAAAATGTTCCATGTAGTGATGAGAAAAAAGTGTATTCTGATGCTGCTGGGTGAAATATTCAGTAGCTGTCTGTTAAATGTAGCTGATCTAGGCAGTTCTTTAGATCTGCATTTTCTTTATTGAGTTTTTTCGAGTTGATCTATCTAGTGTGGATAGTGGTCTGTTAAAGCCCCCAACAATTCTTATCTTTGGATCAATTTGAGATTTTGGGGAAAGTAGTATTTGTTGGATAAATTTCGGTGATCCATTGTTTGGCGAATAGTATTTATTATTGTAATATCCCCTGAAAGAACGATCCCTTAATTCGTATGTAGTGACCTTCTTTATCTCTTCTCACTAATTTTAATTTGAAGTCTATTTCATCTGATATTATGACTGCAATTCCTGTCTGTTTATGGGGGTCATTTGCTTGGTAGATTTTGTTCCAGACTTTCACGTTCAAAGTGTGTTTGTTTTTATGAGCAAGGTGTGATTCCTGAAGGCAGGAGATAAAAGGATGTTGCTTTTTAATCCATCTAGACAGTGTATGTCGCTTAATTGGAGAGTTAAGTCCGTTAATGTTGAGAGAAAGGACTGAGAAGTGTTTGGTAGTTTCTGCCATTTTATCCACCTTCTTGGGTGCTGTGGCAACTTGGTTCTTCCTATGGTTTTTGGATTCTCAGTTTGGATGCCGTTTCTTTGCCTTTATTGTGGTATTGTCAGTTCTCTCTGTGTAGGACATCTTTAAGTATCTTTTGTAGGACCAGTTTGGTGGAGATATTTTTTTTTCAGTTTTCCTTTGCTATGGAAGGTTTTTATTTCACCTTTGGTTATGAAGGAGAATTTAGCTGTTTACACTATTCGTGGTTCATCCTTCGTCTTTAGGTCATGGCATGCATCATCCCAGGCTCTTCTTGCTTTAATTTTCTGTGCTGAAAAAAATGAAGTTATTCTAATTGTTTCCCCTTCATAGATGATTGATCTTTTTTCCTTGACAGCTTTAAGGATCTTTTCCTTGGTCTGAATTGATCTTGTGCATATTATAATGTGATGGTGGGATGTCCTGCTCTTGTCTGGTCTATTTGGGGTTCTAATCGTTTCTTGTATCTGAATAGGCCTATCCTTTTGCATGTTTGGGAATTTCTCTGCTAGGATCCTGTTAAACAAATTTCCTAGACCACTATCTTCTCTCTCTAGATGCTCCTCTACACCCATTATTCTCAGATTAGGCTTTCTGATGGTGTCTTCCAATTGCTGAATATATCTATCATATTTCTGGATTTGTCTTGGATAGTTGTACATTCTTTCTCTATAATATCTAGGCTGTCATCATTCACCGAAATTCGATCTTCTGCATGGTCTAACCTACTGTCAAGACTTTATTCTTTGTTTTTCATTCATTTTCCTTCTAATTGTTTGGTTTTGTTGTCTTCAAATTCTTTTTGGGAGCTTTGTTTCAGATCTTGTATGGACTTCTTTACTTCCTTAATTTGGTGTTCAGTTCTTATTCTCAAATCACTTAGTTGTTTGGTTATGGTTTCCTTATACTCCCATTCCTTCTCTCGGGTTCCAATCAGCATTCCCTTTGTGGTCTCCCTGAATTCTTTCAGCTGTCTGTTTATGGATTCCATGAATGCCTCTATTGATCTTTGTTTATTCTCATCCCTCCCTTGCAATTCCTGTATTACTCTTTAATTAGCTTCCTCATGTTCATGCAATTCCTGTAGTTCTCTTTGACTGTTCTCAGCCTGTTCACGCAATTCCTGACATTCCCTTTGTCTCTTTTCAGCCTGCTCATGCAATTCCTGTATTTCTCTGACAGTTCTCAGCCTGTTCACACAATTCCTTTATTTCTCTTTGAGTGTTCTCAACCTGTTCACACATTTCTGTATCAACCTTTGAGTAGCTTCCTCATGCTCATGAGATTATTGTATTGATCTTTGGTTTGCTTCTGCTCTCTCCCTATCATGATCACACTGAGTCCTTTGCAGGTTTTCTATCTGTTCATTCACCATGTTTCCCAGTAATAATTATTGAGCTATTGGAGAACTCTCCTCTGGAATACTGGTTATCATGAGTGGGAGTTGAGATACCAGGACTTGGATTTTTCTTGTATTTCTCTGGCTTGTTCTGTCCATTTGATATGAAAGTAACACCAATTTTCTGGTAGAATATTTTTTCAAAGGCATGCATCAACCAATGTCCTGTAGTTGCACAGGCAAAAGGACTCAGATATAATCTAGTTCAACAGATACAATCTATTCAACATCAAACAACTATGGATTAATGGGCTAACAACAGCAAGGATGAATTTGGCAAACCAGAAATTATTATATTTAGGGACAAATATGAGGAAAAATAGGATTAGAAGAATGTGGAGAGGTAAAAGGAGAGTGAATTTAACCGAGTTCTAATCTCAAAGAGGGAAATGGATTGGACAGAATAGTAGGAGAGAGGAAAAAACAGACAAGAAAAAAATGGGAAAAACAAATATTAAATTTATGAAATGAATCTTTAAAATTATCTAAGTTTAAGGTGGTATTGAGAGAAGAAAAAGATACGATGAGAGGAGGGGAAGGATAGAAAGGAGACATGAAAAACTAAAAACTAAAAATTCTCAAAAATTATATAGCCTAAAGAGATAATACTGCTATTACATTATTTAAGGCTAAGAAGTTTTGAATTGAGTAATAAAAGTCTTGATTAAGTGTGTATACAATGGGGGTAAGGTCTAATATTTGACGACGGGCATATATCTGAGGATGAGCAGAATAGCAAATAAGTCACACAAAAAACAAGGAAACAGAAGAAAAAATGAAAAGAATGAAAAAAAAAAAGAAAAAAGGACCAAAAGGTCATTAGAGATTTAAACAAAGCACACTCACACACACATACACCTAAAATAAAAATTAGGAGAGAAGAAAAAATGATTAATAGAAAACAATTTTTTTTAACTAAAAATTAGAAAAGGTACAAAAAAGAGTTCTTTTTTTTGGGGGGGGGGGAGAAGTAGATGGGAAGATCCTGTATCTCTCTGTGTCTGTAACCAGTCTCTTGGTGGAGTCTCTAGTCTGCTTGTGGTGTTTGGTTTCCCTGTGGCATGATTGGTTTCTTAAGTCAATTTGTTTTAGCAGGCAGAAATATGCTCAGGATTTTGTGATCCTCCTCCTAGGCTAGTTCAATGAGAGGGAGATCTGCTTTGAGTTTCACAAAAGAGGGAGATGGCTGTTTCCTCTAATTTGAAGATGCTGTGATGAGGCTAGGTTCTGGGTAGAGTTGAGGCCTTTCAGCAAATTGTAGCTTTTCCCTGAGGGGTAGCTTCTGAGACACTCAGGAAGCCCAGCCTGGAGCCATTCTCAGCGTTTATGTTTACTGAATTTCACTTGATTGTTTAGGCTGCTGTAGGGAGGGGCAGCCTCTGGCTCTGTTTACCCAGTGAAGAAAGTCACTCCCCTCGGGGCAGAGCTTTGTCTGCCTGGGCTGGGTGACTTTTCCTAAGGAGGAGCTGAGCCTGGCAGTTCAAGTCAGGTGCCTGTGACCTCATAAATGACTCTTTTGTTTTTTTTCCCAAGGCAAGGCCTGAGTTGGAACTAGCTGCTCAGCTGGGCCTTTTCAATATCAAATATGGAGATCTCCAGGGGTGAGGGCGGGAAGGGTGGCCTTCCCTCCTCTATTCCCTGAGAAAGAGTGAGTATGTCAGGATTCTACTCACGCTGGAGTCTTGGTTCCTGGGTTGTCTCTGGTCTGTGATCTGCAGGATGAAGATATCTGCTACTTGTCAGTTCTTTCTGGTTTGAAGTAGAATCCCGTCACCTGCTGTGTCTGGCACCATTGTCCCAGACTCTGTGTTGTTCTTTTGGCGGCTCGGCTGCTGCGGTTGCCACCACCACCGCAGCTGCAGCTAATGGCAAGTGCTCAGATCTGTTTCCTTGACTGGATTTTCCCTCTCTGGCCAAACTCTCTGTACTGTGATGGCACACTTCGTAATTCTCTGGCTAGGACTCTTCACTGGAACACTACAACTATTTTCTACTCAGGTGGCTGAGATCTGATAATCGAGGATTAATAACAGTCTGGGTAAGAAGGTCTGTGAGACTATTATCTCATTAACTGGTTACCAAGAAACTAAAAGGAGCACTGTGGGCCAAACTAGTAGAGTGATAGCCTTGAGCACAAGAGAACAGGGATTTCAACCAGGCCCTCAGTTCAAGCTTCTCATATTAAAAAAACGTTAAAAACAATTTGCCATCATTTGTAATTTCAGGCAATTTGTAATTTAAAGCCAATTTGCATCTCAGTTTGCACGTATATCGGTGGGAGAACTAAACTTATGTAACAGTTAAAAGGAAAAAAAAAATGAGCACAAGTGTACAGGTGGCTCACGCCTGTAATCCTATCTTCTCAGGAGGCTGAGAAATGAGGATGGTGGTTCAAAGCCAGCCCTGGGCAGAAATGTTCCCATGAGACTGCTATTTCCAATTAACCACTAAAAAACAAGAATGGCACTATGGTTTAAACTTGTATGGTAGAGTACTAACCTTGAGCAAAGAAGCTCTGGGACAGCACCCATGCCCTGCATTCAAGCCCCATGTCTGAAGGAAAAAATAAAGATTTCAGGGCTGGGAAGGTGGCTAAGTGGTAGAGTGCTTGCCTTGCATGTATGAGCCTTTGGGTTCGATTTCTAAGTACCACATAAGCAGAAAAGCCAGAAGTGGCACTGTCGTTCAAGTGGTAGAGTGATATCTTTGAGGTGAAGAGCTAATGGACAGTGCCCAGGCCCAGAGTTCAGGACCCATGATGGACAAAAAACAAACAAAAAAAGAGTTTAAACAAACGATGTGCACAATAGACTATACACTAAAGATGAAAGATTAAATTAATAAATTAATAAGTAAAATGATGAACATTGTTTCAATTTTGTAGGTGATGAATGTAGCAGAAAAAGTGATAAGAAATGATTCATTTCTAACAACTCTTCCATTTTTTAACCTCATTTACTACTTTTAAACTAAAGAAGCATGTATCACTTTACAGAAAAACAAAATTGTACATGTATTTTAGCCTGAATTCCACATTCTATAATTTGCCTTTTAGTAAACAATCAGTATCTTTTCATATAAAATAGCTGTGATACCTTTATTTAATACTTCACATCTTTCCAGTATTTGGTTATATCAAAATTCCTCCTTTCCTTCTTTTCTTCTTTCCATTCCTTCATATCCTTTCCTCCTTTCAATCCTAGCAATTAAACTCAGGGCTTCATGCATTTTAGGTAGGTGCTCTACAAAGTGAGCCATACACCTGCTCTTTTCGCTTTAGTCACTTTTGTTTTTGTTGGTCATGTGGTTTGAACTCTGCACCTGGACACTGTCCCTGCACTCTTCAGCTCAAGGCGAGTGCTCTACTATTTCAGCCACAGTGCCGCTTCTAGTTTTCTTGTGGATTATTGAGATAGGTGTCTCACACACTTTCCTGCCTAGATTTGCTTTGAACTGGGATCTTCAAATCTCAGCCTCCTGAATAGCTAAGATTAAAAGCATGAGCCACATGCGCTCAGTGCTGCTTTAGCCATTTTTATGACAGGGTTTTCCGTTTATGACCAGCCCAGCATGGATCACAATCCCTTGATGACAGGGAGGGTTGTGTGTAGCAAGTCAGATACAGTGGGGAAACAACTTTCTCTGCCCATCACAGGGAGAATTTTGGAGTATTGTATTAGAAATTTCTAGAAGTGGGTTGTGAGGAGCATTCTGCTTCCAGGAGTTTCTTCCCACTTCCCAACATTCTAGTCCTGCCAGAAAGGGTCTATAGTAGAAGGCTCAGGATGGAGATAGCAGACTCTCATTTTCCTTGTCACCAATATGCCCACAGCATCGATTGTTCCATCTTAACTATTTGGATGGACATCTACCCTGATGATTTTTATGAGCACAAGAAACTTGACATCCTGAAAAAACTTACACAGTATGACAAGCTCAACATGCCCTCTTCAGACTTGCTGTTCTGCTTACATATTCTTCTGGACCAGCTGGAGCAACGCATGGCCTGTGAGACCAAGAAAAAGAGTAAATAATCCTTGTTTAGATGCCTTAGAGCTTGTGAGTAGGGATAGATCCTAGGTCTCAAGGGATGGGCCTGCTTGGCCAAAAGCCCTTTGTACTACCCAGCTTGGCAAAATGTCCTTTTATGGATGTTCTATGCCGGGTAATGTCTGTTCCCTTTTTAAAAGAACTTGGACATAACCACTCATTAGAAACACCCTACCTTCTCATCAGTGTTCAGTCCAAACTCAAGTTCTACAGCTTCTCCTACTAAATCCTCATAGAAGTTTAGTCACACTTTAACTTCTAGAGTGTACTCTAAGACTCCTGTACCTGTTTCCATTCTTATGTTTGTGTCACTGTAGAGAACTTCCTGCTGAACTCCAGATAAAGAACCCATCAGTGATGTCGCCTATGGTGACTGATGGAGATTGGAAGCCAACACTGGACTCCAGAAAGCATGTGAACATAGAGGCTTTTTTCAATGTGTAGAAAGACCCAACTAGGTTTTGAGTCCTGTGGACATCCCACTGGTTCTGAACTCCACATATTATGTAGGTGTACCTGCACATACCACCAAGGAAGAAGATGATCCAGAATGTCTTCCATTGATGTTCACAATTCACCTAGATCACATCCAAACCAGTAAAAAATGTTTTGGTCTTGCAGTGCAGGGTAAATATGTGCTAATGGAAAATGACCCCAGTCTATGTTCAGGAAAACCAATAAGTTAGGTCCAAAGTCTAGATTCAGTTGAGGAAAGGGAATCTGTTCTGACAGAATATCCAGACCAATCTGTCCTTCTGCTGGGGATCCAATTTCCAGTTGAGAAATAAGATCTGTCCCTCCCTAGACTCAGGAAGAAAATACTGCCTTTAATGAGGAAGTAGATCATTTTGAGGACTCTGAGGCAGAATTTGTGTCTGAAGGCAACTTAGAAGACAATCCAGATTTAGAGATTGCTTCCCCCCTTATTTAGAAAATTTTTATATTTCTTTTTGGTCCTGATTGTTGTAAAATGATCATTCTAGTTATTTTCTAACGTTATTAAAATGTCAGTGTTTATGTTATGTTATACAATTCATGAGCCTTAAATGTGTTTATTTTTCAACCTACAATGTAAAGCACCATGCACATGTGTTTTGTGTGTGGGAAAACAGAGTGACAGGGGGATGAACAAGAGAGCCTACTGGATATAAAGGGAATGGTTAAATGCACAGGGAGTTGCAAGGAAGCCAGGCCATGCCTGCATGTGGTGATAAGGTGGCTACAACAGATCTAGGACATACCAGATCAGATGACCTAGAAAGCTGTTCTGTCAATTGGGACATATGCTACAATACTTATACTGGTATGTGGGACTTTCTTCCAACAGTGAGCTCAAGTCTGTATACATATTCATTGTGCTTTGGGAAATATTGAAGAAAAAATTGGCTCCATTAACATAAAAATTCTACTTAGGGCTGAATATATTTGACAAAATACATAAGAAATATCGACACTGGAAAGTATAAGCCATCATCAATAGAAGAAAGAAGGTTTACATAGATGGACAAACAAAATCAGGAAGCAATTAAATCAGTTATATGGAAATACATGTTATATTCATTACATTTTATATAGTATATTATATGATATATAAGATCGAATATGATTTTTCATACTACAAGGGCTTTTAACTTTTTCAATCTTAAGTATTTTTTTTCACATAATATTAGTGTAAAACATTATTGGGGAAAGCGGTAATATAACTTTGATTATAATTATATGAATACATATTTTTGTGTTTCTAGATGTAACACTGATTATAAATAGATGAATAAATATAAACATATATTTGTATATCTGTCTATGAGGTGAATATAATGAAACAGGCTACACGATGTATAAAAAGGCGGTTATGAGTTAGTATATGAGACTCAGGCCTGTAATCCTAGTGATGTGGGAAGCTGAGTTCTGAGTTTTAGTTTCTCTTACTCCCATGCCATTAGATTTTCAGAGGAGACCTGGTCCCTCGAGTGTAGCCAAGCGACACGTATGCAGTTGGATCACACTCTGTGACCCCAGAGGAAAGTCAGTAGAAGTCAGGACAAGCCTCTTATGCTATGACAGTCTACTCAGTTCCTGTGCCAAGATGGACATCTGTAGAACATCAGATGGAAAGTTGGCATTCCCTCCCAAAATGTTTTTGACTATCCTGAATTAAACCTTATTTCCCTTCCCAAGCTGCAAACACATAGAAATATGTCAAGGGCTCAAGAGAGATGGACAAAGACTTACAAATACATAAAATTATATACTTTTTGGGGATGCCCAGTTGTCAGCTTGAACTCTGGGCCTGAGTGCTATCCCTCAACTCTTCAGCTCAAGGCTAGTGCTCTACCACTTGAGCTACAGGGCCACTTCTAGCTTACTTTCTTTTTGCTTATGTGGTTCTGAGGAATCGAACCCAGAGCCTCATGCATGCAAGGCAAGCACTCTACCACTGAGCCACCTTTCCAGCCCCCAAATTATATACTTTGTTTCAATAATTCAATGACAAATCATGAAAGGCATATCTTGATTTTTCTTTTTTTAAAGGAAATGGGAATATACACTGAGTGCATTAGGGAGTAGGTGATAGTTTGGATGCTGAGTTGTGGAATGCACTCCTGGGCATGGGAGACACTTGCCTTTGAGAACTTGTGTGGGGATGCATCTCCGCACACAGCCTCACAAAACAATGCCCATAACTTGTATGGTGTCATAGCCATCTTTCCATAACAGCAAATAGGTGTCAGGCACTGATCTTTCTCTGAAGTGGATTCAACAACACAGAAAGGCACAAAGAATGAGAGGGAATGACTGCTAGCCACCAGATATCAGCTTCAAGAGCTGTCCTGACCAGAATCTAGGATAAATTGAGCTGGAGAAGGCTGATCCCCATGCAAGGCTACTGAGCACTAAGGACCAGGCACTATTATAGGTGTTGGAGAAACAAGTGAATGTGGCTCTCTCCTCATCAATTTCATGCTGAAAAGAAAACCAGAAATCATAATGATAATTTTTGTAAATCAGAGACATGACATTGGTAGTTTTGTGGCAACAATTTCACAGCGGGTATGTGAGGAGATATCCCTGAGGAGGAGATAGTTAACCTGAGAGCCATCATCCATGCAATTAACTAGAAGCAGGTACTCCAGGCACTAAGAGCAGCAACTACATCCCTCAGTGATGGGAAAGGACGTAACTTGCTTCAGAAAAGGAAAACATCACTGACGTGCTTGCTTGTGAAGTAAGAAAAAAAAGGTACAATGAAGAAAAAAAGATCAGACATGAAGATCAGATATTGGATGCTGCGAGTTACAAGGAGAAAAATTCTGATGTTATTCTAAATCTGACATGACCCACTGGAACCAAAGTGCTCAAATAGTACCTAGACACATCTGATTCACCTATATACTTTTAAAATGTGATTCTAGCCAGAATCTGGTGGCTCACAACTGGAATGCTAGCTACTCGGGAGGCTGATACCTGAGGATCAGGTTTGAAGCAAGCCCAAAGAGGAAATTTGGAAAGACTGATCTCCAATTAAACACCAAAATTATGGACATGAAGCTGTGTTCAACTGGTAGAGCACTAGCCTTGATAAAAAAAATTAAGGGACAGCACCCAGGCTCTAGGTTCAAATCCCTGGACTTCACAAAACAAATAAGTCAACAAATAAAATTTGGTGCTCAGTCGATCAGCACTTAGCATTCTACTTCAATGTATTTAGTATGAGCCTAGGAAGTTACATCCTTAGCAAATGCTCTCCCCTCATATTCTGCTTCATTACCAGTATTAAAATGCCTGGCATTAACAAAGTCTCCTCCCAGTTAGCATAGCAGTCTACCACTGGGAATTAATAGATATACTTTGATTAATCATAATCTATCCACACACATCAAATGAGTGGTAGCCACATTCCACTATTCTGAATGATTTTGCTCCCCCTTTGAGTTAATAAGGCTTACCATTAAAAGCTATAGAATACTTATCAAACTAAGTCAACAATCATCATTCTTCGACCCAATCTTGTAACCTATGTTGTGTGTGTGTTTTTTTTTTTTTTTTTGATGTCGATGCCCTGTATCTTGTATATACATTTCTCTAGCTTTGGGGGGAGAAGGGAAAAAACAAATGCTTAACTAGGGATACAGTTTGACCCATTTGAACAATGAGATCAAGACACTATGTTCAAAAACGTACTTTACAATTTATGCAGGGAGTGGGGAGGTGGGATGGAAAGGAGTAGTTGTGGAGGTTGAAGGGTAGGGATGGTAGGGGAAAAACAAAGGAGGAAGTAACAATGCTTGAGAGGAAATGAACTCATTACCTACTTTATGTAACTGTAATTCTTTGTACATTATTTTTACAATAAAAAACGTATTAGAAAAGATGAAAAGACCCAGAAATAAAACTACATACTTACAATCATCTGATATTCGACAAAAAAGCGAAAGATGTAATGTGGAAAAAACATAGCCTTGCTGGGTGCCTGTGGCTCATGCCTTTAATCTAGCTACTCAGAAGGCTGAGATCTGAGGATGGTTGTTGAAAGCCAGCAGGGCCAGGGAAGTCCATGAGACTCTTAGCTCCAATAAACCTCAAGAAAATGGGAAGTGAACTGTGGTTCAAGTACTAGCCTGGAGATGAAATGCAAAGGGGTAGCTCCGAGGCCCAGAGTTCAAGCCCCACGACCAACACACACAGACACACAGACACACAGACACACAGACACACAGAGACACACAGACACACACACACACACACACACGCACACACACACACACACACACATCATAGCCTCTTCAACTATTGGTGTTGGGAAAACTGGACATCCACAGGCAGAAAACTAGAAGTGGATCTCTGCTTGCACTAACATCAACTCAAAATAGATTAACTATATTAAAATCAGCCAAACTACTATAACACAGAAAAAGGGTGATATTAGAACTTATAGGTATTGAGGTGCGAGCTGGGCAGCTGCACGCCGAGCACCAGTAGTTGCGCTCCAGATCCTGCAATCTCACACTGCCTGCCTAGACCCAGTAACCGCTTACTCCAGTTGGCCCCTGCCACAGGCGTCATGCATCGAGCGGCGCCCCGCACTCTGGGCAGCTCTGCTCACCCCCCTGGCTCTGTTCCTCAGGCCGCCGGTGACGAGGGTCCCATCTTACGCTGAGAGCCCTGTGATGCCAACGCGCTGGCTCAGTGCAGGGGTGTGCCGATCTGGTGCCCGAGCCAGGCTATGCCTGCTGCCTGACATGTGCTCTGCGCAAGGGCCAGCCATGCGGTGTCTACACCGAACGCTGCAGCTGCAGCTAGGGGCTCAGCTGCCAGCTGCCACTGGGCAAGCCGTGCCCACTGCAGGTGCTACTGGACGGCTGCGGGTTCTCCCCCAATGCCAGCATCCCGGCCAGCTGAGGCTTACCTGCTGCTGGTGCCCTCCGCCTCAGGAAATACTAGTGAGTCAGAGAAGGACCGAGGCACAGGGAGCGTGGAGAGCCATGCCCTGCCCTGCACACATAGGGTGCCTGACTCCAAGTTCCATTCCATTCACGCAAAGCTGGACACCATCAAGAAAGGTCACGCGAAGGACAACCAGCGCTATAAAGTTGACTATGAGTCCCAGAACATGGACACCAAGACCTTCTCCTCGGAGTCCAAACGGGACACAGAATATGGTCCCTGCCTTAGAGAGATGGAAGACACCCTGAATCACCTGAAGTTTCTCAATGTGCTGAGTCCCAGGGGTGTGCACATCCCCAACTGGGACAAGAAAGGATTTTATAAGAAGAAGCAGTGTAGCCACTCCAAAGGCAGAAAGCAGGACTTCTGCTGGTGCGTGGACAAGTATGGTCAGCCCCTCTCAGGCTTCAAGAGCAAGGGCACCGATGACGTGCACTGCCTCTGCATGCAGAGGCAGTAAACCCCACTGCATCAGTTAAATTGGAGCTCCAATACGCCTTACTTTGCACAAAAGACTGCCACGGACAGAACAGCACCTGCCTATAGCCTCAACTTATATTTCTTTTTGTGATGACTTGGTTTTGTGTGTGTGTGTTTTTTTAAGAAAACCAAAGTTTAGACAGATTTTTGAAATGTTTATTGTTCCTTTAAATGGTAAACTTGAGCATCTTTCCACTTTTCAGTAGTCAGAAAAGAAAATTAATTTCTCTGTTGCTTTCTGTAAAAATAACTGATACTCCTGCCCAAAGCATCGGATTTGATCCCCTTCTAGAATCCTCTCCACATCTGCCCATTGGAACAGCTGACCTTCTGCCTCCCTCACTTCAGTGGCTATTGTAGAAGACACCTCTTTGCCCTCCGCCCTGCTCAGGCCTCATGGAGAACAGGAAAGTCAGAAACTCCAGTCACCTGGACAGGACATCTCTACCATACATGAGACCCCTGGCCCTCCTGGAAGTATCTGATTCCAAGGCATGGACCCCTGGGCCACAAAGCTTCTTCATTATCTGCAAGTGACTTGATCTGCTTGGAAAATACTGGAGACATTGAGGTGGAATATAACTGACCAAGAAAGTTCTATAAAACTGACCAAAAAAGTTCTAGCACATTTTGGGAAACTTGTAAATGCAGATCTTTCTGACTTCCCTCCATTAGGCAGCTTTTCAAGGATGGAGCCCAGTGGAAGGCCCAGGGTGGCCTTGGCTGTGGTCCAGCAGGGCATAGAGGAGGCTGGGAGTATACCCCACACTTCACCAGTAATGGAGTAATCGCTCTGGAGACAACAACAACAACAACAAAATGTTTTCTAATTTAGCTCCTAGTTTGGGGTTGAGGATAATAAACTATTTAAAGGCAAAGGTTTATTTTCACCCCTCATCTTTATTCTTGACCTAACAAAACAATGGTGTTTAATGTTATCTAAACAGGAAAGATGAACAGCTTGTTGAGAAGCCTCATAAGGACACTGGGAGCACATAGAGAATAACTTGTGTTTGTTGAACTTGGAGTCTAACTTATACTTTACAATTCACACATGTATGCAGAGAGAGTTATATGTTCTCAATAGTTAACATTGTATACAGCATAGCCCAACTATAATAGGATCCATACTAGATAATCCTAGGCAGTGTTAGATACTGGAAGGTGTCACTATGGCCGTGACCAGGAGAGGACACTCAGTCCAGGCTGGGCTTTTCTCTCCCCAAGGCCAAACCCATGGCAGCGTTGGGTGTGTGGCGATTGTCCTGTCCTACACTGCAGAGAGCTCTCCTTAAGAACAAAAAGAGTCCTCAAGACAGTCTGCCTACTTATTACGAGCTTTCCTTTATTTTTTTAATTTTTTGGGGGGGAAAGTATTTTTTGAAAAGTTTTGTCTTGCGATGGATTTATAAAAGTAAATAAAGTTTTTACCATTAAAATAATAATTAAAAAAAGAACTTATAGGTACTGGCAGGAACTTCCTGAATAGAATCCCAGGGGCATAATAGATAGGAAAGAGACCCAACAAATTGGACTACACCAAAGAAAAAACCTACACAAGCTAGAGACATAGCCACTAAATTAAAAAGACAGCCAACAAATTAGGAAAAGATATTTACCTGCAATACATCAGACAAAGGGCTAATTTTCAATGTATACATGGATCTCAAGGAACAACTCCTCCGCAAACTAATAAACCAATCACCAAATGGGCAGAGGAGCTAAGGAGAGACTTCTCATAAGAAAAGGTAAGAAACATATCAGGAAAAGGTTCATCATCCCTGGCCATAAAGAAAATATAAATCAAAGTAATCCTGAGTTACCATCTTATCCAAATACCTTGAATTAGACAACAAATGTTGGTGGGGAAGTGGAGAAATTAGAAAATGGCAAGGACATTTGTACAACCATGTTCCTTGCTGCTCAATTCACAGTGACAAGAAATGTACACAACCCGGATGCCCCACAATAAATGAATGGAACCAATAATTATGCCATCTATATACAATGAAATTTTACAGAGCCATTAGAAAGGATAAAATAATGTCATTTGCAGGGAAATGGAGACACTAGAATAAATCATGTTAAGAAAGTTAAGAGAACATCAAATTGAGAAATGGTACCTGTTCCCCTGATATGTGGAAGAAAGGTTTAAAACACAATGGGATATGACATACTGTACAGGACTCTAGGCATCATTTACAGTAAGAACAGAAGAGGAAGCATTTGGAGAAAATCACAAAGTTGTAATACCCAAGCACTTTTCTATATAATACTATATATATATATATATATATATATATATATACAGAGAGAGAGAGAGAAAGAGAGAGAGAGAGAGAGAATTGAATTGCAATGATAAGGAAACAAAGGAACTTTTCTTAATTTGTCTTTTCATTTTCTGATGAATCTGTATTCTTCACCTAATATACAGGGAAGATGGGGGAAGGGCACAGAATTAGTGGGAAGTGGGTGCAAAAAATGCAGCACCAGAGCCCTCTGGCTGTACTGGACATTGATGAAAGTGAACCATGCAAGTCGAGGGTCAAGATGGGAGGGAGGGTATGGAAGAGATTGTGGGAACAGAAAGGTAACCCTGCTCTATATCACCGCTAAAACAATTTTTTTTTAAAGAAGAGGGTTCCCGAATGAGAACATATGAGAATAGGAAAATACAGAGCAGATAATTCTTTTTTTATGTCCTTGGTATCTGATAGTTTCAATCAATATCTATTGTCCTACCAACTGAGTCATACCTCTAATCCCAAAAGTCCTTACAATATTCAAATTTTTCATTGATTTCTTCATATTTTCTATTTACTTTTTGGTTTGTGTGTGTGTGTGTGTGTGTGTGTGTGTGTGTGTGTAAGAAATGGAGTTTGATCGCAGGATCTAGGTGCTATCCCTGAGCTTCTTTTTTATTCAAGAGTACACTCTACCACTTGAGCCAAAGCTTCACTTCGGGATCTTCTTGAACAGTTTATGGGAGATAAAAGATTCACAGAGACGTTTTTGCACCGCTAGATTCAAATCATCATCTTCAGATCGCAGCCTCTGGAGTAGGTAGTATTAGAGGCATGAGTCAAGGCTTCTGACTTATGAATTGTTGTCCCTTTTTAAAAAAGCTGGTGCCAGTGGTTCATGCCTGTAATTGTAGCACCACAGGAGGCTGAGATATGATAATTGAGTTTTAAAGACAACCTGGGTAAGAAAGTCTGTGAGACCATTATCTCATAATCTGGTTAGCAAGAAACCAGAAGGGGCACTGGCTCAAACTGGTAGAGTGATATCCTTGAGCACAAAAGAACAGGGACTGCCCTCAGGCCCTGAGTTCAAGCCCCACATATAAAAAAATGTAAAAAATTTGCAATCACTTGTAATCTCAACATCTTCAATTGGTGGTGTATCTAAAGTTAATTTGCATCTCACTTCGTATGTATTTGAGGGGGAACTAAACATATAACATTTTTTTAAAAAAATGAGCAGTTGGGTTCAGGTGGCTCATGCCTGTAATCCTACCTTTTCAGGAGGCTGAGAAATGAATATGGTGGTTAAAAGACAACCTGGGCAGAAAAGTTCCCATGAGACTGCTATTTCCAATTAACCACTAAAAAACAAGAAATGACACTGTGGTTTAAACTGGTAGGGTAGAGTACTAGCATTGAGCAAAGGAGTTCTGGGACCATACCCATGCCCTGTGTTCAAGTCCCATGTCTGAAAGAAAAATAGAAATCAGGGCTGGGATGTTGGCTCAGTGCTAGAGTGCTTGCCTTGCATGTTGAACCTTTGGGTTCAATTACTCAGTACCACATAAGCAGAAAAAGCCAGAAGTGGCATTGTTCCTCAAGTGGTAGCTGCTAGCCTTGAGGTGAAGAGCTAAGGGACAATGCCCAGGCCAGAGTTTAAGATCCATGATGGATAAAAACAAACAAACAAAAATAGTTCAAACATTTAAATGATGTGCACAATAGACTATATACTAAAGATGAAAGATTACATTAATGAATTAATAATTAAAGTGATCAACATTGTTTCGATGTTGTAAGTGGTGAATATAGCAGAAAAAGTGATAAGAAATAATGATTCAGTTCTAACCACTCATATTGTTTTAAACTTATTTCTACTTTTAAACTAAAGGGGCACATAAGTATCATTTTACAAAAAAACAAAAATTGTACATGTATTTCAGCCTGAATTCCACATTTTATAATTTTCCTTTTAGTAAACAATCAGTATATTTTCATATAAAATACTTGTAATGCCTTTATTTAATACTTACCATTCTAGTATTTGATTATATCATAATTCCTCCCTTACTTCTTTTCTTCATATCCTTTCCTCCTTTCTATACTAGCAGTTAAGTTAAAGGATTCATGCACTTAAGGTAGGTCGTCTAAAAATGAGCCACACGCCTGCTCTTTTTGCTTTAGTCACTTTTGATTTGTTGGTCATGTGGCTTGAACTCTGGGCCTGGAGACTGTCATTGCACTCTTCAGCTCATGGCAAGTGATTTACTGTTTGAGCCACAGTGCCACTTCTGATTTTCTGGTGGTTTAATGGAAATAAGAGTCTCACAGACTTTTCTGCCTAGACTGGCATTGAACTCTCATCTTCAGATCTCAACCTCCTGAGTAGCTAAGATTACAGGCATGAGCCACCTGCACCCAGCTCTGCTTTAGCCATATTTTTTTTTGGGGGGGGGACTCAACTCTGGGCCTGGACACTGTCCCTCAGCTCTTCAGCTCAAGTATAGCACTCTAACACTTGAGCCAAAGTTCCACTTCCAGTATTTTTTTATTCTGCTTATGTGATGCTGAGGAATGGAACACAGGGCTTCATGCATGCAAGGCAAGCGCTCTACCACTGAGCCACCTTCCCAACCCTGCTTTATCCATTTTTATGGCAGGGTTTTCTGTTTATGACCTGGCCAGCATGGTCCACTATCCTTCTTTTTACCTTTTCTGAGTAGATAAAATATAAAGCACAATGCATTGGGTTCAGATATTGATTGAGATCCAATATTGTGAATGTTTCCCTGGGCTAGCTTCAAATCATAATTCTCTCTGTATCAGTCAAGACCTAATAGCTAACATTACAACTATGAGCTCTCATGCGTGGCTCAAATTTCTGACCACTAAAACATATGAACAAAGTTTTAATAATTTTAAATGTTCAATTTGAGGACAATGAGTGCTTTTAATTGCCTAGTTTCAAATTTCACCAAAAAACACAAATATTAACTTTTGATTTCCTAGATTAAATAAGCAGATAAACGTTAAAAAGCAATTAACTATTTAAAGAAAAAAGCTAGGGCTGGAAAGGTGGCTCAGTGGTAGGGCGCTTGCCTTGCATGCCTGAGGCCCTGGGTTCGATTCCTCAGCACCACATAAGCAAAAAGAAAAAAGCCAGAAGTGGCGCTGCAAACAGGCCCAGAGTTCAGGCCCCACGACTGGACCTCCTCCCCCCAAAAAAAGCTAAACCACTGTAACTTTGAAGTTAACACCTTGTCAAACATTGTTTACATCATAGTTGGTTTTTATGGGCAGTATATTCCATAAACGGATTATGCCAGCCTCAATGTCGATGGCCAAACAGCCTATATGCACAGGAGTGAAAGCCAGGCTGTGGCCATCACACCATCCATGATCTTATATCTGACTTGCTTTGGAAACAGGATTATTCTTCCATTCTACTTTCTACAAAGTTGCATGATTAGCAAACATGATTTAGAATGAGAATGGCCTCATACTTCATGTTCCACGTAGGAGTCTTGCTTTGTGTATATCACTCCCATAAATCTACATACTGGACTTGGCTTTATTGTTTCAATGTTGTCTTATTTGTAGTCTTCTATACTGTATTGAACCCTTATACTTAAACTCAGAACTTCTCTTTCTCCTATTATTGCTATTGTTTCCCTTACTGTTAGCTCATGTACACTTGGGAAATTATGAACAGCACGTACACTCACAAATAGAATGTTCTGAAAGCCTTCTTCCCATTTAAAATTCCCTTAATTCACAGAGAACTTACAAAGTTTGAGCTCAATGTACTCATGTATAATGTATTTATAAGCAATATAAATTTCACATTTTCTCTTTATTAAATTGTCTCTGAAACATGTGTTACCTCAGGTCCAAAGTGTCCTAGTGTTATTTCAGTGAAGCCAGAAAACATTCATTATACCTCAAGCAGCACAATCGATTGTTACTGGAAGTAACTGTTACTGGATGTGGAAACTGACCCCAAGAGAGGAATGGAACATAGAGGAACAACAAAATTCAAATTATCTTGTGTTTTCCTTTTTACTGTACAGGAAAAGTATCCCAAGGCTTGAAGGAAACTCTATCCCTGGCTTTTCAGTGTGTGTTCTTTACTCATATAAAAGTTTTCTGTAAACTTCTAGTTGAGAGTATTACAAAAGGAAATAATGAACCATTTGAAGGCCAGCATAGAACAAAAGGAAATAATGTTGTTTTAAAAGTGTTCTCCTGCAAAGGAACAAAGACATGGAGGTTTTAAAGTGTCTTATGGATGGATATTTCACCCCTGAGATGATTCTCTTGATGCAGAAGTCAGTTATCAATTCCTTTGGTCTGGTCCTGAGTTCTCCAGAGCAATGAGGATTCCAAAAAAGCAGGATCCAGTGAGTATGACCAACAAAAGGACCCTCTTCTCTGAACAGTACACCTTTAAGATATTTCTCAAAGAAATATCTTGGATTTTTGTTTGCTTGTTTGTTTAGTTTGTGCTGGTTCTGGGGATTTAATCCAGAGGCTGGATCCTGTCCCTGAACAGTTGTCTTTCCTGCCTACCTGCCCCCAAAGCTAGTACTCTACTGCTTGAGCCAAAACTCCACTTCTGTTTTTTTGGTGTTCAATTTTTAATAAAAGTTTGACAGACTCAACTGCCTGGTTTGGCTTTGAATTAAGATAGTAAGAAAGCTAAGTGACATGAATTGCCTAGACTTCTCTTTTGAAACAAGAAATATTAGATGAAGTTTATTGTAAAGCTGATATTTGACAATTTTCAAAGGAAGAGAATATGTCTAGCAAAGAAGCCATAACTTAAATAACTCAGCAAAAGTAGGTGCACTGAATCATTTTGAAATTATTTTTTCTGCTTGAGAAGATTATTGATCTTCTCCTTCCTTTTGGGGAAACTTAAGGTAATATTTGCACTTTTTGTTGGTTGTCAGGATTGATCCTAGGCGCATTCCCTCAGCTCTTCAGCTCAAGTTGAGCGCTCTACCGCTTAAGCTAGAGCACCACTTCCGGGTTTCTGGTGGTTAATTGAAGATAAGGGTCTCATGAACATTCCTGACCAGGCTGGCCTTGAACCACAATCCTCTGGTCTCAACCTCCTGATTAGCTAGGATTACAGGCATGAACCACCAGCACCCACCTCATATTTGCCCTTATGTGCACTGAATGACACTATGTAGACAAATAATGGAAATTTGAATCAAATGATGGCATTGCAGCTTTTCAGAAAATTTGAGGTAGCAATAAATATGTCCTCCTTTCCATGTTGTTTCATTAATGACTCATGAGCTATGGGACCCTTACATTTGCATCCTCTGCCATCTGTGTAGGTGTATTTAGTATCAGGAAATGTTCATAGAGAAATACAGAAAGACAGATTTTTAGAAAGCAAAGAAGATAAGTTATGAAAGAACAGCACAGAAGGAGATACATTTATTACACAGAAATTAAGAAGTAGCCTAAGAAATTTAGAATGCTAAAGGCATTGAGGAATAAGGCTAGTTGATAACTATTTGTTCAATAACCAAAAATGGTTCTCTAAAACGATTTCTGGTATACCTTAGTTACTGTCCTTTATTCATTAACTCTGGAATTATGCCTTCTCTTCTGTCACAACTGTTAATTTGCCTCTGCCGTTTTGATGCCATAAATGACCAAAATTATTTCCAAATCTCACTTAGACTACCTTTCTCATTGTGATTAGCAGTGACCATTCAAAAACCTGGAATCTTTGGGCTGGGAAGGTGGCTCAGTGGTAACGTGTTTACTTTGCATGCATGAGGTCCTGGGTTCGATTCCTCAGCACTACATAAGCGAAAAGAAAAAAGCCGGAAGTGGCGCTGTGGCTCAAGTGGTAGAGCGCTAACCTTGAGCTGAAGAGCTGAGGGACAGCGCCCAGGCCCAGAGTTCAGGCCCCACAATCTGACCCTCCCCCCCAAAAAACCTGGAATCTTTGAATTTCCAGAATGAATCTTCACCTGACATCTAAGCACATTCAAGCCATTAATTGCTGTGACCTAATGAACAAAACTTTTTTTTTCAACGCAATATCCTAATATAAGTAAAGTACATGAATTAGGGACTATTGTCAGGAGTCAGTATGGCAGGAGCAATTATATATTCCGAGTATGGGTTCCTTATTTTGTATTTACTATCTAAATGTTTTTTTGGTTTTGTTTAGTTTTTTGTTTTTGCTAGTCAAGGGGCTTAAACTCAGGGCTAGGGAATAATTCCTGAATTTATTTATTTTTTTTGCTCAAGCTATCACTCTACCACTTGAGGCACAACACCACTTCCAGTGTTTTTCTGTTTATGTGGCACAGAGGAATTGAACTCAGGGTTTCATGCATGCTAGGCAATCACCGTATCATGAAGCCACATTCCCAGAACCCTAAATGACTTTCTTAATTTGATATTATATTTTCATTCCATAAATATGTACCATAATATTGGCCAGGTGCTAGAAAATGATGTAGAAAAGAATACAATAAAATAAATCCAGTAAGGCTACTTGGACAATGAATAACCCTCACAGTCTAACAAGGGCACAGAGGGCTTACCTCATGGCGATGTATCAACACGCTGAGTGAGACCACTCCTGACCCACAGCCCACTTCCAGAACCAGAATGAGTAGGCCATCTTGGGTTCCAGCAACCTGGGGATGTTGGACCACCTCCTACAGCACCCATTCAATCAGTTCCAGAGAGAGAGAGAGAGAGACAGAGAGACAGAGAGACAGAAAGAGAGAGAGAGAGAGAGAGAGAGAGAGAGAGAGAGAGAGAGAGAGAGAAAGTGAACCAGCATTATAGTTAAATCCGGTGCCAGTGGCTTAGAACTCTAACCCTAATTAAACAGGAGGCTGAGATATGAGAATCATGGTTCATAGACAGCCCAGGCAGGAACATCTGTGAGAATCTTATCTCCAAAGAACCACCAGAAAACTGGAAGTGGCAATGTGGGCTCAAGTGATAAAGCGCTAGCCTTGAGCTGAGGAGCTCAGGAACAGTGCCCAATCCTAGAGTTCCAGACCCACGACTGAAAGGAAGTGGACTTCCCACCACAAGAAGTGGACTGAATAGCGCCCATTGTCCTAGGGAGCATGGTAGAGAAGTCAGGCCGAGCTGCCTTTGAACTTGAAGTCATAAGTAGGTCACCTGGCTTCTCTGTGCCTCAATTTCCCCAGCTGCAAAACTGAACAAAGTGAAGGATCCCCTTCCTCATTGGGATAGGGTAATAATGAAAGAGAGCCATGTTTCAGTTCATAATCCCACACCTGTGGTACGATTAATAACAGGCCCCACTTGAGCCCTTTCTGGTATCTTCCTGTCATATGCTCACAGAATTGCCAAAAACATATCTGAAGGTCGCTCCCTCTCTGCCTAGCCATTCTCCAGAGTTCTGTCTGTATAAATCCCTTGTTTCCTCACAACTGTCCTGTGAGGAGAATCAGGTCCAATGGTTGAGGCCATACCAAGAGCTTCACATGTGGTCAAGAATCGGCTGCTGTTCACTGAGTTTGGGATAATCCATCAAAACCAATGACTGAGCCACATGTCTACCATCCCAACTAGAGAGGACCAGGCCTGGTGGAGCATATCTTTCACAGGAGGACTGCGATCCAGCCCAGCCTGAGCATATATTTATTTTCTATCTCAGAAATGCTCAAGACAGAAAGGTGGCTCATCAGAGCCGGGAGAGGAAACAATCAGGGGAGTCATGGTGCCCCCAGAGGGGTGTTTGACCTGGGTTGGTGTTGGGGCGGCCACTCACCTGTGCTGCTGAGAGAATCTATTGGCAGCTGCTCCAAGTGGGGCAGCAGTGATGGCAGCAGCATTGGGGACACATGGGCCCAGAGCAGATGACTAGGGGCAGAGAACAGGTTGGGGATTTAGGCCTGCTGGCAGCACGCCATTGCCTGAGGTTTGAAACCTGGCACCGCATGAAGGAGGGAAAGGGCCATGTGGGGGTGTGAGCATCAATTGGCTACTATACACCAACATCACCTTGAGTCTCTTCCTCACCACTCAGCCACCTCTACCTTCCTCAACTACTGGTAGTGGTGTAAACTAATAGAGGGAATCCCAGTGTTACCTGGCAGCATGGAATGTGTGCGTGGCCAGCATTCTGGTATCACATTGGTCAGAAAGAAGAATGAAAGAATGGGGGTGTGGCCAGAATCTTGTGAAGCAAGCAGAATGGGTGAGTGTCAACAGGCCATCCTGGGGCAATTTGAGCTGCCAGGATGTTCCCAGGACATGAGGACGAGCCCCAGGGGTTAACAAAATAAAAACAGATGGACATGCACATGGCAGTATGCTAATAAATACATATCTTTATAGAGTACCAGAGATGTCTAAACATTATTCAGTTATTTAGACTATATTCCTACCAATTCTTGAACATTCATTATGCATCCATGTAATTAATGTTACTGTTTAAATCCTTAAAGTATTAATGAAAACACAGTGTCTGAAATTATTGTGTTCCTGTAAGTAATAATATTCTTTTAATGCTTCATAAATATTAAATAAAATCAACCAGCCTTCTGAAATGATGCTGTTTAATTTTATAAGATCATCATGCACCATGAACTCATTCAACTGTGACATTGAGTAAATTCCAGTGTTATTCCTTTGGATGGGAACCAGTTTCTTAGTATCTCCTGCCATTGGCTGGTGTCAGGACGGGGATTCGAAATGAGGGCCTAGGTTGCCACGTGGGCCTATGGCTTCCCTGATAGTCTGTCAGCCTTCAGCAATGCAAGGTGAAGTACCCTTTGCAACAGTGTCATTCAGACCCAGAAGGGTCACTGCAAAGGAAGAAAACATAAAAGGCCACATTTTTTCTGTGCATTGTTTTCCCTGAAAGACCTGGGGTTCTAGGATCACAGGAGCACCTGCGTGTCCAATGGCTTCACCCCATCATAGGGTGATCGAAGCTGAGGTGGACTTGCCAAGACCGGAGTTCAAGCCCCATGCTGAGAAAAAAAATTAGCTCCCTGGCTTGCAATTCTCACAGTTTATTCTTACAGGCTTTGGATTTGAACTCAGAATCTGGGTAAATCTGCAGCAATGTGGATGAAGGGGAAGATCGCCTTACATGAAGATAAAAAAGTCAGGCCTGTTCACTAGTCCTGAATTCAAGACCCAGCCCTGGAAAACATGCTATTTATATATATTGTAAAGATAGGATTTATCCTTACCTATAGATGTTCAGTCCATACATGTTTGGTGTCGTTGTTCCTTGTATCTTTTGTTTTATTCATTTATTTATCATTGATTTTACTATGATGAAACCCATTGTGTTTATTACATTGATGACAACCTATCACAGAACATCTAGATTTGTAGAAATGTTCTCCATCATGCCTGACCCCCAGGATTCTCAGAGAAAAGGAAAAAAAGTTTCACACTCTCCTTCTTACTCCACGATCCACTTGTTGGTAGTGCTGGGATCTGAACTTAGGGCAGAGCAAAACCAATTGGCCAATCAGTCAAGGTGATCACACAAATCTGTGAGCAAATAAGGAGTTTGGCCATCCCCAGAATCTGACATTGATCCCCAGGGTGGTCCACTATAGTCAGAAATTCATAATTTAAACATAGGATCTAAATTGACATATATGTGTAAACAGCATCTTGTGTTCAGTGCAATAATTTTCGTTATTTTGTCTCTAATTCATGGAGGTATTTTGTATTTTAATAAGCATGGTCACAGGTATATCTGTGCTGACATGGATGACAACCTGTTCTCATGGTTACAGGGTTGCCTATGTATTCTCTCACAGGAGAGGATTAAAGGCACAACGACTGGCTTCTGACATAAGGATGAACCTTTGTCAGTGCTGGGATTTTAGCACAGGTCTGGGTAACTCTGTTGCACTGTGGGAGAAGGGGAAGCTCACCATCTTTGAAGAGTAGAATGTCAGGCCTGATGCAGAGCCTGATTTGAAGCCCCAGCAATGGACAAAATAGCAAGGCCACCTTTTTTAAACATAGGATTTCTCTTTACCTGCAGGTGTGGTATGTATCTTGCATTCAGTGTAGTTATTCTTTCTATTTTGTGTCTTTTTCAAGGATGTATTGTGTATATTATTGCATATGAGGTGACAGATATAACTGTGCTGACATGGATGACAGCCTATTCCCATGGTCAAGAGTTGCCTATATAGCATTCTCCATCCTCAATGAGACCTAGGACATTCAGAGGACAGGAAGACCTGTGCCACCATAGGCTTCTCACATCAGAATGAATCTTTTGGTAGTGCAGGAATTTGAGCTCAAAGCCTAGCAGGCCCTATTGGTGAATGGGTCATGGTGAGCACAGCAGGCTATGAGCCACTAAAGAACTAGGCCATTCCTGGGACCTGGGATGGAGCCCTGGTGGGGGCCAATATAGTGATAAATTCATAATTAAATAGAGGATCTATATTTCCAAACATGGGTGGGCGGCATCTTGCGCTTGGTGTAGTCATTCTTTTTGTTTTGTGTTTTATTCATTGATGTATCATGTATTTCCTTGAGTATATGATGACAGATATAACTGTGGTGAACTGGATGACAACCTATTCCCATGAGTATAGAGTTGTGTATATTCCCCCACACCACTACCAGCCTACTGGGAGTGGGAAATGCAGCCAGGGGCCCAGCTGTGAAAAAGACAGGACACAGCATGAATCCCCCTGATTACCAGAGGCAGGAGAGAACATATGCCAACCCGCCCTGAGGACCCAGAATCCCCTGGATGATGACAAAGATATGGACAGCCAGACTTGGGTCCCAAGGAAAAGCTGGAATATGCAGGTCTCTGGAAATTTGGGATTCATTGTAGACCATGATAGGGGACTAAAGACAACGTTGCTATTGAGGAAGGGCACCATCCAAGGTCAGGAAGAGGCAGACAAGCACCCAGGCAGTGGGCAGAGAATGATGAGGGAAAAATACACACACACACACACACACACACACACACACACACACACACACGGGTAGCCCAAGGCCTCAGTAGTCCCTGAGCAACTGAACATCCCAAACTCAAAGAAGATGGCACTACCATCATCAGACAAAATCTTGACAAAACTCAGAGCCTCTCACACATCTGAAATGGCTCATAAAACAGGATGGCATTTCCTACTGTACACACCGCTATGATGAAAACTCAGCCACAGCATTTTGGTTGTCAGTCATGGGGTTTGAACATTGGGCCTGCGTGCTATCCCTCAGCTCTTCAGCTGAAGGTGTGCACTCTACCAATAGAGCCACAGCACCACTTCCAGTTTCCTGGTGTTTCCCTTGAGATGCAGTCTCACAGACTTTCCTACCCAAGATGGCTTTAAACCGTGATCCTCAGATCTCAGCCTCCTGAGGAGCTAGGATGACAGTTGTGAGGCACTGGCAGTGCCTGTTTTAAGCCACCTTCTTACAATCAGGGGAAATCCAAATTGTCAGGCCATAAAGCACATGCAACCCTTCACTTTCAGACTTTGACACCAGTATCCAAAGCCATTCTTCCTTGGTTGCAGAGAATATAATCGACACTACCCTCCAACCCTACTCCCATCTGCTCACTCCCTGCCTAAAATAGGCCACAACCTCTGGAGTTCTTGGTAAGACAATGTCCAGCCTGCTGTAACTTTACACTCGGGAAAACTTTGGGAGCTCTTAGAAATGGCTGTACACTGAGGCCAGAACCTGGTGTCCCAACCACAGCAACCACACTCCTTCACCATCTCTGGCAAGCAAGGGGTGTCTTTCTCTCTTGTTTTTTTGGATGAGGGGCTTGAACTCAGGGCTTGGGTTCTGTCCCTGATGATGAATTTGCTCAAGGCCAGTGCTCTACACTTGAGGCATGGCACCACTTCCGGTTGGAGATTGGAGATGAGAATTTCATCGGAATTTCCTCCTTGTGCTGGGAAACATGTCCCTCTGGATCTCAGCCTCCCAGTAACCAGGATGACAGGCGTGAGCCATCAGCACATGGCCAATGGTGTCTCATTCTTTACAATTTCCAACTAGTCTTCCTATAGACACTACCACCTAGACCCTCCTCTACCTCCCTCAGGGACAGCAAAGGGAGGCTCAGAATCTGGGGAAGGCCATAGGCATTAAAGTGCCCCCTTCACATCACTACCCCTTTCTAAGCTCCCATCTGCTTCCTCTGGATGACCTGGTTTTCTGGGGTATATCAGACCCACTTGGACTTCTTAGGCCTCCCTTGTATCCCCCCGGCACATCCAACTTGTACCTGAAAATTTATGGAGCCAGCTGCTCCATGTCCCAGTGGAAGACATTGGATGGTTGCTGATAACCGGTTGTAGGGGTGCCCAGGGCAGAAAGACTGACCAGATCCCCTCTGTCAAAGAAGAAGACACAAAGCATGGATGGATCTCTTAAGTGCTACAGGGCACACCATCCACCTGTCACCCGAGTCCCTTGGAGTAAAGTTTTACCTTGACAGAACTGGGGCTTGAACTCAGGGTAAAGGTGCTGTCCCTGAGCTTCTTTTGCTTGATGAGAGCACTCTTCCACCTGAGCCACAGTACCACTTCTGGCTTTTTCTGTGTATGTGGGACCTAGCAATCGAACCCAGGTTTTCCTGTGTGCTAGGTGAGCCCACTACTGCTGAGACAAAATCCCAGCATTGGATAGCTGTTCTTCTGTGACCCCTTAGGCCTGACTCAGGACAGTCTTGCACATCTTTACTGAGTATCTAACCAGCAGCCTTGGCTGGAAAAGAACATGGTCTGCTATGTTGTCCTTTATCTATGGCATCTTTTCTCTCTGTGCTTCCTGTCCTATCCTCCTTGTTAAGCAAGACCCCCTTTCAAGTGCTGCCTCTATGAAGCCTGCTCTAATCACCCTGGCACAGGGGGATCTTCTCCAGGCTGCTGACCTTGTCATGCTCTGCCTCAATCTGGTGTGGTTGAGAGCCCACAAAGGCGAAGGCCTGGCTTTCACCACCCAATTTCTGAAGGCTCTGATACACTACCCAGGAACCAGTGCAGTATCACACTCTGTGAGAGGGCACTTGAGACCCAGTCAGTCTGGGGGCAACAAATGGGGCCATTTCTTTTGTGGGCTAGAACTGAGGATCTGGGAGCTGTCTTTCTGAGTTTTCATGCTCAAGGCTGCTACTCTACCACTTGAGCCACAGCTCCACATCTGGATTTTTGGTGGTTCCACGCATAGAAGTGTCTTATCAGCTTTCCAGCTTCTGGCTGGCTTCGATCTTTGATCCTCAGATATCTGCCTACCGAGGAGCCAGGATGTCAAGTGTGAGCCAGGCTCCAGAACCTTTTCCTTGAGCTTCTGTTTATCTTGTGTCAACTAGCAAGCCCTAGTTAAAATAGTCATTTATAGGGGATCATGTTCCTCTCCTAGGTCAGTTAACCCAAGGAGATAAAGTATCTTTGGAAAAGGCTAGTCAGAATTGGCCTAGGTGAGTGTGTGAGTGTGTGTGTGTGTGTGTGTGTGTGTGTGTGTGTGTGTGTCTGTGTCTGTGTGTGTGCATGTTAGTATGAGTTTCAGGGATACCTACCCCCATCTCTCTGGTTTTCCTTTCACCCAGTGGTGAGTACATCCAGGATGCCCACCCTAAGAAAGGCGGGTAGGGGAGGGTACTTAAGGTCACATCAATTGGGATGATCCGAATTCTATTCTGCAACTGAAGCCAGGAGAGATAATAGAGAGAAGGAGATGTTTAGAGGAGCATCAAGGGAAGCCACTTACTTTGGCTACAAGTACCAGAGAGAAGAATGTATCCATCCTTTTTGGTAGTAAGATAACAAGTGCCCACTTTTCATTTCTTCTATTTTTTCTGAGTCCCAGGTCTCAGATTCAGGGACTCGGTTTCATCCCTGAGCTTCTTTTACTCAAGGCTGAGGCTCTATAACTTGAGCCATAGCACCAAAACTAGCTTTTTCGGGGAGGAGGGAGGAGGTAGTTTATGGGAGATAAGAATCTCAAGGACCTACCTGCCTGGGCTGGCTCTGAGTCATGACCAGCAGAACTCAACCTCCCGAATAGCCAGGATGACAGGCGAGAGCCACTGGCACCTGACCGTCACCATCCATTTATAGTCCCCTAGGGCCAGTGCTGGGCTACCTGCACTGCATCCTCCCTTTTGTGACTGGGAAGCAGACCTGTGAGGGTTTGATACTTCAACAGCCTACCTACCTTTGAGCATTGTTCTGGCTCAGTCTGATGCCAGCTTCCTCCTTATCAATAGCAATGACTTTGCGCTGTCACAGAACAACTGTCCCCCAGGAGGTGTCGGACCTGGGGTCTTTCCTCTGCACACTGACTCTACTCCCCGAAATGACACACTGCAACAACGTCAAGTAGACATAGAGTGAATTCACTTTCTTATAATCAGGGTCTGGCCAGATAGGTGGCAGTGAGGATCAGAGTCTCGGGATAGTGCTGTGCAGTTGAACAATGCGATGCCTCCTCATCCAATTTCCTTTAACCGTCTTAGCAGAGGGTAGTGGTTCCAGGCCGAACCCAGAGCTTCAAATGTGGTCAAAAATCGGTTGCTGTGCACTAAGTGTTTGGGACAGTGATCTAAACCGATGACTGAGCATGGCGCTACATATCTACCATCCCAACTACAGAGGACCAGGCATGGTGACACCTGCCTGTCACAGGAGGACCATGATCCAGCCAAGCCTGAGCATATATGGAGTCTCTATCTCAGAAATGCCCAAGACAGAAAGGCTTGGCTCCCATGGAAGAAGACCTGATTGGAAAGCCTAAGCTCTTGTGTTCAAACCCTAATATACAAAAAGAATCTGAGGCCCGGTGCCAGAGGCTCATGCCTATAACCCTACCTACTCAGGAGGCTGAGATCTGAAGATTACAGGTCAAGATTTAAAGTAGGGTTGGCCTTGCCCATCAGACTTCATGATGAGATGACCCAGAGTCTGACGCATGCCAATACGATCCATACTAACAGGGCTCACAGCCTTACTAAGTGCTGACCACCCTCTTTGACCCCCTGGGGAGCCAATACCTATGGGCCCCACCCACAGGTCCTCCCGTGCTCCCTCTGCCACCAACCAGGCCCAAGGGAGTAGATAGTTCCGTGTCACAAATATCCCTTGCTCTTATAATTTGAAGGTGCTAAGTCCCCTTCAAACGTCTCACCCTTCCATGCCCCCAGACCTCAGCCACAAAGTCCATGCACCTCCAAAAGATAGCGGTTAGAAGTTACCAAAGGGTCCAGCACTCCTTGTAACAACTCCTTGTAACAACCAACTTCTACAAACACACACACACACACACACACACAAACACAGAGCCATCACGGGTGGCTCCTGTCTGTCATCCTAGTTATTCAGGAGGCTGAGATCTGAGGATCACTGTTCAAAGCCAGCCACTCAGGAAAGTTTGTGAGGCTCCTATCTACACTGAACCACCAAATAGACACAAGTGGTGCTGTGGCTCAAGTGTCAGAGCTCTAGCTTTGAGCAAGATATCTCAGAGACAGCACCTAGGCCTTGAGTTCAAGGCCCAGTTCTTCTACCTCCAAACACACACAGACACAGACACAGACACAGACACAGACAGTCAGACAGACAGACAGACAGACAGAGAGATAGACAGACAGACAGACAGACAGACAGACACACACACACACACACACACACACACACACACAGGATAGCTCAAGGATTCAGCAGTCCCTGAGAACAGAAACATGAACTCCCTCAATTAGGATCAGATCCCACCCCCTAGAAGGTGGCAGTACTGACATCAGATCCACTGTAGACAAAATATTGAGCCTCACATATATCTGGAATGTCTCATAGACCAGCAAGGCATTTCCTATCATACACACTGCTATGTGGAAAACTTAGTCACCTCTTTTTTTGTTGGTGGTCAAGGGGTTTGAACTCTGGGCCAAGGTGCTGTCCCTCAGCAATTCAGCTGAAGGTGAGCACTCTCCCGCTTGAGCCAAACCAACATTTCCTTTTCTGTAGTGGTCTATCATCAAGTCTCCCAGTCTATTTTGCTCAAGCTGACTTGTAATCACGGTCCTCACATCTCAGCCTTCTGAGTAGCCAGGATGAGAGTTGTGAGCCACTGGTGGCTTCCGGCTTCAGTCACCTTCATATACAAAGAGGAAACCCATTTCGTCAGGCCACAAACTGTTTGCAACTCTTCATTTCAGATTTTGATACCCAGCATCCAAATCTATCCTTCAATGTAGAAAATAAAGACAAAACTATCTCACACCTGCACCCCTCCGCCCACTCACTGCCTGTCACAAGACACGTCTTCTTGAAGATGTGGCTTCAAACTGGGGCAAACATGGGGAGTTCTTACAAATATCTGTACAGTGAGGCAAGCACTTGGTCTCTCAAACATAGCACCCTCTCCACACCCCCACACCTCCACCATCATTTGCAGGCAACGATGTCTTACTTACTTTCTTTCTTTTTTATGTTGTGGGCCTTGAACTCTGGGCCTGGGTGCTGTCCCTGATCTCTTCAGCTTAAGGCAAGCACTCAATTGTTTGAGCCACAGCACAGCTTCTGGTTTTCTGGCAATTCCTTTTAGGTAAGAGTCCCAGGGTCTTTCCTGACCAGGCTAACTTTGACCCGTGATCCTCAAATCTAACCTCCTGAATACCTAGGATAACAGCTATGAGCTACTGGCACCCAGCCAAACAAACATTCCCATTCCTGTCATCCTCTACCCCCAGGAGACTGAAATCTGAGGTCTGCATTGGATGTCACTTAGCAGCAAAGCCCGTGAGAACTCTTTATCTCCAATTAAACACCCCAAAAAGATGGAAGTGGAGCTGGGATTCAAATGGTAGAGTGCTATCTTGGAGCATAAAAGACAAGATCCACGCCCTAGTTTCAAGGTTTCTCTAGCATAGACCCACCCAAGAAAGGGAAGCAAGTGGGCACACGGGAGCTCAAAGCTAACACATAATACTCAGGACTCCCAGAACAGACCTGATTCTCTAGATTCTATGTGCTACATCATGGCAGTCTTAGATGGGACTGACCATGCACCAAGTTGAGACATTCAAGTACAATCTCATACTGAAGATCCCCTGACCTTTTCAAAGACTCAGGATCTCTTGCTGTCCTGCCTGAACACTGGGCAGTGAGGTAAGGTCTAGTTATCCACCACATGATATGGGAACCAAAGGGATTCCTGGTCAAGGGACGGAGACTGGGGGGATCTAGGTCCCTCTTGGGGAGGTGAAAAGGGCTGCTCTAACCCAGAAATGTTCCTATGTTGTGAGTATTATTGAAGAAACCACCCTGCTCAGAGCCCAGTGCCTCTGTTTTTCCCACCAGCCTCTACCCAGCTCTGCCCCACCTTCAGCCTGCCCTCTCTGAATCCCAGATCTGCCATCTATACTAAAGAGTGAGCCAGCCAAGAGACTCATTTCCTGCCCTCATTCCCAGGTTGTCCTGTGGCAGTGGCATGCTTACCTCAGTCTTTGGTGAAGGAATGAACACCGGGAGTGATATCGTCAGACTGAGCCCTGGAAAGTCCTAGTCCCTAAGGATGTACTGCACAGGCATCCTGCAGTGAACGGAACCAGGGTTGTCAATGATGAACCCAAGGTGCCAGGACTTTTAATAGCAGTGTGGCTGGATCAAAGGCTGGTAGTCTATGTTGTCAGGTGAGGTCATGGCTCCAATGGCCTGACACACGTGACCTAGGAACATTCTCCCTCTTCAAATTCCTACTTATATTTTGACCCCACTTTAAACTCTCTCACCCCAATACCTCCCTAGCCCTTGGAAACTTTCTTCTTATCTGACCAGAAAATAAACTCGATGAGGCTGGGCATAATTGAAAACTGGTTACCCACTCTGAGCCCTAGGTTCTGTGTGGTCGGTGAACACACAGCTCCTGGATGCCATAAAGTTTTTGAGGGGTCAGTGGCTTGGTCCTACATACTGGCTTTAGGCTCTGAAACTGTCCCCACATAGATTGTGAATACTTGGCTCCCTTTATCCAGGGACTCCAAACCAAGGCTTTCATGTTCTCCCTTCTTCCTTACTTTCCTCTTTTTCTCCCTCTGTCCTTTCCTCCTGTCTCTCTGTACTTATTTTGTGTCAGTTCTGTGCCTTGTACTCGGATCTTAGGTGCTGTCCCTAAGCCTTGGTATTCAAGGCTAGCAGTCTATGGCTTGAGCCACACATCCACTTCTGGCATTTTGTTTTTGGTAGTTAATTCAAGACAAGAGTCTTACAGGCTTTCCTGCCCGGGCCAAAAGCCTCAATCCTCTGATCTCAGCCTCCTAAGTAACTAGGATGACAGGCTAGAAGCACTGGCATCCAGATCAATCCAAGGTTTCTTCATGGGCTGTGGAACCATTCCTGGAACTTTTCGTTGTCTATGACCCCCCAGAGCCTGGTGTACACTGTAATGGTTTGTTGGTTAAATAAATGAACATCTGTCTATGACAATACTCCAGGAAATTCCCATCTGATTCAGGTAAGAATCCTCTGTGGGAGGGTGGGGACAAAGCCTGATGTAGCTCTCCCACAGTTGTCCCTCCTCCCTCTTACACACTCCTCGTGCCACAACACTTAACTGTTTTGGCTTTGAAGGTGTGAGCCACTATGTACTCGCTACATTCCAGGGCCTCTGGGATGTCTATCTTCTCTAAGATCTCTGTCCAGCAGCTGACAAGCTCTGTGGCACTCAATTCCCCATGGAGGTGTGAATTAGTTTGCTGTGAGCTGAATGCCTGGCTCAAGGGGACTCCTGTCCTCCCTCTGGGGCCAGCCAAGATCGTCTGGCCCCTAAATTTCATGTTGCAGATGAAGGATTCTTGAGGCAGCCTGGGTTCTCTGAATCTCCTAGAGTCCAGTACAGGTGCTGGGAATCATCTCTGCTCATTGCTGGCAGGCTGTGGATGGCGAGATCACAATCTCTGCTTCCCACAATGTCCTCAAGTGGGGTCATCACCCTAGAGAGATACAACAGCTGCCAGAGAGAGGCAGTCAAGGCACAACGTTCAAAGCAGGAGACAATCTGGCTTGGGAACTCTGCCTGTGCTGTTTGAACATCATTGTTTGATGGCTGAAATCATACATCTAATTTGATCCATAATCCCAGGCATTAGTGGAAATTGCCAGCTTAAATTAAAAAAAAAACAACTGGAAAATGTGGTATTTAATTTGTCCCAATCAAACTTAAAGGTTTCCAAAGTCAGTGGTCCCCTTTTCATTCCAGACAGCCTATAGCAGGTTACAGAAACTGGCATTCAGCGAGCCCTAGATAACTGCCACCTCCGGATACCGAGCGGGCTCCAGCAGTGGGAATGGACTTGCCTACCACTGCCCAGCTGGAAACAGCCCAGGCGGGACACAGATTGGATTCTGCAGGACTCCAGGGAGGATTGACACTGGGCACTGCCCCAGGAGCGTATCCTCTCCACCAGTGGGGGCAGCCCTGTGCCAGGATTCCCACAGAGACCGTTAATGCCCTAGATATGGTTCCCCTCTCATCCACTGTCTTGGTGACCTATCTGCCATGTAACACCATATGCCAGTCCCCAAAAACCTCATAGCTTCACAGCCCATGCCTTATCATTTCTCTCATCTCGTTCCCTAATTATGTTGGGCCAATAGATTCCAAACCCTTGAATTACCTCCCACTAAACACACAAGAGCTAAGTGTCTGGCTGGAAGAATGTGGCTGTGATCTCATTCGCCTCACCAAAATTCTGGCTGGGGATAGAAGGACAGGAGTCCACTCCAGTCCAGGGTTCACACAGTTCTTCTGGGGGAGGCCCACTCAGGCCCAGCAGTTACTCTGGGCTACATGAAATGGGGAAGAGAGAGGTGGAAAGGGGATGAAAGTAATGTCTACTGAAATCTTCCATAAAGGAGCCATGAAACGTTGAAGGAGAAAACAAAAATTGTGGCTGGGCTTGTACTTGGTATTGATGAAGCAAAACAACAACAAATACAGAGAGAGAGAGAGAGAGAGAAATAAAATGCTTTTGCTGTTTTTAGACATGGTGACTTAAATATATTTTCATTGTTCTCATCTCCCTGCTTTCCCAACACACACACACAAACACACACACACACACACACACACACACACACACATACACACACACACACACACACACACACACACAACTCTAGAATGGTGACAGATGACTCTTCCATGCAGCACCTGCAATTTGCCAACTGATCACTCACCTGAGGACAGTCAGGCTGTACAAGGAGAAAGATTCTCTCTCTCTCTCTCTCTCTCTCTCTCACTGCTCTCTCTCTCTCTCTCTCTCTCTCACTGCTCTCTCTCTCTCTCTCTCTCTCTCTCTCTCTCTCTCTCTCTCTCTCACACACACACACACACACACACACACACACATGCAGACTCAGAGTAGTACCTCTCCTAAGTTTGTTGGCTCCTCATTGGATCACGTGGGTTCCCATTCTCTGTTCCCTTGTCAGAACCAAGGGCTTCCACACAAGGGGAGCACCACTCTAATGACACAGCAGGACCCCGGCTCTCCCCTTCTCCAGGGCCAGACCCTTCCCCTTGCGAACAACCAGCCTTAACTCCCCATTCACCAAAGCCCTAGGCCAGGACGCTGGGTGAAGGAATCCCCAGACAGGTGGCTCCCCAGAGCAGGACTGAAACAAGCAGTGGGTCATGGGGTCCCAAGGGGGGTGTCTGACCCAGGGTGGGGGCGGTGTTGAGGAAATGGATGGGGTCCTAAAGGCTACATACATGGACAGTCTCCTACTTCCAGCCTAGATGCCTCTGGGCAACTGGGCAGATTCTTCGGGAGGACAAGGAGACGAGATGGATAGGGAGCACCAGCAGATGCTGGCAGAGCTGGGAAATGTGATCACCCTGTGAGTACTTTTGACAGTTGGGGTGTGGGAATAGGCAGGGTCTATGTGTGTCTGAGGGTGTGTGTTCCTTCCATACATTCACCTACTATCTGACCCCCAGTGCACTCATCTCCCTAGTGGGCTTTTCTGGGACCCTCCTCAGATGAAAGGGTGACCGAGCACAGAAGACAAGTGCTCACACAGCAAGAGAAGCCTATCTTCTGCATCCAACATTCCCCACTCCCAGAAAAAAAGGAAAAGACCCAATAAGGCAGGTGCATTGGTGATATTCCCCACCTCTAACTAAAGCCACCAGGTTCCCACCAGGGAGAGGAAGGGTACAGATGTGGGACTGTGTGGCTCCCACTGCTCCAGCCAGGGGCTCAGTGGTGACCCCTTCTCACCCATTCCTACATCTCCCCATTTCCAGGGATACTGGCCACTAGGGTGGGGGTGAGTTCCCAGAGTCAACACCCACTCCTCAACCCCCCAATTCTGGGTCGCATTTGTGGCAGAGTCAGGGCTGTCCTGCCTGTGCTGGGGAGGCATGGTTGGGACACAAGAGGGAAGGCAGGATTTGCAGGGGAGGGAGTGGTAGTGATAGGGGGAGGTCGCAAGGTGTTGACCTGCGGGCGGCCACTCACTTGTGCTGCTGGGAGAATCTATAGGCTGTGGTTCTGTGTGCAGCATGCAGCGATTGTGCGAGGGATGTGCCTGATGTGCTGGTTTTCTGTGCCCTGTGCTCCTGGCCCAGACCAATGCTCTTACAGCTGCAGAGTCTTTGAGGCCGCCATCCCTGGTGCATGAGCCTGCTCTTCTCTCTGCTCTCTCTCTGCCCCCACTTCTCTCTGGGGCTGCCCCACCCCCGCTGCACAAGTGCTCCAGCCCCTGTGTGCCCCTGGCTGCAGCAGATATGTGCCCCCTCAGCCACACCCTGTCCTCCCCTGGGTCATGCCTCCTCCCTCCCTCAGCCATGCCCTATCCCTGGCTTTGTGCTGTCCTGACTCTGCCCTAAGGCTACCAGACAATGGCAGAAGCAGCCTCACCTCAGGTCAGGGCTTCCCCCCAACCCCAGCAGCTGCCCGGGGGGGAATCGAATCTCCCCTCAGCCCAACCGCTGGGGGACTCTTCTCCATCCACCCCACACACCAAGCAGGTGCACGGTGTCCCTCTATGTGTGTGTGTGTGTGTGTGTGTGTGTGTGTGTGTGTGTGTGTGTGTGTGAGAGAGAGAGAGAGAGAGAGAGAGAGAGAAAGAGAGAGAGAGAGAGAGATTGTTGGGGATACCTACTCACAAGGACTCAGAACAATTTTAAAAAATACCACAAAGAACCCTGTGTAATGGACTTAGCACAATGAGCCTTTTGAAGGACTCAGCACATAGCAACCTTTGGGATCCTCATGGTAATCTAATGACTAAGATAAGACATGCCATTTTAACATCACTAAACTTACATATCATAGTATTATGACGTCATATGTCAAGTGACATTATAGACATATTGTGAATGCCTATTCTGTGATTTCATTCTATTTCAAGTGAGCAATATTGGTGGATATCAGAAATCCATTGTGACCTCAAAGCCATTGTGACATGAAAATCCCTTTGTGACATAACAGTGCCATTGTGATAGTAACCTGTTGTGACATCACAAACTGGTCCTGTTCATTGTGACCTCATCACCAAGGTGACATCACAAAGCCATTGTGATATCACATCGCTGTTGTGACATTACAATCACCTTGAGACCTCCCAAACCCATTATCATCTTTAGCAGCTTTGAAAAAGAACACATGGCCTTTGTGACATGACAGTCCTTTTGTGTATCCATATCCTCATTGTGAAATGTCAATTGACATCAGGTATGCCAAAGAAATATCACAAAGTATTTACAATATAATCATCGGTGTGACATCACATTGTCATTGTGACAATATCAGTTCATTGTGACATCACAAATCTGTAATGACATCATACCACTATGACATCACATTGTCATTGTGACATCATATATACATTATGAATGCCTATTATGTGATTTCATTACATTTCAAATGTGGCATGTGGGTTCATATCAAAAACACATTTTGACTTCATAGCCATTGTGACATCACAATCCCTTTGTGATGTGACATTGAAGTTGTTATATCTCTAAACAACTGTGACAACTCAAGCATATCCTGTCCTCAAAAGTTTTGTGACATGTTGCCACTGTGTTATGTTAGGCCCATTGATAGCTCAATCTATTTTCGACCTCATATTATTTCAAGAATGACATGAAATATTAGAAATATACTTTGACATCATAAGCATAGTTACATCACACTGATAGATGTAATGACCATTGTGTCATATTGTCACCACAAATCTGTTCTGACGTCATCATATTTGTGACAACAAATGCTTTGGAATCCTCACAAGCCCATTCTAAATTTATATACTCATTGTGAGTTAATGACAATTGAGGTCTGGAATGCCATTGTCACATCATCAATCTACTGCGACATCACAAAACAATTTTGAACTCATCACTATTATGGCATCACCAATTAATTAGAATTTGACATCATATTGCAATTGTGATATTACTGTACCATCATGCTTTCACAAACCTATTAGGACCTAATCACATCTTAGAAAATGCATGGCCTTTGGGACATCAAGCTCCTTCTGTGAACTTGTATCATTGTGAAATTGTAGCAATTGAAATTTGAAATAATATCTAATATTACAAACTAGTTTTGACATCATTAACCCATTTTTATATCATTAACATTTTGACAACCAAAACTTGTTAGGAACTTTAGCACTTTTGACAAAAAAAACATGGTGTTTGTGTCATCACAGTTCATTTGTATATGTCATGGTAACTTCATTCTCATGTCCTCACTGTAAACTAATAGCAATTAAGATCTGACATACCATTGTGACATCATAAACCATTTGTGCCATCATCACCAGTGTGATATCAATCATTATGACACCATCAGCACCTTGTGACATCAACAAGCTACAGTGACCACATAGCATTATGACATCGCATTGCCATTTTGCTGTCTTAGACACATTGTTAATGTATATCCTGTGATTTCATTCTATTTAAAATGTGGCAAGTCAGTTGATATCAGAAACTCCTTGTGACCTCATAACCATTGTAACGTTATAAACCCTGTGTTACATCATAACTGGTGTAACATCACATTGTTGTTATGACATCTTTAGCTTATGGTTACATCACAAAATGGCAATGACATTATAACATTTGCCATTATATCATTGTGATATCATAGTCACATTATGAATGCCTAATCTGTGATTACATTGTATTTGAAATGTGGCATGTGAGTTGATATCAGAAACTCATTTTGATTTCACAACCATTGTCACATCAAAATCCCTTTGTGACATCATTTTGGCAACGTGACACACAATGGCAATGTGATGGAACTAAGCCATCATGATATCAAAATGGTCATGAACACACAATGGGTTTCTGATATCAACTGACATGCCACATTAGAAATAGAATCAATAACATAATAGGCAAACACAATGTGTCTATGACATAACAATAACAATGTGATGTTGCAATGCTATGATGTCATTGTAGTTTTACATGTCAAAATGAGCTGATGGTGTCATAATGGCAACATGATATCACAATTATGATGTCAGAAATGATTTGTTATGTTTCCTTGTTATGTCTGACGTCAGTTGTCATTAGTTCCCCATGAGGTTATGGATACAAAAAAGGTTCTGTGATGTCACAGAAGCCATGTGTGTTTTCAAAGGTGGTTATAAGTCATAATAGTTTTGGAATGGCACAATGTGATCCATAATGTCACAATAGAATGAGATGTCCCTTTGGGTTTTTGATGTCACAGTGGTGATGAGTTCACAATGGCTTTGTGATGTCACAGTTTGTAATATCAGAATGATATATCCAATTTCAATTACTCATATTTCAATATGAGGATACCATTTGATAGAAGAAGCTTCATAGTGTGAGGTTATACTTTGTGACAACCCAACGGGACAGTGATTTCACAATGACAATGTGATGTCCAAACATCATGTTGTAATAATGTTCTGATGTCACAATTGGTGATGCCATACTGATGAGGAGGTCATAACTAAGTCATAACTTGTGTGATATGCTGCCATTAGGATCTTTTAGGCTTTTAGTAAGCTTATAATTTTTTGAAACTCATAATAATTCAGGTATGACATGATATCAGAAATTGATTCTGACATCATGAACATTGTGACATCATGAACATTGTAACATCACATTGATATATATCAAGACCATGGTGGCACATTATGTACTCACAAATCTGTTAGGACTTCATCATATTTGTGAAACACATGATTTTAGAGACAACACAGTCCCTTTGTGAACTCATATCTTCATTGTGAATTAATGACATTTGAGATCTGGCATACCATTGTGACATTTCCAACCAATTGTGACAGCACAAACCTATTATAGTAGAAACACATTGTGATCTAATAGCCATTGTGATAGCACAGTCCCTTTGTGACCCGACATTTCCATAGTGATAACACTAAGCCACTGTGAAATTCCAATCCTCTCAAATCCAATCCATGTATGAAATGTGATACTTGAATCCAGTGTGACATCCAGATTATGGTGACATCACACTGATAGATGTTATGAGCATTTTGTCACATTCTGACAACACACACCTGTTAGGACTTCATCACTTTTGTGAAAATACATGCCTTTGGAGACATCAGAGTCCCTTTGTGAACTCATGTACTCATTGTGAGTTAATGAAAATTGAAATCACATGTGTCATTTTGATATCACCAACCCATTGTGACATCACACACTTCTTGTGAACTCATCAGTGTGGCATCATAAATTATGATATCAAAATATTAAGTCATCCTATTGCAACATCACATTGCCATCATGATATCACTATCCCATTGTGTTTTCAAAAACCTAGTATGTCTTCATAGCATTTTAGAAAATTCATGGCCATTTATACTTATCTTCTTCTGTGAACTCATATCCTCATTGGACATGTGAAATTGGACATTTGATTATGAGATATATTTGATATCATCACCAATGTGTCATCACAAATTCATTGTGAGCTTTCATTGCCATTTGACATCACTATCACATTGTGACATCCCAAACCTATTAGGACCTCTTATCACCTTTGAAAAGCCACATGCCCTTTGTGAAAACACAGTTCCTTTGTGGAACTATACCCTCATTATGAATTGACAATTGATATCAGACATGCCAATTTAACATCATGAACGCTTTGTGACATCACCAGAGTGACATAACATTGTCATTATGACAGCATCAACTACTTTTGACATGACAAAACTACAATGACAAGATAGCATTATGAGATCACATTGTCATTGTGATGTTATAAAGATCGTGAATGCCTGTTTTTAATATTTTTTTTTTGTTGGTCGTGGGGCTTGAACTCTGGGCTTGGGTGTTGTCCCTTCTCTTCAGCTCTAGGCGAGCGCTCTATCGCTTGAGTCAGAGCCACTTCCGGTTTTCAAATGGTTTTTATTGGTAATAAGATTCGCATAGACTTTCCAGCCTGAGCTGGCTTTGAACTGCGATCCTCAGATCTCAGTGTCTGGAGTAGCAAGGATTACAGGCATGAGGGACCGGCGCCCAGCTTTTCCATTCTATTTCAAATTTGACATGCGTGTTAATATCAGAGACATAATGTGACCTCATAACCATTGTAACATCATAAATCAGCAATGACATCAAATTGTCATTATGACACCATCAGCTCATTGTGACATAACCAAATGACAATGGCATCATAGCAATATAAATCACAGTGACATTGTTACATCATAGACTTAACAGTGTGAAAGCCTATTCTGGGAATTCATTCTATATCAGAAACCCATTTTGACCATATAACCATTGTGATATCACAATCCTTTGTAACATCCCATTGCCAATGTGATATAATTAACCTGCTGTGCCATCACAAAACACTCCTGTTCTTATAAGTTTTGTGACATACTGCCATTGCCATATATTAGGCCCTTTGTGAGCTCATAATCTGCTTCCAATCTGATATTTCTGGTATGACAGGTGATATCAGAAATCCCCAGTGACATCAAACTGCCAGTTGTCCTGACTATTTTGTCACATTGTGACCTCACATTTCTAACAAAACATGCCTTTGGAGACATTACGGTTCTTTTTTGAACTCATATATTCATTGCCAATTAATGACAGTTGAGATCTCCCATGCCACTCTGACACTGTGAACCCATTGTGACATCACAAACTTATTGTGACCTCATCATGAGAATGGCATCAACAACTAATTGTTGTATCAAATCATTATTTTGACATGATATTGTGGATTGCTGTTGTGATATCACTCTCCCATTATGTTTTTACAAACCTGTTATGGCCTCATCAGATCTTAGAAAATTCATGGACTTTGAGACTTCAAGCTCTTTCTGTGAACTCATGTACATATGACCTCTAAGGCGAGGAGACAAACCATCCAGTCACATTTAATATAATAAACCATTTTTTCACTAGAAAGGGGACTGTGATTACCTTATCCTGGACTGGATACCCAGGTTCAAGAGCAGCCATGACCACCTAACCTCAGACCTCCAATGGGCAGCCCCACCCTTTCTTAATTGGTCTGGAAACCACCAACCACAAAATTATGATCTCCAAAGCTCCAAACCTCAATGGGCAAGGTTTTTTCCTTTTCCATTCTTCCCTCCTTCTGTACAGACCTGTCATTCCTTCCTGGTCTTTTCCTTTTTCACTTCCACCATTTCTTTCTTCTCTTCAGGCCTCTCCACTCCCCACAGGCCTGCCTTACTCTGTCCCAGTGACCACTTGCCGACCTTCTGCTCTCCCTCAGCATCCTCTCTTCTCAGGTTTTTCCTTTCCTGCTGTCTCACCACTTTCTTCCTTCCGGGTAACTCCCATTTTTATCTCCCCTTACAATGCTCTGAAAATGCAACTTAAATATAGGTTGTACCCCTCCTCCCTCCAACGGATTTCCTGCCTAGCAGTTTTCAACCATCACTTCCAAAACTGCCCAATGCTCAATCACTTCTTGACACCTCACCGTGTGAGGCTTGACACCTCCACCTTTGGCGGCATTCCCCACAATCTCCAGGGGGCCAAGCCAAGAATTTACAATGAATATCAGCTCCCACAGATAATTCTGGCCCCATTGGTTATTATACTATCCTCATAGTGAATTAGAAGAAATTGAAATTGTATATATCATTGTTATATTACAAACTTGATGAGACATCATTAACTCTTTGTGACCTCATCACCTCGGAGACATCACAAATTCATTGTGTTATTACATTGCCATTGTACCAACATGATCACATTGTGAAATCCCCAAACTATTATCACCTCAAGCTTTGAAAGAAAGCATGGCTTTTGTGACATGACAGGCCTTTTGTGTACTCATATCCTCATGTTGAGCTAATGACAACTGAGATCAGGCATGCCATTTTAACATCGCAAAACCTTTGCAACATCATCACCAGTGTAATATCACATTGTCATTATGATAACATCAGCCCATTATGACATCATAAAACAACAATGATATCAAATCACATGTAATTGTGATGTCACAGATACATTGGAATGCTATTCTGTGATCTCATTCTATTGCAAATATTGCTGGTGGGTTGATATCAGAAATACATTGTGACCACATAAGCATTATAATATCACAATACCTTGATGACACCACATTGCCATTATGATATCACTAACCCACTGTGACATCACAAAACAGTCTTATCCTCATACATTTTTTGACATGCTGCCAGTGTGATCTCTTTGGCCTCCCTGAGTTCATAAATTGTTTAACTCATAATACTTCAGGCATGATCATAATACTTCAGGCATGACATGTGATATCAAAAATCCATTATGATATCATGACCACTGTGATATCACACTGCCAGATTTCTTGACCACTGAGTCACATGAGGACAACACAAACATGTTAAGACTCATTACACTTGTGCCAACATATGCCTTTGGATACATCATTAACACTTGTGAACTTATATATTCATTGTCAATTAGAGATCTGGCAGGAGATTGTGACATCACCATCCCATTGTGAAATCAAAAACCTATGTGACCTCATCACCTGTATGGCATCACCATTTGTAACTTCAAAACAATACTATCTCATGTAATGTAGCATCACATTGCCAGTGGGATATCTCTGTCTCATTGCATTTTCACCAGCCTATTATGTCCTCATAATATTTTACAAAATTCATGGCCTTTCTGACTTCTAGCTCCTTACGTGAACTCGTATCTTCATTGCGATCTAGTAGAATGAAATTGGACATGTAATGGTGATATTACACATTCATTGCAACATCACTATCCAAGAGTGACCTTATCACCACTTGACATCACAAACCCATTGTGACATCATATTGCTACAGTGATATCATGATCACCGTGTGACATCCCAAAACTGTTGTGAACGCTTAGCACCTTTGAAAAAGCACATGGTGTTGTGATATCATGATCCCTTTGGGTAACCATGTTGTCATTATGAGCAAAGATAACTGACATTAGACATGCCAGTGTACCATTACAAACGTGTTGTGACATCATCTCCAGAGTGAGATCACATTGTTGTTATAATACCATCAGCCCATTGTTACATCCCAAAATGACAATGACATCATGGCATTATGACATCACATTTTCATTGTGAGGTCCTAGAGACAATGCAATTGCCTATTCTGTGATTTCATTCTATCAAAAATGTGGCATATAGGTTGATTTCAGAAACCCATTGTGACCACACCATCATTTTGATATTACATTCCCTTTGTGACTTCATATTGACATTGTGATATCATTAATGCAATGTAACATCACAAAGCTGACTTGTCCTCATAAATTTTGTAACAAGTGACTACCTTGGCCGGGCTGGATGCGGAGAGGTAAATTCAGTCTCAACCATGAACCCTCAGACATCTAAAGAGCAGTTCAGACATTTGTCAACTGGTCTGCAAACAACCAACCACCAAAATAATGATCTCCAAAGCTCCACACTTCAAAGGACAAGACTTTTTCCTTTCGCTTCATTCTCCTTCTCTACAGATCTGTCCTAACTTTCAGGTCTTTTCATTTTTTCCTTCCACCATTCAATTCTTCTCTTCAGGCTTCTCTGCTCTTGACAGGCCTGCCCTGCCTTGTCCAGGTGGCCAGTTGCTGTCCTTCACATCCTGCTCTCTCTCAATTTCCTCTCCTCCCTGGTCTTTGCCCTCCAACAGTCCCATCACTTCTTTCCATCGAGGCCTGTAACCTTTTTCTCTCCCATTCTCTTGCTCTGAAAATGCAGCTTATATATAGGCTGTACCCTTCCCCAACTGCAATAATTTCTTGCCTTCCAGTATTCAATTATGCTCAAATCAATTCTTGGCAGCTCACCATGTGGGGCTTGACATCCTATCTCCTTCAGCAGAATGTCCAGCCCCCTCCAGTGTCATGCAACCTCCCCTTTCAATTGGTCCAGACTAGGAGGCCATGATGACTATCTGTTCTCGTGTATTATAGGGCACTGCTGGTTATTACAGTGTCCTCATGGACACTAGTAGCAATTGAAATTGGACAAATAATTGTGATATTGCAAACTCGTGACATAACAAACCCATTGTGACCTCATCACCACCGTGAAATCACAAACCCATTGTGACTTCACATTGTTGTTTTTGATACCAAGATCACATTGTGACATTTCAAATCTATTATAACCTCTTATAACATTTGAAAAATACATAGCTTTATGATATCAGAGTCCCTTTGTGTACCCAAAGCCCCACTGTAAAATATTGACAATTGAGAATCAGACATGACATTTTGACATCCAAAACAGTTTGTGAGATCATCATAATTGTGACATCACATTATCATTTTATACCATCTACTCATGGTGAAATCACAAAACTAAAATTATATGATAGATTTATAACTTTACATTGTCATGGTGACATCATAGACACATTATGAATGCCTTTTCTGTGATTTGATTCTATTTCAAATGTAGCATGTAGGTTAATATCATAAACAAATCAGGAACTCATAATCATTGTGACATCACAATTCCTTTGTATATCATGTTGCCATTGTGATATTACTAACCTATCCTCTCATTTGTGACATGCTGCAATTCTGATACCTTAGGCCTTATTGTCCTCATAATCTGTTGTTGACCTCATTAGATTTAACATATGACATTTGATATCACAAATTCCCAGTGACATCATGACCATGGTGGCATCATACTGCCAGATGTCATATCCATTGTGTCAAATTCTGACATCACAAACCTTTTAGGATTTCAATATATGTGTGACAACACATACTTTTGGAAAAACCACAGTCCCTTTGGGAACTCATATGCTCATTGTAAGTTAGGACAATTGAGAATCATCATGTCATTGTGACATGCACAACACATCACCAATATTTTGTGACCTCACCACCAATGTGGAATCATCAACTAATTGTGACACTAAAACAATATTTTGACATGATGTAATGAGTTGACATTGTCATGGTGATATCACTGTCCCATTGTTCATTCACAAACCTAAAATGACCTCCTAATATTTTTAATAATTCATGTCCATTAGTACTTCCAGCTCATTCTGTGAATTTGTATGCACATTGTGAAATAGTAACAAATGAAAATGGACTTGTGTTTGAGATATTAAAAAATCATTATGACATCAAAATCCCATTGTGACCTCATCACATCTGTGTATCATAAAGCTATAATGACCCCTAAGTACCTTTGAAAACACACATTTCATATGTGACATCATAGTCGCTTTGTGTACCCATATCCTCATTGTGAATACATGACAATTGAATTCAAATATGCCATCGTAACATCACAAACCCTTTGTGATCCCATCACCAGTGGGACAACACATATTCATTATTACACAATTACCTCCTTGCAACATCACCAATTTACAATGACCTCATAGCATTATGGCATTTATTGTCATTGTGATGTCATAGACACATTGTAAATGCCTATTCTCTTATTTCATTCTATTTCAAATGTGGCATGTGGGTTGATGTCAGAAATATATTGTGATCTCATAAATATATGGCATCACAATCACTTTGTGACATCACAGTGCTATGGTGATATCACTAACACACTGTGATATAGCAAACCTGCCCTGTCCTCATAAGTCTTTGATGTGCAGCAATTGTGATGTCTTAGGCCCTTTATGAGCTCGTAATCTGTTTTCAACCTTATAATATTGCAGTTATGATATATGATATCAGAAATCCACTGTGACATCATGACCATTGTGACATCACACTGACAGACATCATAAACATTGTGTCACGCTGTGACATCACAATCCTCCTAGGACTTCATAACATTTGCGAAAACACATGACTTTGGAGATACCACAGTCTGTTGTAAACTCATATTCTCTGTGATTTCATGACAAATGAGATCTATTATGCCATTTGGATATCACTAACCAATTGTGACATCATAGACCCCTTACCGTATTGCATCACCAATTAATGGTGATATCAAAACATTTTGTGATGTCACAATGTGACACGATGATCATGACATCTGTCAGTGTGATGTCACAGTGGTCATGATGTCACAGTTGATTTCTGTTATCTCAAGTCATACATGAAATTTGAGGTTGAAAACAAATTATGAGGGCAAAAAGGTCTAAGATATCACAATGTCAGCATGTCACAAAAGTTATGAGGAGAGGAGAGCTTTGTGATGTCACATTGTGTTAGTGATATCACAATGGAACTATGATGTCACAAAGTGATTATGATGTCAAAGTGGTTTGTAGGCACAAAATTGCGTTTCTGGTATCAACTCTCATGCCACATTTGAAATACAATGAAATCACAGAATAGGCATTCACAATGTGTCTAAGATGTCACAACGAGAATTGTCAAAATGTGATTCTGTCATTGAGTTTGGTGATGTCAAAATGAGCTGATGCTCTCATAATGAAAATGTGATGTCACACTGTTGAGGATGTCACAAACACTTTTTGATGTTATAATGGCATGTCTGATCTCAATTGTCATTACATAACAACAAGGATATGGATACACAAAGGGACTGTGATGTTGAAAAGGGTATGTGATTTTCAAAGGAGCTAAGAGGTCATAATAGATTTGAGATGTCACAATCGAATCATGATGTAACAATGACAATGTTGTCACAATGGCTTTGTGATGTCGTGGCGGTGATGATTTCAAATGGGATTGCGATGTCACAACGAGTTTGTAATACCACAATCAAATTTCCAATTTCAATTGCTACTAGTTCACAAGGAGGATACTGTAATAATCATTAGGGCTCGATTATCTTCAGGGTCTGATAATCAGTATGGGCCCATCTCCTGGCCAGCTGGAGAGGACAAAGAATGCCACCAGAGAAGGTGAGGCATACTGTGGGAGGGACTGGTGCATTAATCACCACGTGTTGAGCTGTAAAGAAATGATTGGGCTGTGGGCATTTTGGGATGTGATAGTTGAAAACAGGCAGTTGGAGTGGAGAAGGGGTACAGACTTATATAGGCTGCTTGTTCAGAGCAATAGAAGGTGAGAGATAAAGGGAAAAGTCCTGGAAGGAAAGAAGTGGTGTGATAGCATAAGGGGAAAACCTGGGTGGAGAGGAAGTTGAGGGAGGGCAGAAGGTGAAGGATGGCAACTGATGAGCCTTGCAAAGCAGTTCAAGTCTGTGGAGAGTGGAGAGTCCTAAAGAGAAGAAGGAACTGGAAGAAGGGAAAAAGGAAAAGACCTCAAAAGACGTATAGGTCTGTAGCGAAGGAGAGATAAAGAGAAAAGGAAAAGAGGCTTTCCCTTTGATGTTGGGAACTTTGGATATCATAATTTTGGGGGTTGGTGGTTGGGAGAACATTTATTATAGAAAACGTGTCTCGATGGATTTTCTTGAACTATAGAGATCATTATTTTTGAAGACTCCATCGAGATAATCCATTTGGATTGCATCAGGCCTTGGCCCCAGGAAAAAATCCCCATAGATGAGAGTGTCAGCCTTCAGGGTTGAGAGTCTACCTCGAGTGTTTGTCTCTGGAGGTCCAACATGGACAAAAGTCATTTATGTACCTCTAGAGGTGCATCTTGGCAGACTTGCCAGCTTGTTTTGGACCCCTCTGGAAGCTATTTGTGGCTTCCTTGGGACGCCATCTGGAACCTACTTGAGAGATAATGTAGGGCTTCCATGGGAAGCCATCTGGAACCTCATCAAGAGTACATCTGCAACTTTCTTGAGAAGCCACCTGAGACCTACACTGGAGGTCAGCTGGGGCCTTCTCCAGGGGCCATCTTGGACTTTTTCCAGAGGTCATCTGGGGCTTCTTCAGGAGGCCACCTGAGACCTCTTCAAAAGTAGTCATTGGGGCTTTCTTAAGAGGCAATCTAGGACCACCTCCTAAGGTCATCTGGAACTTCTTTGGGAGGTCATCTCAGGCTACCATGATGAGAAATCTATGACCGTCTTTGGACATCATGTGGGACATCCTTGAGAAGCTATATAGGACCTTCTCTGGAGGTCATCTGTTGCTTTCTCAAGAGGGTTATCTGTAACGTCCTCTGGAGTTCATATGTGGCCTTCTTGAGTGGCCATCTTGGAGCTTCTTGAGAGGTAATCTCAGCCTCATTGAAAAGACATCTGGAAACTCCTTTGGAGATCATCTGACACTTCCTTGGGAATCCATTTGGAACCTCCATGAGAGGTCATCTAGGGCCTCCTAGGGAGGACATATGTGACATCCTCCAGAGGTCATCTGTGGCCGCCTCAAGAGGCAATCTGGGACGTTCTCTCTGTCATCTGGGACCTCCTGTAGAGGTCAACATTGAGAGGTATGGGACATGTGGGTTAAGTGTCTGTGGCTCTTGGTCTTTGTATGTATGCTGATAGTTCTCTCTGTGTCCTGTATGCACCTGTTTACTCCTTTTCTCAGGATGGGAGAACAAGGCCTTAGGTTGTCATATCCAAAAAATATTCTCCCCCAGGTTTACAGAATCCCTCAGAGGAAGATGCACTGATGTACTCTCTTTCCTATTCTTTGCATAGGCAACTCTAATAAGTCCTCCCATACCAAAAGTGGTTACTTGTACCAGACTGACGTGGTACAATGTGGTATGTTACCCTTATTACCCTTGAGAGAGGAACATGGAGATGGTGGGCAGGACCCCTTTCTAATATATGTTCCCTTTACAAGTAGTGACCTATATAACTGGAAACAGAAAAATCCATCCTTTTCAGAAAAAAACAAACAAACAGGGACTCATTACCTCATTAGAGACAGTAATTTTCACACACAAGCACATCTGGGATGACTGTCAGCAAATTTTACAGGTGCTTTTCACCTGGTAGAAAAAGGAGTGAATACTGTCGGTGATTGACGGTGGTCCTTGGACCAGACAGTAGCCCCACAATTGAACCAGACTATTTGGAACAAGTCTTTCCTCAGACTTACCCAAGCTGAGACTAACAGCAGTTGAGGTATGGAGGTGCTTACCATTTATTTCCAGGTTCAGCTAGCAGGGGTGCCGCAGTGCCTAGAAAGCCACGTCTTCAATCTAAGGTGAGTGAGATGGTACTGTTCCCCAGTAAATACCCTAATGCTTTATCTGAACTTCTCCCAGAAGGCTGTAGGACCTATAGGCTATAGATCTTTAAGTCCTGGAGAATCAAAGAGCCCTAAATATGGCCTTTGTTACGCAGTCAGCCACAGATATTAGAAGAAAGCTTGAAAAGTTAGAAGGTTTTGAGATAAAGTGGTTGCCCAGTTGATGTTGGATAACAGAGACACCCTGAAAAAAAAAAAAAACGAGTCTAAAGGGAGTTTGAGTTTTGGTAGGAGCACCAGAATAGGGATCAAGAAACCTTTGGCAAAGACAGTACAATTCATTAGAAAATGGCAGTAGGACCCTCTAGGACTAGATCAGTGAGATTAATGCAAGCAAAATGGACATTAGGAAAAAGAATGTCCAAGCAGGAGAATGATAGAAAAATGAAAGCTTAAGTAAGCAAATTAACCACCTGGAAAATTTAAATGACAGGTTAAGTAATCACATTAACCACATGGAAAATGTGTTCGTAGCTCTGGAGAATCATGGAAAGGACCTCTGAATTCTATTAAGAAATTATGGCTATGAAAAAGGAGCTGGGGTCCTGGGAATGTGCTCAGTGGTAGAGTGCTTGCCTTGCGTGCATGAGTCCCTGGGTTCGATTCCTCAGCACCACATAAGCAAAAAGAAAAAAGCCAGAAGTGGCCCTGTGGCTCAAGTGGTAGAGTGCTAGCCTTCACCTGAAGAGCTGAGGGACAGTGTCCAGCCAGAGTTCAGGCCCCACGACCGGACCCAAAATAAAAAGGAAAAAAAAAAGAAAAAGGAGCTGGACCTGATATAAGAATATATTAGGTTGAAGAACATGTCAATTATAAGCTTTGAAAAGTGTCACTAGAAATTCAAAGCAACAGAGAAAGAAGGAAAGAGTAGTTAGCAGAGAAGACGGGAAAGTGCTGTGTCATAGAAGATGAGGCCAAGAAAAGACAACAGGAAAATATCAGGCTCAAGAAAGAGATTGTTTCTCTTCAGAAAGAGTTAAAGGATCACTTGCTTTGATAGAGAATGCCATGGATAGGGAAAGAGCATTAGGAATAAAAACAGAAGAGCTAAACAAACAGTTGAAAGAGCTGTCACAAAAATACACAGAAGTGGAAAACTAGAAAGAGAAACAACTAGAGTAAAAGCCCCAAAAGACTGCTGAGATCTTCACCATAAATGTAATGCAGAAGCATTGTGTCCCTGTGGAACAGGTGGAGGTGGGAAAAAATACCTCTCAATAGCACCTTTGTGAACTTAAGGGAGGAGCTGAAGAGCAAGCAAAGGTGTTGTGAGAAGGAGCAACAGTTGGCCAGTCAAGGGAAATCTCCTGTGACCCTGCCAAATCATTTGCAGGTTAAGGAGCACATTGAGAAAGAGAGTGGGATCATGAAAACAAGTTTGAGATAAAAGGAGAAGAATAAAATGGAAGAAATCTCCAAGGTTCCGAGTACTTTACAGGAGTTAAAGAAACTAGAGACCCTAAGATACAGAGAAACATCTGAGCCGATCAGGTAGCTTGGGAGACCAGTCTAAAAGAAGTTGTTTCTCTAGAGCTACTAGTCATCAATATTAAAGGAAGAAGCAAAAACAGTGGTAATAAGTGTGCAATTGTTGACACTGAACTTGTGAAAAATGCATACAGGCTCAAGCTTTCTGTCAGTTTACATGTAGATATTTGCAACCTGGTAAATTGCCCAAGGACACTGCCTAAAACTGTTCTGGAAACCGGTGGGGCCTCAGCCTGACAATACTTTGTAATGTGTGTAGTTAATTTCCAACAGGTAAATGCTGAAATTCTGGAACACATGCAAAGAATTCATATGTGAGGAACCTCAGATGGTGAATTTGGGAAAGTGGACTCCACAGGGGTAAAGCCTCGAAAGTATGGCTATTAGTATCTGTTAATAATAGTGGACATTTTTTCAGGCTGAGCTGAGGCATGTAATAATACCTTGATTTGGCTTACCCTTAGCTGTGGGGTCCAAAGATTGCCCTGATTCATGGCCCAACTTCTCAATTATTAACTAATGCCCTAGGAATAAATTGGAAGTTACAGTCCATTTATAAGCCTCAGAGTTCAAGCACTAGAAAGAATGAACATGACCTTAAAGGAAACTTTAACTAAATTAAATACAGAGACTGGCCATGGCTAGGTAAGCCTCCTCCACTTCACTCTCCTTTGAGCAAGATGTAGGCCTTATGTTAAAAGTTTCAATCCCTTGAAATACTTTAGTGTAGAACACCCCCTTGGGTTCCTAAAATTAGGAAGGCTTTATTAACAGAAATGTCTAACTACAATCTGCAGGCTGTACAATATATTCTTTTATGTACCTATCCTTTGGTAACCAATGCCCAATGGCCGGATAAGAAAAACTCCACCTGAAGGGGTGTGACCAAGAAGGTGATGGAACAGCAGGGAAACACCACAGCTCTCTCCACCAAATACAGAGTTTGGATTTCAATGCTCTGTTTCTCCAAGTGACCCACAAAAAAGGCAATTACTCAGAGAGATAAAGGAAGTGCAAAAAGAAAAGGGAAAAACCTACAGAGACAGTAAAGTGGGAAGACCCTCCCCCCACTCTTTGTTGGTGATGGGGTTCCACGTTGCGCAGCTTAGGTGAAGGGGTTTTGTGCCAAGCTGCTTAAGTGCCCAGGGTCTGGACCCTCTGAAGCCCACACACCCACAAGCATCCCAAGTCTCCAAGGAGACTCCCAAGACCTAGGCCAACCCAGAATATACAAACAGAAATCTCAGAAGGCAGAGCTGGAACAAAGACTCCCCTCACCCTACCTGGAACAGCACCTTTGCCTGGCTGATATAAGTAGCCCAGCCCAGTCAGCAGCAGTAGCAGCTGTCAACAGTGGCAAATGACCCTAGTCTCTCAGGGTGGCACCTCTGTCCTGCTGGTGTAAATACCCTAGCCTAACCTGGAACAGCAGCAGCAGCTGGCAGTGGTGGCAAACCATCCAGAATTGGGGCACAATGCCTCTTGGCACTTGCCCAGACCATCCTGGGGCAGCAGCGGTGGCTGAGGTGCGGACAGCTGCAGTGAACACGTCCAGACCCGTGGTGGTTTGTGCCTCTCCATACTGGCCTGCATAAGTGGCCCAGCCTAACCTGAGACAGCAGCAGTGGTTAACATCTGACTTGTGGTGGGGTGCCTGGCTTGCATAAGGGGTCCAGCTGATCCTGGGGCAGTGGCAGCAGGTGGGGCAGTGGCAGTAGCTGTGGCAGCAGCAGTGGCATCAACAGCGGAAGCAAACAACTATGGACCCGTAGTGGTTGTGTCACCTCTCCACACGGGTTTGCATAAGCAGCCCATGGTGGCAAAGGTGGTGAACAACCCTAGACTTGAGGCAGGGTGTGGTGCTGAGCAACCCCAGAAAGACTCCCTGGGCTGGCTTTGAACCTGAATACACAGATCTGAGCCTCCTGAGTAGCTAGGATTAAAGGTATCATACCAGTAGAGTCTTCCTCTTGCAACCCCCATAACGTTTTCTAAAATAGATAATTTCTTAGTTCATACATGGAATTTAAGCAAATACAAGAAGATCAACAATACTCTGGATTCTATCTGAGCATAGTGGAATCTAACTAGTTCTCAATAACAATGCATGAAGTAGAAAAAGAAACATGGAAATTAAACAGCACTCTGTTGAAGAATACATGGATCACAGAAGAAATTAAAGAAGAAATTAAAAAGTTCCTGCAATTCAGTGAAAATGAAGATACATCACAAAGAAACCAATGGGATACAGCAAAAGCAGTACTGAGAGGCAGATTCATTGCTCTCAGTGCACACATCAAGAAAACATGGAACAAGTAAATGATCTTTTGATGCAACTAAAACTGCTAGAGAAAAAAGAAAAAATTGAAACAAAAGTTGCTAGATAGTGAACCGAAATAAGAGCTGAAATTAAAGAGATAGAGACTATGAAAATTATAAATAAAATTAATTTTTAAAAGCTGTTTTAAAAAGTCACTAAAACTGAGGGACCACTGGCAAGAGTAACTAACAAAATAAGAGAGGAGACCCAAATCAATAATATCACAGATACCACAGGAAAAATTACAACAAACATCCAAGACATCAAAACAATCATAAAGAAATAATTCCAGACTCTACTCACAAAGGAAGGAAAACCTAGCAGAGAGGAATGAATTTCTACAGAAATACAAACTGCTATCCCCCTTTTCCTTTTCAGCCATTCTTCTCTACCATGTATGGTGGGGGGAGCAGTTCGGTAAATAAACTTCTTTTCATGCCTGAATAGTGTGTAGTGTTCTCTTCATGGGCTACTTAATAAAACCTACCTATTTAATATACCATACAAATCGTTCCATGACTGGTATGAGGTTTTTGAATTGGAAATGCTAGAATTTCCTAAACACCCCTTTTCTGCAAATCAAACTGCATCGAGACACCACGTGAGACTTTTCACCAATACCATTGCTGGCCTTCACATCCACGTCCACACCACTTCTCTACTCTGGTGAATGAAAATACTCTCCACGGCTCTCTGTTGCTCAATCTCTGCTCAGATGTGGCACCATTCCAGAGAGCTCCTACAACCTTTAGCAGAAAGGATGGTCATCTCTGAAGTGGAGAATGCCTGGTTTGGGGGGCTTAACCATTTCTCTCTATAGGGGTCTGGGACAAGCCGGAACACCACTTCTTCCTGGTCAGCTCTCCTTCACTCACCAAACTGACTCTCTAATGCATTTAATGGGGTCCTGTGAGTCATGTCTGAGACGTGAAACCCCATTGACATGCCTCCTGTGCTCCCTGGATTTCCAGATGACCTAATATTTTTTGCTGTTCTCAGAGTTAGACAATTTATGCCTCTGCAATGGTACATGGTCAGAAGTCTCTTTACTATCAGGCTGTCTTTGCTCTCTGCTATTCATGTCCAACTTTCTATATCTCTACAACTTTTTGGATTGTGCCCGGAAGAGTGAAACATGGACTGGTTCCCGGGGAATCCCTATAGGTTCCCTCAAAAAGGCTAGCCAAACTAGGCTTGATTTTTTGTTCAGGCTTTCTTTGCATTTTTTCAGAAATTCGCCATCTTGAGTTCACCACCTTGGCCACATGGTGGGTTAAGGATTTGGGCCCATCCAACCCGTACACTTCCACGAAGCTTGTAACTCTTCCATCCATCTATTCTAATATGCATTGCTAACAAGTTGCTCTTTTCACAGACCTTGGTAACTGAGGCCCAATCATCTGATGTGCTTTGTTAGCAAAGATGTCTAAATATTGTTGTCAAAAATTTTAAGTTTTGAGTTTTGCCTTTTTTGTTTTGTGTTGTGTAGTCTAGTACTATGTGATTCTAACATATTGGGCATATCTGTGCTAAGATTCTCACATCTAACGAGTTTTGTCATTGCAGAATATTTGGTCAATTCTTGATAAGCACCAGGTAAGCTCTACTTATTCTATTTGATCTCCTTGTTGCTTTAATTGGAAATCACAAAGAGCTTTTGTGGAAAAGATTGCAGTGCAAGCCAGCCTGGGCTGAAAAATCCCTCAAACTCCATCTCCCAACTAACCTGCAAAGAGCCAGGCTGGAAACATGGCTCGAGCCTCTTATCTCTAATCAGCAAACAGTACACGTGGTACCATCATTCAAAGTGGTAGAGTGCTAGCCTTGAGCAGAAGTGGTCAGGGACAATGCTCAGGCCTTGAGTTCAAGCCTCCTTGAATACAAACTGGGACTAACCATCCCAGCAACGAGCACCTAGACTCAACCAGTCTGGGGAACAAAGGAGCATGAGGAAGAGTAAGAGGAGATGATATCACATCATGCCTGCCCTATCAAAATTAACAAGAGCTGGTAGGTCAATAGAAGTAAGAAGACTGCCCATCTAATGTCCATACCTGTCTACCTTTCAACTGGACAGGAATTCATATTCTTGCCCTTGTTAATTGACTTCTTTTCTATCTAGTCTCCATGTGTCAGAAGAAGGTAGGGACATTTCTACCAACATTTTCAGCCCCAAGTCCTTCCTCTTGCCATCTATTTGCTCTCTAGTATTTTTTTTCAGTCCCACAATGAGTCATGAGACTTCTCCAGACTTTGTCCAAGAGACCTGCCTCTTCCAGACTTTATCTAAGGACTCAATGCCCAAGTGACAGCTGTTGCCTTCTGCCTTCTCCCAGATGGGACCACATATCAGCCTTTTACCCTTACTGTCAATGTTTGCAAACAGGAAGTAGCCAGAGAGAATCTTCACCTTTTTCCATAATTATCAAATGGCTGGAATGTAAGTTCTGAACAGGGACACCTCCCTCCCTCTTGGCTAAGTTCCCACCCAATATCTATTACATAGGTAACTGGCAGACCTGGAAGCAATCACCTTCTCCTGCTAGGTCACATCCTAGGCCACCTCTGGTCACATGCCTCCCATCTGACCTTCGGAGGGTTCCAGACCCTGAGGTCACATCCGGATCCAGTGTGGCCACAATTTTCCAGCACCTGGCCACACCTCTTCCTGTCCCTGGCCTAGATAAGTCCTGGATCAGGGGTGGGTCGACAGCCCTTCCTTTATAGTTATGTTCTCCACCATGCATGGTGGGGGCAGCCTTTTCGTAAATGAACTTCTTTTCCTGCCTGAAAAAATAAAAAGAAATACAAATGGCCCAAACGGAACCAAGAAGAAATAAATCAATTACAATTGTCAATAACCTACAATGAGATAGAAGAAGTAATAAGAAATCTTCCAACAGGAAAAGCCCAGGACCTTATGGATTACTACAGAATTCTATAAGGCCTTTAAAGAGGAGCTAATACCCATACTCCTCAACCTCTTCAGAGAAATATAAACAGAGGAAGAAACTCCAAACTCATTCTATGAAGCCAATATCACATTCATCCCCAAACCAGGCAAAGACCGAACAAAAAAAGAACTACACACCAATCTCTTTGATTAAGACAGATGCAAAGCTCCTCAATAAAATTGCAGCCAAAAGAATCCAGAAACATATAAAAAAATCATACATTATGACCAAGTCGGCTTCATCCCAGTGATGCAGGGATGATTTAACATATGTAAGTCAATAAATGTAATCCATCCCATCAACAGATCCAAGGTCAAGAACATGATTATCTCCATTGATTTGAAAAAGGATTTTGATAAAATCCAGCACTCATTTATGTTAAAAGCTCTGGAAAAAATAGGAATAAAAGGAACATTCATAAGACAATAAAAGCGTTACATGGCAGATCAAAAGCAAATATTATGCTTAATAGGGAAAAACTACAATCAATTCCCTTAAAAACAGGAACAAGGCAAGGATGCCCACTCTCTCCACTCCTCTTCAATATAGTTCTGGAAATTTTAGCCAAAGCAATAATTCAAGAAAAATACATTGAAGGTATGCACATAGGAGAGGAAGAATATAAACTCTCTCTTTTTGCAGATGGTACTATTTTTATAAATTAACGATCCCTAAAGCTCCATCCCCAAACACTTAGAGCTTATAAACCAAATTGGCAAATACCAGGATACAAAATTAACCCACAAAAATCAGTCGGCTTTCTGTAAACCAAAAAAGTACAAATAGAAATGGACATCAAGGAAACAACCTCATTCACAATAACCTCAAAAAAAAAGTATTAAGGCGGTAACCTAACCAAAGATGTAAAGGGTCTATATCATGAAAACTATAAAAGCCTTAAAAAAGGAATCTTAGAGGATACCAGGAAATGGAAAGACTACTCATGTTCCTGGATAGGCAGAATTAATATGGAGAAAATGGCCATACTGCCAAAATTAATAAACACATTCAATGCAATTCAGATTAAAATTCCAATGACTTACTTTACTGAAATAGAGAAAATATTCCAAAAGTTCATATGAAACAACAAAAGACCTAGCATAGCCAAAACAATTATAGGCAAAAGAAAGGATGCAGGAGGGATCATGATACAGGACTTTAAGCTCTATTATAGAGTCATAATAACAAAAACTTTAGACCATGTTAACGATAATTTGCCTTGTCAAGGTTAAAATGTGTTTGTGACTTTAACTAAGTATCACAATTCCACAATATTGTGAAATATGTGAAATACATGTAATCACCTATCTCAATGTTAACAAAAAACTGTGAGAAGGGAAGGGTTATGAGGGATGGGTGACAATGTTGTCAGACACCTTATATTCATGTACTGTTTTGTAGAATAGGAACTTCTTTCTACAACTACTTAAAAATAATAACAATACAAAGTATTTAAAAAATAAACAGGATGGCAACAGATAAGTTCAAATATAAAATAAGAAATTAAATCCAATTGGAAGGCAAATTGGGGAGAGTAATATAGGTTATTCTATAGCAAGTCTCCTTCAGCAATAAATCCAAAAGCTAGACCTCAAGTAAGTGAAGTAAACTAAGAAATGGAGATACAAAAAAAAAAAAAAACCACCCACTCTTTCTTGCCTGGACAGGTGGTGTGGGTAAAAATTTATCATGCTCCTGAGTTAGAACCAAAGTGGCAAGGACTATACTTGGTGGTGCTAGGACCAATATACAGAGAAGGCTGCAAGGAGAACTGTTCAGAGACACTCAGATGATCCCTTAAGGATAAGACTTACTAAGTGTTAATTACTGCTAACTAGTTTCTATAATTTACTTGTTTTCTATTAAATTTACATTTTAAGCCTGTTCATTGGGTGGAGAGAAGGGAATTTTTAGGATTTGGTAAGAAGGAATCAAGGATTTGATTGGACATGAAAACCAGTGGGTGGTGTATAAAGCAGTGGGCCCTAATAATCAGCAGGGCCCACTAATCAATGTGGCCCCATGTCCTGGCCCCCTGGAGTGCATGGGACATACTACCAAAGGGCCAGAGTATGTTGTTGGAAGGGGTAGGATGTCATCCTCACATGATTAGCTGTGAAAAAGTGATCGGGGAATGGGCAGTTTGTGAAGAGATGGTTGAAAACTGTTAGGCAGGAGAATCACTGGCGTGATGGAGGGGTTCAACCTATGTATACGCTGCATGGTCAGAGAAATGGAATTGGAGAAAATCAAGGGAAGAAAGTGGTGAGACAGTAGGGGGGAAAGACTTGTGAGAAGAGGAATTTGAGGGAGAGTAGGAAGGAAAGTATGCCAATTGGCCACCAGGCCAGAGAAGTGTAGGCCTGTGGATAGTGGACAGGCCTAAAGAAAAAAAGGAAGTGATGCAAGGGAAAAAGGGAAATGAAGGAATGTCTATAAAGAAGAAGGGAGTAAGGGAAAAGGATAAAGCCTTACCTATTGAAGTTTGGAGCTTTGGAGATGATAATTTGGGGAGTTGGTGCTTTGCAGAGCAATTAACTATGTTTGACTGCCCATTGGAGGTCTGAGATTTGATGTTTAGGGCTGGCTTGTCACTGAGTGTACAGCCCAGGACAAGGTAAATGAAGGTCCATTTCGAGTGTAAATGAAGTTATTTTCAATGTGCCTCATTGGATTGTCTTGTGTTTTATGCATCATAAGTATACTAGTTCACGTTAGTAGTCTCAAAGGTCATGAAATTTGTAAAATGTTATGAGGTCATAATCGGTTTGCAAATCCAAATGGACAGTGATGGCAATATGATGTCACAATATCAAGTCATAATAATATTTTGATGTAATAATTAGTTGGTGATTCCATAATGTTGATGAGTTCACAATAGGTTTATGATGTCACAATTGGGTTGTTGATGTCACAATGGCCTGCTGGACTTCAATTTTCATTAACTCCCAATGAGAATATGAATTCAGAATGAGATTGTGAGATCTACAAAGTCATGCATTGGCCCAAATGTGATGAACTCCCAACAGTTATGTGATATCACAATGTAAAACAATGCTCATGATATCTGACAGTGATGACACAATTTTCATGATAGAGTGCATTTCTAATAGCACACATCATACCTGAAATATGAAGTCAAAAACATTATGAGATCACAAAGGCCTATGTATCAAAAGGGCATCGTGTCAAAGTTATGAGGAAAGGACTGGTTAATGATGTCACACTGGTGATCCTGCCTCCAAGGGTTTGTAATATTACAATGGTATAACTGATCTTAATTGTTAGACCACAATGATGATATGGGTAAACAAATGAACTTTGATGTCACAAAGGCCAAATGCTTTTTCAAAGGTGCTAAGAGCTCATAACCGATTGAAATGCCACAATGTGATTGTGATGTCACAATGGCAATGTGATGCTGCAATAAGTTTGTGATATCACTTTGGTAATGAGGTCACCCATGGAATAGTGATGTCACTACTAGTTTGTAATATTACAATCACATGTCTGATTTCAATTGCTACTAGTTTACAATGAGGACAAGAGTTCAAGGAAGAAGCTAGAAGTCCTAAAACCCATGAATTTTCTAACATGTGATATCATAATAGGTTTGTGAAAACAGAATGGCACAGTGATATCGCAATGTCAATGTGATGTCACAATATCATGTCATAATAATGTGTTAAGGGAGTTCAGAAGAAGATTGCTGAAGAGAGGTTGGATTCACAACAAGTGCTCGCATAGAAAGCAGTTTTATTGTTCCTGTGAACAGTCCTAGGCTAGACAATCACACCCAAGTGTGCCATCACCGTACAAAAAGTATGTTCAGAGAGGGAAAATCCAGGCAAGTAAATAGATCTGAGCACTTGCCAGTAGCCACGGCTGAAAGGGCTGGGGTGGCAGTGGCGGCGGCCATAGACACCATACCTACAACAGAGAGTCCAGGACAAAGGTGCCAGACACAGTGGACTTGCAGATTCTATTCAACACCAGCAAGAACTGAGAAGGAGCAGATATCTTGATCCTGCAGATTTCAGACCAGAGAGGGTCCAGGAACCAAGAATCCAGCGTGAGTAGAACCCTGACTTCCTGACTCCTTCTCAGGGAGCAGATGTGGGAAGGCCGCCCCTCCCCTCACCACCACCAGAGGTCTCCATCTTTGATACTGACAAAGGCCCAGTTGAGCAGATAGCTTCAGTTCAGGCCTTGGAAAAAAACAAAAGAGTCATTTTGCAGGTCACAGGATCTAGAAGTGACCTGCCGGACTCATTCCAACAGGGGAAACACTCTGCCCAGGCAGAGTAAAATTTGCCCTCGGAGAAGAGACTTTCTTCACCGGGTAAACAGAGCCAGAGGATGCCCCACCCTACAGAAGCCTAGACAACAATTGAAATTAAGTAAACATAAACCCTGAGAATTGCTCCAAGCTGGGCTCTGTGAGTGTCTCAGGAGGTAGCCCTTCAGGGAAAAGCTACTGTTTGCTGAAAGGCTTCAACCTTACCCAGAACCTAGCCTCATCACAGCATCTCCAAACTAGAGGAAACAGCCATCTCCCACTTTTGTGATACTCAAAGATCTCCCACGCACTGAACTAGCATGGGAGGAGGATCAAAAAATCCTGCCTAACACAGGGCATTTTCTGCCTGACCAAACTGATTTAAGAAACCAATCAAGTCATAGGAAAACCAAACACCACAAGCAGACCAGAGACTCCACCAAGACACTGGTTATAGATACAGGGGATATAGAGGCTCTTCCCATTCCCCCTCCAAAAAAAAAACACCAAAACAAAGAACTCTTTTTTTTTAAATTATTTTTAAGTTTTATTTTTTAAGTGTTTTCTCTTGATCTTTATTTTCTCATAATTTTTATTTTTGGTGTATATGTGTGTGTGTGTGTGTGTGTGTGTGTGTGTGTGTGTGTGTGTGTGTGTGCATGTTTAATCTCTTTGACTTTTTGGTCCTTTTTTATTGTTTTCCTTTTTTCTCTCTTTCTTTATTTTTTGCATGACTTAATTGCTGTTCTGTTCAACTCCAGATACATACGTGTCATCAATTGTTAGACCTTCTCCCCCATTATGTACATAGTTAAGCCAGAAATTTATTACTCAGTTTACAACCTCTTAGCGTTAACTTCTTTCATAGAAGTATTATCTCTTTATACCTACATAATTTTCAAGTAACTAATTTTAAAAATTTTATTTTATAGTTTTCACGTTTCCTTTCTATCCCTCTCCTCCTCTCATTCTATCCTTTTCTTCTCTCAATATCATTTATGTAAACTTACATAATTTTTAAGTGTTTCATTTCTTACATTTAAATTTTAGTTTTTCCATTTTTTTCTTTTTTTTTTTAAATTTCTCTCCTATGATTCTGTCCAATCCGTTACCCTCTCAGAGATTAGGAATTGGTTACATTTACTCTCATTTTACCTCTCCACATCCCTCTAGTCCTATTTTTCCCCACATTTCTCCCTGAAGCTATTAATTTCTGGTTTGCCAAATCCTTCTTCGTTATTCTTAACCCATTAATCCATGGTTGTTTGCTTTAGAATAGATTGTATCTGTTGAACTAGTTTGTATCTGCAACCATTCTTGTTGTGCAAATGAAGGACTTTGGTTGATGCTTACCTTAAAATAGTGTTCTAGCACAAAATTGCTGTTACTTTCATACCAAATGAGCAGAACAAGCTGGAAAACACAAGAAAAATGGTAATGATAATAATGATAATAATATGAATATGAATAATATGATATGAATATAATAATGATAATAAAAATGACAATAATAATAATAAATAGTTCCCCCCAAATCTCTACAAACACTACTGGTAAACATGGTGAATGTAATGATTGAAAATTTGCAAAGGTCTCAGTGTGAGCGTGATAGGGACCAAGAGGAGGCAATCCAAATAGTAGTACAGGAATCTTGTGAGCATTAGGAAGCTACTTAAAGATTAATACAGGAATTGCATAAGCAGGCTGAGAACAGTCATAGAAAATTACAGGAATTGCTGTAATGTGAGGAAACTAATCAAAGAGTAAAACAGGAATTGCGAGAGTGTGATCAGAATAGACAGAAATAAATAGAGGCATTCAAAAAATCCATAAGGAGAAAAGAGACAGCTGAAACAATTCAGGGAGACCATAAAGGGAATGTAGAATAGAACCTGCCAGAAGGAATGGGAGTCCAAGGAAACCATAACCAATCAGCTAAGTGATCTGAGAATAAACACTGAACACCAAATTAAGGAAGTAAAGCTCATACAAGATCTAAACCAAAGCTCCAACAAAGAATTTGAAGCCATCAAAGCCGACCAAGTAGAAGGAAAAGAAATTAAAAACAAATAGAAAGTCTTGACAGTAGGTTAGACCAGGCAGAAGATCAAATTTCGGGGATTGAAGACAGCCTAGATATTATAGAGAAATAACATACAAATATCCAAGATAAATCCAAGATATATGATAGAACTATTCTAAATTTGGAAGACACCATCAGAAGGCCTAATCTGAGGATAATGGATAGAGGAGCACCTAGAGACAGAAGTTAATGGTCTAGGAAATTTATTTAACAGAATCTTAGCAGAGAACATGCAAAAAGATAGGCCTATGGCCTATTCAGATTAAAGAAGCTTTCAGAACCCCAAATAGACTAGAACAGAACAGGACATGTCACCCTCACATTATAATCCGCACAGAATCAATTCAGACCAAGGAAAGGATCCTTAAAGCAGTCAATGAGAAAAGACCAATCACCTATATAAGGAAAACAATTAGAATCACCTCAGATTTCTCAGCAGAGATGATTAAAGCAAGAAGAGCCTGGAATGATGTATGCCATGCCCTAAAGAAAAACCACAACAAAGGATAGTGTACCCAGTTAAACTCTCCTTAATAACTGAAGGTCAAATAAAAATTGTCCATGGCAAAGAAAAATTGAAACAATATATCTCCACAAAACCAGAGCTACAAAGGTACTTGAAGAAATCTTACACATAGAAAACCAGAGCTACAAAGGTACTTAAAGATATCTTACACATAGAAAACTAACAAGATAAAGGCCAAGAAAAGGCCTGGCAGAAATGGACATTCTGAAGCTCAACCAAGATGATTTAAATCAAATTAACATGCCTATATCAAGCATAGAAATGGAAACAGCAATAAGAGACCTCACATCTAAGAAAAGTCCAGGACCAGACGGATTTACAGTGGAATTCTACAAGGCATTCAAAGCAGGGCTCACACCAATCCTCCTCCAACTATTCAAAAAAATTGAAAGAGTAAGTTCACTACCAAATTCATTCTATGATGCCAACATAACGGTTATCCCAAACCAGGCAGGGACTCATCAAAGAAAGAGAACTATAGACCCATTTCTTTGATGAACATTGATGCAAATCTTCTCAACAAAATTTTGGCCAATCAACTTCAACAATTCATCCAAAAAATCATACACCACGATCAAACAGGATGCAAAGCTGGTTCAATATATGAAAATCAGTAAATATAATTCATCATGTCAACAAGAGCAATGATGAGAACCACATGGATATATCAATAGATGCAGAAAAATAATTTCACAAGATCCAACACTCCTTTATGATGAAGACTCTGGAAAATCTATGAACCCAGAGAACATACCTCAATACAATAAAGGCTGTATATGACAAACCTACATCCAGCCTTATAATTAATGGTGAAAAATGGAAGCCAATTCCTCTTAACTCAGGAACGAGACAAGGATGTCCACTCTCCCCACTTCTCCTCAATTTAGTATTAGAATGTCTACCTAGAGTAATAAGACAAGATGCAAACATAAAAAGGGATCCAAATACAGAAAGATGATGTAAACCTCTCCCTCTTTGCAGATGACATGGTTTTGTATTTAAAGAACCCCAGAGACTCCACTCCCAAATTACTCATGCTGATTAAAAACTTTGGCAAAGAAGCATAGTATAAAATTAACTCTCAAAAATCAATGACTTTTCTGCATGCCAACAATGAGAAGTGTGGCTGAAATCAGGAAAGCAACTGGATTCATAATAGCCCCACAAAAAATAAAATACCTAGGAATTAACTTATTCAAAGAAGTGAAGGACCTTTATGATGAAAACTTTAAAAGCCTGAAAAAGAAAGTCAAAACGGAACTTAAAAAGTGGAAAAACCTCCCATGCTCCTGGATTGGAAGCAACAACATTGTGCTAATTGCAATACTTCCCAAGGCTATCTACCAATTCAATGTGAATCCTATCAATATTCCAAACTCATTCTTCAAGAAAACAGAAGAGGCAATCCAAAAATTCATATGGAACAATAGAAGACCCCGAATAGCAAAAATGATCCTTAACAGAAAGAACAGTGCTGGAGGAATATCACTACCAAATTCCAAACTCTACTACAAACCCATAGTAAACAAAACAGCTTGGTACTGGTACAAGAACAGACCTCAGGACCAATGAAATAGAATTGAAAACCCAGACCTATAGCCATCTAATCTTCGATAAGGGAACTAAAAAAAAAAACAGAATGGAAGAAAAACAGCCTGTTCAGTAAATGGTGCTGGCAAAATTGGTTAATCACTTGTAGAAAACTAAAGCTACATCCTCATATATCACTCTGCACCAGAATCAACTACAAATGGATCAAAGACGTCGAGTCAAAGCAGACACCCTGAAAACATTACAGGATGGAATATGAGAAACCCTAGGTCTCCTTGGCACAGGCCGAAATTTTCTTAATAGAGACCCAGAAACACGAAAAATCAAAGAAAGGTTGGACAAAAGGGATTTCATGAAATTGCATAGCTTCTGCCTGGCAAAGGACAAAGCTAGCAAGATCAATAGAAAGCCCACAGATTCGGAGAGGATCTTCAGTAGCCATACAACAGACAAGGGTCTTATATCTAAAATATACCTGGAACTCAAAAATTATATCCCCCAACAACAAATCGCCAAAGAAACAACTGCCCAATAAATAAGTGGGCTAAAGACTTACAGGGAAACTTCTCTGAAGAGGAAATAAGGATAGTGAATAGACACACGAAGAAATGCTCAAACTCGCTAGCCATAAAAGAAATGCAGATCAAAACAGCATTGAGATACCACCTCACCCTAGTTAGAATGGCTATAATCAAGAACTCTGATAACAACAGAAGCTGGTGGGGATATTGGTGGGACCGTATACTTTTTCAACCACTTTGGAAAGCAATATGGAGCTTCCATAGAGCTCCCCGATGACCCAACACTCCCACTTTTGGGCATTTAACCAAATGATTACAAACAATACCATACTAAAGCTACCAACACAACTATGTTTATTGCAGCATTATTTACCATAGCTAAGATACGGTACCTACCCAGATGCCCCTCAGTAGATGAATGGATCAAGAAAATGTGGTTTATATACACAATGGAATTCTATGCGTCAATGGGAAAGACTGACATTGCCCCATTTGTTAGGAAATGGAAAGCCTTGGAAAAAATTATATTAAGTGAAGTAATCTAGGCCCAACGAAACATAAGTGTCATGGTTTCCCTTATTTGCAATAACTAGTATATATCTGAGACGAACAGAAACTGTCAGACAAGTTGATGTTAGGAGAAATGAACCCTAAGATAAGGACTCAAATTGGTTTCCGTTGTTGCTATTGTTTCTGCCATATTTATGACATGATTTATTTGTTGATTTTTATGTCCCTCCCCCACGGTATAACCCCTGTTTTCACTGTATTTGATGTTGGCATAATTTGGGGATGGCAAGGGGAAAACAAATTATTATACAGGTGGACTAATTACCACAATGACATGTACAAGACATTATGTTGAAAACGAACTTAAAACTTTGGTGTGGAGGGGGTAGTGCGGTGGTAGAAGGGGAGATATTAAGGGATGGGAAGGGGAAACAATGGAGGAGGCAAAATTGCTTGAAAAGAAATGTACTCATTACCTTGTTCATGTAATTGTAAACCCTCTGTTTGTATTTTCACAATAAAAAATCATAAACTAATAAAGTGAAATTAATGTCAATCTTGTTTTGTCGGTCGTAAGGCTCTAACTCTGGGCCTGGGCACTGTCCCTCCTCCCTTCGGCTGAAGCATACCACTGTATCTCTTCAGCTACAGTGCCGTTTCTAGTTGTCAAGAGATATATTGGAGATAAGAGTCTCACAGACTTTTCTGCCCAAGCTGACTTTGAACCAGTATCCTCAGATCTCAGACTTTTGGTAGCTAAGATTACAGGCATGAGCCAACAAAGTCCAGATCTAAGACAATTTTTAAAAAGTAAGCTTATTGAAACTTCTTGCTTTTTCCAATAAACAATCTTACTTTTTCAGCATTCGTTTATATCTATGATTTATTTTTAGATGAAACTGTGAATTTTTTAATCTTTACTATTACTCAGTATCTCACAAAAATCCAGTTATTGACTTTCCCCAACGTCTATTATTACATACTAAATTACTTACTATTATTATTACACTCTATATTACATATAATGTGAATTAAAAATAGTTTGGATCATTTCAGATAAATTAGTAGCTGCTATTTTAGCATTATAAATTCACACTTGTGATTTTAAACGAAGGAAAGAAGATTTTCGAGTTAAAATGAAGTATGAATGTGTAGTGTGTCCCAATTGAAACAAAAAAATCTGAATTCATACAGACAAAATTATTTTCTTTCCACTTATGACTTTGCAGTAATACTATTGGAAATAGTGAGGCAAGAAGAGGAAGAATTCAATCATTTTTTTTTTCAGTCGTGAGGCTTGAATTCTGGGCTAGAGCCCTGTCCCTGTGCTCTTCAGCTCAAGGCAAGTGCTCTACCGCTTGAACCCCAGCTCTACTTCTGGTTTTCTAGTGGTTTATTGGAGATAAGTGTCTCACAGATTTTCCTGCCAAGGCTGGCTTTGAACCGTGATCCTCAGATCTCCGTGATCTTCCTGAGTAGCTAGGATTACAGGCATGAGCCACCAGTGCCCGGCAAGGAGGAAGAATTCAAATCATGTCAAACAATGTCTCTGTATGAAGACCTGCCTATTCCCAATTGTCACAAAATTTCAAGTGTCTATCTTAGAATTCTATTTGGAAAAGTTCTAAATCATTGATTCTTTTTGTACTTTCTGTTATAGGAAACAAAATATAGACACAAAACAATTGAAATAAAATGCACACATACGTTGAAGTCACAATTGGAAAACAAACTAACAAAGTAGAACTCGCCCAGGAACAAAAGCATGTTGTGCCCAGTTTATTTTTTTTTAAGCACAAAAACCTCAAATACATGTTAACTTGGCATAGAGCCTTAAAGATAACTGTGTCTCAGAAATACGGTTGTGTTAACTTGTAATTAAATTCATCCTGATGAACTTAATATAGCAAAACCCTGGAACGGATCAAATTATTTAAAACAATTGTGACTGTATGCGGAGTGAGATCTGCAAATATTTAAAAGAATCAAATAAAATCATGACATACTTAAAAAATTCAGAAATGTAATTAATAACTACAATAGTATCCATATTGAGAACTAATTCCTACTGATTTAACAAGAAAAAATATGCAAATAGTCGAATCTGAGCATTGTACATGAATGTACATAATTTTAAACTACTCCAAATTACACTTCGTAGAAGACTGAATGTGGCTTATCTAAAGGAAAACATCAATGCATGATATGAATGAAATAAAAAATCTCATGAAAAGAGAGAAGTGGTTTCTGGAAAATAATAGTTTAATAAATTGTGGTCAAAATCTTTCTAGTACTGACAAAATTGCATATCTATTTATTTAGATCGAAAAAAGACCCCAAGTTACTCGTGCAGATTTGAAACTTTGGCAAAGTATCAGTATACATCGGTAACATTATTATGGGTGTTGACTCTAGCAAGGAATTCATTTCCTCTTCGATCTGACAAATGAATATATGAAAGAACTTCTCCAACTAAATATCAAGACTTAACTAAACATATAACCAGAAAAATCATCATGTAAGCCGTATTGCAACTGGGGTAAAAGAAAAATCAGTCATACTGATTCTGTGTTTATTGTAAATGTTGATTTTTTTTCATTAATTATTTCCTTTAGCTTCCTTTGTGTTACATGATGTATATATTAGTAACTAATTTTGGATGCCTCATTAAATTTTGTTCGGAGTATAATGTCTCACTTCAGTTCCTATCCAATGAAATGATGTTGATTACAAAAATTCTAATAACCACTGTTTATAATACCCAAAATCTCATAAGCATGACACCAGTAAGCATTGGTTAACATTTTGATATCATGGTCTCATGACTGATGAGGCCTATCTGCATGAGTATCATTGTACCTAGATTCCTCAGCCTGAATTTTGCTACTGTTAAAAATATTTATATCTTTATTTGTCATTGATCAAAGATTAAATCTGAGTATAAAGCCTAAGGAAAATGATAAAGTAAGAATTTAGCTTTTCTGGATATAAAGTAAACAAAATTTAGCATAGAGTAACTCACTGGTTTGAAGTCAACCAATTTCTCCAAAATATTCTAAGCATTTCCTTATAATGTGTATTGTTCTCAAGAAAGGAATGGGTAATATGAGAAGAGGACTAACCAATATTGTCTTCAAATATACATAATTTGGATTACCCTCTACATTTGGATATAAGCATTTCTGATAAAAACTGTTTGAATAATTGATTATCAGGTCAGGTATAATATATCCTAGTTTCATATACCAAAGTACATTCAGAAAATGGTTTATACCAATTTACTAAAGAAAGTCCTGGCAGAAAAATGGCATCTCTTCACTATGTGATGCACAATTCTTAGGTATTTCATTATGCCTCCATTTAATGAATGCAATTGTTTAAATGATTCATGAATTATTAATTAAAATTGATCAGTGTCTTACAATATAATTATGTATAATTTTATCCTAGATTCATTCAAGAACGGCCCATTCAATCATGACATACATCACATTCCACTGGTATTCATATGGATAGGAATGAGTTCTTAGGATCTTCTGCCATTTGGAGATGGCAGGACCAGGATTTGAACTATAGGCTCCAGATCCCACCAGCTAAACCTGAGGATAGGGAACTCACCTGTCTGTCCAAGAACATCAGTAAGACCAGTGATTAGGGAGTCACCAGTGGCTCTCAGCAGTCCTCCTTGATACTTACAAGGCTGTGATAGGAGGATCATAGTCAAAGTCACCCTAGGCAGGAAAGTCCTTGAGATCCCTGTCCACCTTCAGTGCCAACAAAGCCAGAAGTAGAGCCATATGGCTACAGTGGTAGAGGGCTAGCCTTAAGCAAAACCAGCTCATGGACTGTGCCCAGATCCTGAGTTCAAGGTTAGGGACTGGCAACAAACAATATGTGCAGCCATCCAGCTAAAGCAGGTCACCCTCTTGTCCCCAACTGGATTGGACAAAGTTCCCTGGAAAAGGGGCTGGGGGAGCTGCTGTCATCTTGAATCCACCCATGCTTCCTGCATCACAGGATTCTGGCCACACTCCCATTCTTTCATGCTTCTTTCTGACCAGTGGGATACAAGAATGGTGGCCACACCCACATTCCATGATGCCCAGCACCAGGATTCCCTTTGGTGGTTGACACTACCACCAGCAGTTGACGAAGGTAGAGGTGGCTGAGTGGTGAGCAGGAGACTCGAAGAGACTTTGGAGTAGAATAGGAAATTGACGTCCTAATCAGTGAGTGGGAGAATAGAGGATTTCGCAGAGCCTGGTAACATGGCCAGGCAATCTTTTCCATCCCAGTGCTCATATGTCTGAAATAACAGGACTCCGTGAAAGAGCTACAGGCAAGAAACTACTTCCAGAACACCAGCAAAGGAATCCTCCCATCATACCTGCAACATTCAAGAACACAAAGAACACAGAAAAGGGAGGGATCCCCAGGACAAACACTACTGAGGAGTGTGATTCAACAGAGGGTCTGGCCAAAGGTGATGCAGACCGTGGGCCTCCCCTGCTTTTGGACACAATCACAGGCACCAGGGGCTAGAGTATCAAGGATCCTGATAACATCAAGGATCTGCAGATGTGGTAGTGACACATGGTGCTCACCCTGAACTGCAGCAAAGAAGAAACTAGGCACTCAGTGCCAAGATTCCACCACTGAAGCAGGAGAAGACAGACCTGCAGGATCGACTAGAGAAACAGAGGGAGAAGATGGCCCAGTTACATGAAGCACCACAAACGGAGCTAGAGATCCACAAGTCACCCATACAGAGGTTGGTTTCAGCAGAAAGAGATTTACAATCTGCACCAGCCCAAGTGGAGCAGGTGGCCAATGACAGATAACTGGAGCATGAAGCTATTACCAGCCACCTGCAGGCTGCAGAGCAGTGTGTGTGGCAGAGCTGCATATGGTGGCTTCTGTGGTCACTGTTGCACAGAAGGAGACTGAAATGTTCTTTGAACGACTGAATGATGTGACCCTTCACCTTGAGGAAAAGACCACAAGATTCGATGACCTGCAGCAAGTGAACACAGAGTTGTAGGAGAAGCTGGAAGTGCTCTGGACAGAGAACAGCACCAGAAGAACATAATCTGCAAGTTCCAAGTAGGGCTGGTGGGGCATGAGTTACTGAAGAGACTACTGGACCACCTGAGCTGGATGGTGACCTCAGCAAGTCTGGTGAGAGACATGTTCACAGAGGACCTGAGCATTGAGAGGTCCGCATGTAAAGAGGAGACTCAGTGGCTGAACGAGCAGGTGAACCAACTGACAGAGGAGAAGGAGAGAAGGGCGAGGCAGGTGCTGGAGAATGAGCTGGGGGAACTGAGAAAGAAAATGACAGAGCCATGGCGCCCCGCAGGACCATCTCAGGTGGAACTGCAGTTGTGTTGCAGGCCTAGGCCTACTGCACAGAGAAGGAGTTGAAAAAACTTGAGTAACAAGTTCACATCCAGGTCCAGGAAAACCAGAAGCTCTGTCTCCAGAACACAAAGCAGCAGTAGCAACTGCAGAGACTGGAGGATAAGGCCAAAGATCTGCAGGAGATACACTAGACCCCACAAGGCACATGTGTGTGTGTGTGACCCATAGCCAGAGGAAGAGCTGGCCCTGCTCTGGAACACTCTCCACAAGGCGAGCGGTGAGAAGGAAGAGCTCACCAACATCTTGGACTCAGAGCAACAGGTGAAAAAAGAACTGTGAGAACACCTAGACCATTCAGAGGAGAAGATAGAGGAATGGAAAGAGGTAGCTGAGAGAGGGAGAGAGAAAGAGAGAGAGAGAGGGAGAAAGAGAGAGAGAGAGGGAGGGAGTGGGAGGGAGAAAGAGAGAGAGAGAGAGTGCCAAGCATCATGGGAGCTGCAGGAGCAGCAGGAGCAGTCCCTGGCCCAGCTGCAGGTGCTCAGAGCCACCTGTGAGCAGCATATTGCCTCCAATGAGTGGCTGAACTCTGAGAAGGAGGCCCTGCAGCATCACCTGCAGAGGCAGACCCAGCTGCTGGAGCTGCTGAAACAAGTGCAGGGCCCGAACAACTGGGGGGGCCAATTGGTGCTCCCAAAGTGGCAGGACACTCTCAAGTGCCTGGAAGTGACCAGACCATAGGAGGAGCACCTGCAAGTCCAGCTGAGCTTCCTGGCTTTCTCTGGGGAAGTGGAAAGTGTGAGTCCTGAGGAAGAAAAAGAGAGGAGGTTACTCCCCCCCAACGTGACCGTCCCAGAGGATGGAGACATGCCCCAGACCTAGAGGGACAGGATCTGCGAGCCCTCTCAGAAGCTGAGATCCACAGGGGAAATCTCCTGCTGCAGGAGCAGAGGCCCTGCTGGGGGCATCCAGCCCACTTGCAGCTCAGTACCAGACAGAGCTGGAGCTACAGGCCCCCTGATCTGTGAGCTGCCACCACAGCTGGCATGGGGATGGCAAGTGGGACACGTGGGCATCCGAGAAGAAAATCTGCTTCATCCATGACCTGTCTGATGAGGTGGACTTCCAGAGTCCAGTGGATGAGCTCCACCATCAATGTAGCCAGCTGTCGGCACACATCTGCACCACCGTGGAGTCCCTCATGGCATGTAAAGAGCAGATTTTTGTCCTGGATAAGCTGTGTCAGGAGAAAGCTGAGCACGTGTGCTGGTTCTCCCAGGAGAAGATGGAGAAGAAGAGAGAGCTTCAGGAGCTGCTGTGGGTCCTCGCAGGTGAAGGCACGGACAGCGGGCTCCAGATGCCAGCACAGGCTGAGCCCCCCTCCCCCACTGCTTCAGACTCCTCAGGCACTAGGGTAGGCGAAATGAGGGAGGAGCAGAAAGGTTTTGAAGAATTGTAACTTCAAGTCAGCTTGGAAACTGCCAGAGGAGAGGTTGGGGTTCCAACCCCATAGATGACTCCCTGATGGAGCACATCCTGCAGCAGATGCCTCACATCCAGAGCCACCTACAGCTTGAGGGCTCAGGCAAGGAGCACTCCCTCCCTTTCTTCTGTAGACTGATGTGGATGATAACTCTCTATGTGACATACTGACTCTCAAAAGCCTCGGCAGCCACCAGAAGTAGGTGGCAGGTGGCCTTTTCTCTGGCCTCCATCTGCCACAAGATGGGGATAAACTATGGGCCAGGTAGGGCAGAGGCTGCCGGGAAGCTGCCCAAATTCAAGGGACATCTAATGGCCCATTGGTGGCCAGGGAAGAGGCCCATGTTATGCTTATCACAAAGAATAAATTGTTTTCAAAGGGAAGAAAAGCCTCCAACAAAGATTTGTTCTTACAGTCCTGGGGCTTGAGCTCAGGGCCTGGCCACTGTCCCTGAGGTCTTTTTGATTAAGGCTGGTGCTCTACCAATGGAGCCCCACCTCCCCTTCCAGCTTTTTCTGTGTGGAATTAAACCACTGGTGTCAGGAATGCTAGGCAACCACTCTACCACTGAGCCACATTCTCAGCTAGGATGATTCCCCTGTCCCAAACCCATATGGACATTCCTCAGATAAATAGGAAGTAGGGGCTAGGATGAATATGAAGCACAGTCTGGTTCACACAGAAATACTCCCCTGCCCCCTCTTGGACTTAGTTGAAGTTTCTCTTCTACCATTGAGGGATGAGAGAGGGATGGGGGAGTCTCGAGAGAGGAGTACCAAGAACAGTGGCCCCCAGACCCCACAGCCTACCTCACACAAGTGGTCCTCTAGATTCCAAACTTAGGTGACTCAATGTGGTTTCTACACTGTCTCCTAATCTCTTCAATGCTCAGGATGAATAAATGTAGGCCCTGGACTCAGCCCACACACAGGGTAGAAGCTCCTAGTCCCAGACCAACTTCCATCTCTGATTGCCCTGAGTTAGGCCAGACTCACCACTCACCATAATGCTCGTGGCAATGACCTCATGTATAGATTCCAGGAAGATGGTGTGTAGCAAAGAGCAGAAGCAACAGAGTGAGGAGGGCAGAAGGATGTGTTGGGGGTGATTGCTCTGAGATCTTCCTTCTTGGAGCCCTCCTGTCAAGCCAGAGTCATGCTAACCAAAGCATGGCCAAGGTCAGAGTGTGAGATGAGATGGAGGAAGACAGGACTAAAGGAGGTATTGCTTTGTCTTGGAGCACTTGAAAATTCCAATTATATTTGACCCATACCAATCCCAAAGCCAACATGCAATGCCTCTCCTTGTTGTTGTTGGCTGTGCGCACTGTCCCTGAGCTCTTTTTCTCAAGGCTGGAACTCTGCCACTTGAGCCACAGGGACACTTCTTGTTTCCTGATAATTCATCGAGGACAAGAATCTCACACACTTTCCTGTCCTGGCTCGCTTGGCACCATAATCCTCCAGATCTCAGCTTCTGAGTATCTCGGATGACAGGTATGAGCCACCAGTGCCCAGCATGTGATGCCTTTTGAAGGCATCTTGCCGAGTCTGTATAAGGAGCCCCAAAGGGCCTGGATAGACCACAACCCAATCAAGTAGCTGGGATGGGGGAAGGCTGACCTTCTAGCCATACTGTTCCCCAAAATTAAAGATGCCAGATGGTTTTGTATGCATCCAACACCTAGGCCAACACCCATGAGCCTTAGTTGGGAAAACGTGGAGAATACCTAAAGATTGCATTGTAGAAATCTCTGATTTTGCTTGCATGTGGTGTGTGTGTGTGTGTGTGTGTGTGTGTGTGTGTGTGTGTGTGTGTGTGTGTGTGAACTCAGGGCCTAGGCTCTATCCCTGAGTTTTCTTGCTCAATCTAGTGCTCTGCCACTTGAGCCACAACCCCACTTGATTTTTGATGGTTAATTTTATATAAGAATCTCAAGGACTTTCCTGTCCAGGGTGGCTTCAAAGCTTGATGCGGGCCCCACAGCAGTAAGAGTAAATATAACTCACAGGTACAATCCCTATGGTGGGTGACTCCTGCCTCCTCGTGGCCACACGCGGGACATGCAGCCCCGTGTCATCGTCCTCTAGAATTCAATTGGGGTAAGTGACCAGGGCCAAGCTGACTTTTGCTCACCCTGAGTGCTGATTCCAGAGCAGGTATGTTCCACCTTAGGCCAAGAGAGCTCCAGGAGGCCCGGCTCCCAGAGGCACAAGGAAGGGAGAGGTCAGCTCCAGGCCGAGCTAAGAGCCTTTGCCCACGGATACCCAAGTTGGCCTTCCTAATCACTGTAAGAACTGTCAAAGAATAAACCAAAACAAAAAACAAAACAAAAAAATTGGAGCTGTGCCTCCAAGTGCTAGAGCTTTAGCATTGAATCAAAGAGCGCAGGGACAGGGCCCCCAAGCTTTGAGTTCAAGACCCTCAGCTGACCCTCCCCCAGTTTAGCTAAATATGAACTAGTAGGATTTTTCAAGTGTTTCTGAAGAATGGTGATACTGAAGAAAGCATCCTAATTCTAATTAAAGCTGAACTTGTGACATACAGCTATGTGCTGAGTCCTTCACAGGGTCCTGTTTGCTGGGTCCTTCTGACATGGGGGTTTTGTGCTGAGTCCTCAAATAGTCCTGTTTGCTGAGTAATCCCAAAGGGTGCTATGTTCTGAATCCCTGAGAAGATTGGGCCCTGGTGGTTTTTTCAAAGTGTGCTGTGCGCTGTGTCCATTATACAGCTACTGTATGCTGAGTCCTTCAAAAGATGGGGTGTACTAATTCATCCCAAAAGGTACGGGTACTGCTATGTTCTGAGCCCTTGAGAAGAGATGGATAAGGTGAATTTTTCAAGTGATATGTGCCGAGTCCTTTACACAGTGTGCTCTGTACTGTCCTTCAAATGGTGCTATGTGCTGAGTCCTTCCACAGGGTAGTATGTGCTGAGTCCTTCAAAATTATGCTATGTGCTGAGTTTTTCGAAGGGTGCTGTGCACTATTTTACACAGTGTGCTACGTACTCAGCCCTTCAAAGGGGGCTTTGTGTGATCTTAACACAGGGTGCTCTGTACTGAGTCCCTGGGAAAGAATGGTAGCATTGAGTTTTTCAAAGCATGCCATGCACTTAGTCCATTACGTTGTGGGCTATGGACTCCCTCCTTCAAAGGGTGCTGTTTGCTGAGTACTTTACACAGGGTACTATATGCTAAGTCCTTCAAAGGGAGCTGTGTGCTGAGTCCTTTACACAGGGTGCTTTGTGCTGTTTTTTGAAGTGTGCTGTGTGCTGACTCATCTAAAAAGGTACTATGTTCTGAGTCCTTGAGAGGTAGTTATCCCCAACAATCACACACACACAAACACACAGAAACATACACACATAAAAATAAACACAAACGAACATACATACACAAACATACACACAAGGGTCACCGTGTGTGGATTTTGGTTTGTGGGTTGGAGGGTCATGGAAGAGAGTCTCCTCCAGCTGTGGAGCTGAGGGGTGATTTGATACCCAGGGCAGGTACTGGGGTTGGGAGGGAGTGATGAGCTGAGGTGAGGCTATAATTTCCATGGCCTGGAAGCCTTTGGTCCCAGTCAGGGCTTGGCTTGCAGCCAGGGGTGGGGGCCAGGCCTGAGGGGAAGAGGGGGAGGTGACCAAGAGGAGGAGGCAGTGGGGCCCAAGGCACACTCCCATGGCAGCAGTGGCCAGGGGCACGACTCAGGGGAGAGTGAGGGGGTGGGCATGCCCCGCGGGGGCAACACAGCCCAGGAGAGGAGTGGGAGCAGAGAGAGAGAGCAGAGAGAAGAGCGAGTATACACAAGGGCAAGTGGCTTCATCAGCTGGCGGCCTCGCTGATCATATTGCAGGTTCTGGTGGGGAGCACAGAACACATGGAGCTGGTGCAGCAGGCACATCGCCACAGGCAATCACGTGAAGGCATGGTGGCCATGGCGGCCCTGATACTGAGGTCCTGGCAAGGGAGCACAGGAGCAGCTGAGGTGGGGGTGGTGTTCACTGAAGAAGAGGAGCAGAGGCCACATGCAGCCCTGCCATGTGCCCACAGATGCTCCTGCCCCCTCCCAGCAGCATTGCATTTCAAACATGGCACTTTTGGCTCCTACCAGCTGCACCTCTCACAGTCGCCCAGAGGAGATGGCAAACCCCTGGCTGGCTTGCAGCCCCGAACTGGTCGCCACCCCTGGTCCTAGGACTCCGGGCCCATGTGCACCTGGAGCCACCTCCTACAGCTTCTCCCATTAGTACACGTGAGTGGTGGATCTGAGGGCCCACAGCCTGGAAACGCTCTGGCCAACCAACCACTGACCCTGACCTGCACCTCCTGCCTCCCCTTTCCTGTTTCCACCTCGAGTCCACTCTCCTCCTCCCCTCCCCCAGTCTGCATGACCTTGTCAAAAACGTGTCCCAGGGGTCGGGGGTAGGGGTGTGTGTTGACCTGGGGATCCCACCCTGATCCTTAGTGGCCAGTGTCCCAGGAAACAGGGAGATGCAGGAATGGATGAGGAAGGTTGCCACAGAGCACCTGGCCTGGAGCAGTGGGAGCCACACAGCCACACATCTGCACCCTTCCTCTCTCTGGTGGGAACCTGGTGGCTTTAATCAGAGGTGGGGAACAGCACCTCGACACCTGCCTTCTTGAGTCTTTTTCTTTTTGCTGGGGGTGGTGGGTGTTGGATGCAGAAGATAGGCCCTCCTTGCTGTGTGAGCCCTTGTCTTCTGTGCTTGGTCACCCTATCACCTGAGGAGGGTCCCAGAATAGCCCACTAGGTATGTGAGGGCACTTGGAGTCAGACAGAAGGTGAATATCTGGGAGGAATATACCCACTCTGACCCACATACACCCAGCCTGTCTGCCCTCCCCCCATCCCAGCTGTCAACAGTACTCACAGGGTGATCACATTTCCCAGCTCTCCCAGCATCTGCTGGTGCTCCCTGTCCATCTGGTCTCCTCATCCCTCCCAAGAATCCATCAAATCACCCAGAAGCATCTAGGCTGGAAGTAGGGAATCCATCCATGTATGTATCCTTTAAGACCCCATCCATTTCCCCAACACTGCCCCAAACCCAGGTCAGACACCCCTCTGGGGCACCATGACCCCCTGCTTGTTTTCAGCCCCGGCTGAGGAGCCACCTATCTTGGACACCTTCACCAAGTGTCCTGGCCTAGGGTTTTTGTGAATGAGGAGTCAAGGCTGGTTGTTCCCAAGGGAAAGTGTCTGGCCCTGGAGAAAGGGATAGGCAAGGTTGTTCTGTGTTATTAGAGTGATGCTCCCTTTTGTTGGATCCCCTGTTCTGACCAGGCAACCCCCATGCTCCAGCTTGTACCTTGTCCCAAAGGAGGAACCAACAAACTCAGAAGAGGCACTGCTCTGAGTCTCTCTGTGTGTGTGTGTGTGTGTGTGTGTGTGTGTGTGTGTTTGTGTGTGCATGACAGAGAGAGAGGGAGCACGAGAGAGAGAGGGGGGAGGGAGAGAGACAGTCAGACAGACAGACAGACAGATCATCTTTCTCCTTATACAGCCTGACTGTGCTCAGGTGAGTGATCTGTTGGCAAATTACAGGTGCTGCATGGACTAATCTTCTGTCACAGTTCTGGATTTGTGTGTTTGTGTGTTTGTGTGTGTGTGTGTGTGTGTGTTGGGAGAACAGGGAGATGAGAACAATGAAAACATATTTAAGGCACCGTGTCTACAAAGAGCAAAAGCATTTTATTTGTGTGTATGTGTGTGTGTGTGTGTTGTTCTTTTTTCATCAATGCCAAGTACATGTCTAGCGATAATTTGTTTTCTCTTTCAGCATTTCATGGCTCCTTTGGGGAAGGTTTCAGTACATGTTCTTTTCCACCTCTCTCTTCTCCCTTTCCTGTAGCCCACAGTAGCTGCTGGGCCTGTGTGGGTCTCCTCTAGGAGGCCTGTGTGAACCACAGACCAGAGTGGACACCTGTCCTTCTGTCTTCAGCCAGAAGACAGGCAACTGTGACCACAGCCGTACTCTTCTAGCCAGACAGTGTGCTCTAGTGTTATAGTTGGAGCTAATTCAAGGGTTGGGAATGTGTCTGCCAAACGTAATTAGGGAACAGATTTGGGGGGGGGCAGTAGGGCAGGGGCTGTGGTTAGGAGGGTATAGGAAGTGGTGAATGTTGTGACATGGAAGATGGTTCACCACAACCGAGATTGAGAGGGGAAACTTACCCAGGGCATTGACTGTGTCCATCGGCATCTGGGCAGGGGATTCCAGGCCCCCTCTGGTGGCATGGATTCCCTCAGGGGGCAAGGTACTGGTGGGCAGTCCTCCTTGGAGTCCTGCAGACTCCAGTCTGTGTTTGGCCTGGGCCATTTCCAGCTGGGCAGTGGTAAGCAAGTGCGCTCCCCCTGCTGGAGCCTGCTTGCTAACTGCCCTGGCAGTTAGCTTGGGCTCTCTGAATGTTACTTTCTATAACCTGCTGTATGCTGTCTGGAAGAAAAAGCAGACCACTGAATTTAGAACCCTTCAAGTTTGATTGGGACAACGTTCAAAGCAGCATAGGAAGAGTTCCCAAGCCAGATGGTCTCCTGTAATGAACGTCATGCCTTGACTGACTTTCTTCGACAGCTGTTGATTCTCCTCCAGCCCTCTCTAGGGTGACCACCACAGTCAAGGCTGCTTGGGGAGCAGTGATTGTGACCTCACCATCCCTAGCCTGCCAGCTGTGAGCAGAGATGATTCCCAGCACCTGCACTGGACTCTGGGAGATTCAGAAAACAGGGATACCTCGAGGAGTCTTTCTCTGCAACATGTATATTGGGGGCCAGATGTGGTAATCCTGACTGACCCCAGGGGGAGGAGAGGAGGCCCCTTGAGTCAGGCATTCAGCTCACAGCAACCTCATTCGCACCTACATGGGATATTGAGTGCCACAGAGCTTGTCAGCTGCTGGACAGAGATCTTTGAGAAGACAGGCATCCCAGAGGCCCTGGAATGTAGCAAGTACATAGTGGCTCACATCCTCAGAGCCAAAACAGTTAAGTGTGGTGGCACCAGGAGGGGGTAAGAGGGAGGAGGGAGAACTGAGGGAGAGCTACATCAGGCTTCGTCCCCACTCCCCCACAGAGGATTCTTACCTGAATCAGATGGGACTGTTCTGTAGTATTGTCATAGACAGATGCTCATTTATTTTGCAACAAACCATTGCAGCATGCACCAGGCTCTGGGGGGGGTCACAAACAATGAAAAGTTCCAGGATTGGTTCCACAGAGCATGAAGAAAACTTGGATTGATCTGGATGCCAGTGCTTCAAGCCTGTCATCCTAGCTATTTAGGAAGCTGAGATCAGAGAACTGAGGCTTTTGTCTCGGGCAGGAAAGCCTGTAAGACTCTTGTCTTGAATTAACTACCAAAAACAAAACGCCAGAAGTGGATGTGTCGCTCAAGCCATAGACTGCTAGCTTTGAATAAAAAGGCTAAGGGACAGCACCTATGCTCCAAGTACAAGACCTAGGACTCACACAAAGAAAGTAAAGAGAGAGAGGAGGGAAGGACAAAAGGAGAAAAAGAGGAAAGAAAGGAAGAAGGGAGAACATGCAAGCCTTGGTTTGGAGTCCCTGGATCAAGGGAGCCAACTATTCACAATTTCTGTGGGGACAGATTCAGAACCTAAAGCCAGTATGTAGGACCAATCCACTGACCTCTCAGCAACTTCATGACAGCCAGAGCTATGTGGTCACCGACTGTAGAGGGAACCAGCCTCTGGTAGAACCTAGGGCTCAGGGTGGGTCACCAGGTTTCAATTAACCCCAGCCACATCGAGTTTATTTTCTGGTCAGATAAGAAGAAAGTTTCCAAGGGCTAGGGAGGTATTGGGGTTAGAGTTTCAACGGGGGGCCAAGGGATAAGCAGGAATTTCAAAAGGGAGGATGGTCCCAGGTCAGGTGTGTCAGGAAATTGGAGCCATGGCCTCACCTGACAACATAGACTACCAGTGTTTGAACCAGACACACTTCTATTAAATGTCCTGGCACCTTGGTCTCATGATTGACGACCTGGCTTTCATTCACTGCAGGATGCCTGAGCAATACATCCTTGGGGACTAGGACTTTCCAGGGCTCAAACTGATGATACCACCCCCGGTGTTCATTCCTCCATCAAAGACTGAGGTATGCATTCCACTGCCACAGGACAGCCTGGGAATGAGGGCAGGAAATGGTTCTCTTGGCTGGCTCACTCTTTAGTCTACATGGCAGATCTGGGATTCAGAGAGGGCAGGCTGAAGGTGGGGCAGAGCTGGGTAGAGGCTGGTGGGAAACCCAGAGGCACTGGGCTCTGAACAGGGTGGTTTCTTTGATAATACTCACAACATAGGAACATTTCTGGGAGAGAGCAGCCCTTTTAACCTCCCCAAAAGGGACCTAGATCTCCCCAGTCTCCGTCCCTTGACCAGGAATCCCTTTGGGTGCCATATCATGTGGTTGGATAACTAGACCTTACCTCACTGCCCAGTGCTGAGGCAGTACAGTGAGAGAACCTGAGTCTTTGATAAGGTCAGGGGATCTTCAGTATGAGATTGTACTTGAATGTCCCAACTTAGGGCATGATCTTATCTTTTATGCTCCAAGATAGCACTCTACCATTTGAATCCCAGCTCCACTTCCAGCTTTTTGGGGTGTTTAATTGGAGATAAAGAGTTCCCATGGGCTTTGCTGCTAAGTGTCATCCAACTGCAGTCCTCAGATTTCAGTCTCCTGGGGGGAGAGGATGACAGGAATGGAAAAGTATGTTTGGCCTGCTACCAGTAGCTCATGGCTTTTATCCTAGGTACTCAGGAGGTGAGATCTGAGGATCATGGGTAAAAGCCAGCCTGGTTAGGAAAGGCCTTGAGACTCTTATATCCAAGGAATTGCCAGAAAACCAGCAGCAATGCTGTGGCTCAAGCAATTGAGTGCTTGCCTTAAGCTAAAGAGCTCAAGGCAAGGACCAAAGCCCAGAGTTCAAGACCCTTAACGAACAACAACAAAAAGAGGTGATTAAGTTTTCCGCATAGCAGTATGCATGGTAGAAAATGCCGTGCTGGTCTATGAGGCATTCCAGATATGTGAGAGGCTCAATGTTTTGTCTACAGTGGGTCTGATGTCGGTACTGCCACCTTCTCATGGGTGGGATGTGTTCATAATTGAATGAGTTCATGTTTCTATTCTCGGGGACTGCTGAATCCTTGGGCTATCCGTATGTTTGTGTGTATGTGTGTGTGTGTGTGTGTGTGTCTGTCTGTCTGTCTGTCTGTCTGTCTATGTCTGTATCTGTGTGTGTTTGGAGGTAGAAGAACTGGGCCTTAAACTCAAGGCCTAAATGCTGTCCCTGAGGTTTCTTGCTCAAAGCTAGAGCTCTGACAGTTGAGCCACAGCTCCACCTCTGGCTATTTGGTGGTTCAGTGTAGATAGGAGCTTCACAAACTTTCCTACGTGGCTGGCTTTGAACAGTGATCCTCAGACCTCAGCCTCCTGAGTAACTAGGATGACAGACAGGAGGCACCTGTATTGGCTTTATGTGTGTGTGTGTGTGTGTGTGTGTGTGTGTAGAAGTTGGTTGTAACAAGCAGTGCTGGACCCATTAGTAACTTCTAAGCGATGCCTTTGGGGGCAGCATGGGCTTTGAGGCTGAGGTATGGGGTTCTGGAAGGGTGAAACGCTTGAAGGGGACTCAGCACCCTTAAATTATAAGAGCAAGGGAACTTTGTGCCCTGGAACTGTGTACTCCCGTGGGCCTGGCTGGTGGCAGAGGAGTGTGGATGGATCTGGAGGTGGGGCCAACAAGGGATGGCTCCCCAGGGGGACAGAGAGCGTGGTCAGCACTTAATAAGGCTTTGAGTCCTGTTAGTATGGATCGTATTGGTATGCGTCAGACTCTGGGTCTTCTCATCATGACGTCTGATGGGCAAGGCCAACCCTACTTTAAACCTTGACCTGTGTTCTTCAGATCTCAGCCTCCTGAGTAGGTAGGGTTATAGGCATGAGCCTCTGGCACTGGGCCTCGGATTCTTTTTGGTATATTAGGGTTGGAAGTCAAATCCTTAGGCTTTCCAGTCAGGTCTTCTTCCATGGGAGTCAAGCCTTTCTGTCTGGCATTTCTGAGATAGAGACTCAATATATGCTCAGGCTTGGCTGGATCATGGTCCTCCTGTGACAGGCATGCACTACCACGCCTGGTCCTCTGTGGTTGGGATGGTAGATATGTAGTTCCATGCTCAGTCATCGGTTTAGATGACTGTCCCAAACTCTTAGTCCATAGCATCCGATTCTTGACCACATTTGAAGCTCTGGGTTCGGCCTGGAACCACTGGTCCTCAGTCTTCTCACAGGACAGTTGTGAGGAAACAAGGGATCAATACAAGGGGAACTCTGGGGCAGGGCCAGCATAGAGGCAACGGTCATCAGATAAGTTTCTTGGCAATTCTGTGAGCATATAACAAGAAGACACCTGGAAAGGTCTCAGAAGGGGCCTGTTATTTATCATGCCACAGGTATGGGATTATGAAACAAAACATGGCTCTTTTTCATTCTTACCCTATCCTCATGAGGAAGGGGATCTTTCACTGTTCAGCTTTGCAGCGGGGGAAAACGAGGCACAGAAAAGTGGGATGACCTACTCATGACCCCCAGCTGACAGGAAGCTTCGTCTGACTTCTCTGCCATGCTCCCTAGGACAATGTGTGCTATTCAGTCCATTTCTTGTGGTGGTAAGTGCACTTATTGTCAATCGTGGGGTTTGAACTCTGGGACTGGGCACTCTCCACAAGCTCCTCAGATCAAGGTTAGGTCTCTACCACTGGAGGCACAACACCACTTCCGGTTTTCTGGTGTTTCTTTGGAGATAAGCCTCTTACAGCCGTTCCTGCCTGGGCTGGCTATGAACCATGATCCTCATATCTTAGCCTCCTGTGTAGTTATCATTGTAGGCCTGTGCCACCGGCAGCCCGCTTACGTGTAATTCTCTCTCTCTCTCTGTAACTTGTTGAAAAGGTGCTGGAGGAGGTGCCTCAGCATCCCCATGTGGCTGGGACCCAAGATAACCCTCTTAATCTGGAGGTAGGCTATGGGTCAGGAGTTTTCTTGCTCAGCCTGTAGAACTAGCTCCCTTAGGTAAGCCCCTCTGTACCTGGGATAAACTGTTATGGTTACTCATTGTCAGTCTGTCTGGTGAGTACTTCCCCACTACCCTTTGCTAAGACAGTTAAAGGAAAGTGGATGAGGAGGCATCACATTTTCCAACTGCACAGCACTCTCCTGAGCCTCTGATCCTCTCTGCCACTATCTGGCCAGACCCTGATTATAAGAAACTGAATTCACTCTATGTCTACTTCACCTTGCTGCAGTGTGTCATTTCGGGGAGTGGAGTGGAGGCAGTGTGCAGAGGAACAACCCCAGGTCGGACACCTCCTGGGGGACATTTGTTCTGTGACAGCGCGAAGTCAGTGTTGTGGATAAGGAGGAAGCTGGCATCAGATTGAGCCAGAACAATGCTCAAAGGTAGGTAGGCTGTTGAAGTATCAAACACACCCAGGTCTGCTTCCCACTCACAACAAGGAGGTGCAATGCAGGTAGCTCAGCATTGGCCCTAGGGAGCTATAAATGGATGGTGACGGTCAGGTGCTAGTGGCTCTCACCTGTCATCCTGGTTATTCAGGAGACTGAGTTCTGATGGTCGTAACTCAGAGCCTGCCCAAGCAGAAGAGTCTGTGAGATTTTTTTTTTGGTCCAGGCATGTGTCCTGAACTCTGGGCCTGGGCACTGTCCCTTAGCTCTTCAGCTCAAAGCTAGCACTCTGCAACTTGAGCCACAGCGCCACTTTTGGCTTTGTTTCTTTTGCTTATGTGGTGCTGAAAAATCGAACACAGGGTCTCAGGCATGCAAGGCAAGCACTCTGCCACTGAGCTACCTTCGCAGCCCCAAGTCTGTGAGATTCGTATCTCCCATAAACAATCTCCCTCCCCCCCCCCCCCGAAAAAAGCCAGTTTTGGTGCTGTGGCTCAAGTGATAGAGCCTCAGCCTTGAGTAAAAGAAGCCCAGGGATGACACTGAGTCCCTGAATCCAAGACCTGGACTCACGAAAAATAAAATAAATGAATAGTGGGCAGTTGTTATCTTACTACCAAAATGGATGGATTCATTCTTCTCTCTGGTACTTGTAGCCAAAGGTAAGGGGCTTCCCTTGATGTTCCTGTAAACCTCTCCTTCTCTCTATTATCACCCTGTCTTCAGTTGCAGGATAGAATTCAGATCATCCCACTGGATGTGACCTTAAGTACCCTTCCTTACCCGCCTTTCATGGGGTGGGGATACTGGATGTACTCACCACTGGGTGAAATAAGCACCAGAGAGATGGAGGTAGGTATCCTTGAAACTCATACGCACACACACACACACACACACACACACACACACACACTCACCTAGGCCCACTCTGAATAGCCTTTTTTAAAGATATTTATCTCCTTGGATTATCTGACCTAGCAGAGGAACTTGATCCCCTATAAATTACTATTTTAACTAGAGCTTGCTAGTTGACACAAGATAAACAGAAGCTCAAAGGAAAGGTTCTGGAGCCTGTCTGGCTCAGGCTCACACTTGACATCCTGGCTCCTCGGTAGGCAGAGATGTGAGGATCAAAGATCGAAGCCAGCCATAAGCTGGAAGGCTGATAAGACTCTTCTCTGTATGGAATCACCAAAAATCCAGACGTGTTCAAGCCCAAACAAGAAATGGCCAAATTTGTTGCCCCCAGACTGCCTGATCCTCAAGTGCCCTCTCACAGAGTGTGATGCCACACTGGTTCCTGGATAGTGTATCAGAGCCTTCAGAAATTTCGTGGTGAAAGCCAGGCCTTCGCCTTTGTGTGCTCTCAATCCACACCAGCTGGAAGGCAGAGCATGACAAGGCCAACAGCCTGCAGAGCGGAGAAGATCCCCCTCTGCCAGGGTGATTGGAGCGGGCTTCTTAGAGGCAGCACTTGAAAGGAGTTCTTGCTTAACAAGGAGAATGTGACAGGAATCACAAAGAGAAAAGATGCCATAGATAAAGGACAACATAGGGGAGCGTGTTCTTTCTCGGACAGGGCTGCTGTTTAGAAACTCAGTTAAGATGGGCAAGACTGTCCGAGACAGGCCCAAGGGATCACAGAAGAACAGCTATCCAATGTTGGATTTTGTTTTAGCTGTAGTGGGCTCACCTAGCACACAGGAAACCCTGGGTTCGATTCCTAGTTCCCGCATACACAGAAAAAGCCAGAAGTGGTACCGTGGCTTGGGTGGAAGAGTGCTCACATCAAGCAAAAGAAGCTCAGGGATAACGCCTGGACCCCGAGTTCAAGCCCCAGCATTTTCAATGTAAAACTGCACTCCAAGGGACCTGGGTGACAGGTAGATGGCTGTGCCCTGTAGCTCTTAGTAGATCCATTCATGCTTTGTATCTCCTTCTTTGACAAAGAGGATCTGGACACTCCTTCTGCCCTAGGCACCCCTGGACCCAGTTATCAGCAACCCACCCAAAGTCTCCCACTGGGACATGGAGCAGCTGGCCCCAGAAATCCTCAGGTACCAGTTGGGTGTGACGGGGGGGGGGATACAGGGCAGGCCTAAGAAGTCCTAAACATCCAGGCCATCCAGAGGAAGCGGATGGGAGCTTAGAAAGGGCTAGTGATGTGAAGGGGCCCCTTTTATGCCTATGGCCCTTCCCAGATTCTGAAGCTCCCTTTGCTGTCTCTGAGGGAGGTAGAGGAGTGTCTAGGTGGTAGTGTCTAGAGGCAGACTAGTTGGAAATTGTAAAGAATGAGACACCATAGGCCATGCGCTGATGGCTCATGCCTGTCATCCTGGCTATTCGGGCGGCTGAGATCCAGAGGGTCTTGTATCCCAGTACAGGGAGGAAAGTCCAATGAGAGTCTCATTTCCTATCTCCAACTGGAAGTGGTACCATGGCTCAAGTGGAAGAGCACTGGGCTTGAGCAAAAATCATCATCAGGGACAGTACCCAAGCCCTGAGTTCAAGCCCTCATCCAAAAAACCAAGAAAGAAAGACACCACTTGCTTGCCAGAGATGGTGAAGGAGTGGGGTTGCTGTGGTTGGGACACCAGGCTCTGGCCTCAGTGTACACCCATTTCTAAGAACTCCCCAAGTTTGCCCGAGTGTGAATTTACAGCAAGGTGGGCATTGTCTTACCAAGAACTGCAGAGCTTGTGGCCTGTCTTAAGCAGGGAGTGGGCGGATGGGAGCAGGTGTGGGAGATTAATGTCAATTATATTCTCTCCAACCAAGGAAGACTGGCTTTGGATGCTGGTGTCAAAGTCTGAAAGTGTAGGGTTACATGTGCTTTATGGCCTGACAAGTTGGGTTTCCCCTGGTTGTATAAAGGTGGCTGAAACCGGGCACTGTCAGTGTCTCACAACTGTCATTCTAGCTACTCAGGAGGCTGAGATCTGAGGATCACGTTTCAAAACCAGCTTAAGCAGGAAAGTCTGTGAGATTTTAACTCAAGTGAACCACCAGAAAACTGGAAATGGTGCTGTGGCTCCAGTGGTAGAGTACACACCTTCAGCTGAAGAGCTGAGGGATGGCACACAGGCCCAAAGTTCAAACCCCATGACCGACGACCAAAAATAACGTGGCTGAGGTTTCTTCATAGCGGTGTGTATAGTAGGAAATGTCATGCTGTTTTATGAGCCATTCCAGATGTGTGAGAGGCTCTGAGTTTTGTCAGCATTTGGTCTGAGGATGGTAGTGCCATCTTCTCGGAGGTGGGATGTTCAGTTGCTCAGGGACTACTGAGGTCTTGGGCTACCCGTGTGTGTGTGTGTGTGTGTGTGTGTGTGTGTGTGTGTGTGTGTGTGTGTGTGTGTATTTTTCCCTCATCTTTCTCTGCCCACTTCCTGGATGCTTGTCTGCCTCTTCCTGACCTTGGATGGTGCCCTTCCTCAATAGAAACCTTGTCTATGGCCCCCTATCATTGTCTACAATGAGTCCTAAATTGCCAGAAACGTGCATATTCCAGCTTTTCCTTGGGACACAAGTTCGGCTGTCCATATATTTGTCCTCATCCAGGGGATTCTGGGTCAGCAGTGCTGGCTGGCATACATTTTCTCCTGCCTCTGCGGGGGCAGGGTCAGTCATGCTGTGTCCTGTCCTTTTCTCAGCTGGGCCCCTGGCTGCATGTCCCACTCCCAGCAGGTTGGCAGTCGAGTGGGGGAAGGGTGGTTGCCAGTGGCTCTGGATACCTGACTGAAGGCTCCCCAATAAAGGATGATCTGTGGCTACATAAGAGGTGAGGCCAAGGTGGCTTGGATATACTGTTGGATGCCTAGGAAATGTCAACGTACCTTATCGTAGGCAAATCTCTTTTCTGGCCCCAGGTGGGCCTCTCAGGTCCTTCTAGACAATTCCGGATGCCCATAATAGAGAGGCATATACTTTAGATTCCAGGGTCAGGGAACTGAGGGATGAGAGATTGGTATGGCCAGTATCTCAATGTTTTGGGGCATTATTTTTTGACCTGGATGAGCTGAGCTAGAATTGGGGGCAGTCCTGAGTCATAGTCACAGTAAACTCTCAAGCCAGATCAAGTGGTTTCTCCCTAAGTCCTTCTTGGGCTGAGGGGTTTGGGCCATGGCAGTAAGTTCCATGGATCCTGCCCCTCGATCTCCACACGGGGCCACAGGATCAAGGGAAGGACACTGGGGATGCTCCTTTGTAGTTGGCCCATGTATGCAGACCTTCATCTGCCTCCCTTCCCCAACCACTGGTGAGGAAAGCAGGGCACCGAGCCCTCGGACTCCTGGGATAATGACTGCTACAGGCAGCAGCCAGTTGGCTGTGGATTCCTACAAAATTTTCATGAGCCCAGCTCAACACCTGTCCAAGGTCTGACTGACAAATTTGCACTCTTGTGATACTCCTGTGAGTGGGTATTATCTGGTGTGACATCTTGCAGCTCCTGCCCCTCCTGGCCCAGAATCGTGGTCTGAGACAGTGATTTACTATTCCGATCCACATTACACCCATGACATATGCCATTCTGATGATCTTCATGCCCCAAGTTTTGATACTTATCTGGTACTGTGGCCTGCTCTGTAGGCAATGGCCTCCAAACAAGACTGCTATCAAGACTTGTAGGACACCTAGATATTAGGAGACCCTCAAGGGCCCACTGGAAAGTACTTTTCCTAGAGCCACAGAGTAAAGTCCAAGCAGGCCAGATGTTTGTCATAGGGCTAGAACTCTAGGCCTGGGCGCTGTCCCCCAGCTCTTTACCTTACCACTTGCGCCACATAGCAACTTCCAGTTTTCTGAAGGTTCCTTGGAGATCAGAGTCTTCCAGACTTTTCTGCCTGGGCTGGATTTGAAACGTGATCCTCACATCTCAGCCTCCTGAGGAGCTAGGAGGACAGGCGTGAGCCACCTGTGCCTGGATGATGTGGCCTTACACCACAGTGGAGTAGGAGCTCCTGAAATCTTTTCTTTAATTTTCCTGTGCTAGTTTTTGGGGCTTGAACTCAGGGTCTGGGCTCTGGTCTCTGAATTTTTCCTTCAAGGTTACCACTTTATCACTTGAGCCACAGCTCCATTTCTGGATTTTGGTAGTTAATTGGCAAGAAGAGTCTCATTAACTTTCCTCTCCTGAGCTGGCTTGACCCTCGATCTATATCTCAGTCTCCTGAGTAGCTAGGATTTACTGGTGGCATTGGGCTAGAAGCTTTTCTAAAGCAAGAGGTTTTCCCTGCGTTTGCCCTGACTCCTCCATGGAAAGGCGTCATGAGGGAAAGGAGTTGTGAAACAGGTTTCCAAACAGAGGAAATGGCTTTGGGTCCCTGGCGAAAAGAAAAGCTATTCTTCCCACTGGACGCTATTCTGGGACCCCACCCTCTGCCTTGTGACTCATTTAAACGTTGACCTAGCCTTGAATATCCTGCCAGACTTTTCTGAAGCGATAAAACCTTCATACCATTCACACCACCTATGTTACAACACACCTCAGGACCTTTGTCCATGCTATACTTTGTGCCTGAGGCTCTCTGCCTTGTACCCCATATTAGAACTACTGTGGAATCTTGGCACAGGGTATATCACTTCCTGGAGCAAGTCTTTCCTTCCTTTCTCCATCTTTTTTTTTAATATTGAGTTGCTAGAGATGGAATTTGTGCAGGCTGATTGGCAAATGCTCTATATTGGTGTGTGTGTGTGTGTGTGTGTGTGTGTGTGTGTGTGTGTGTGTGTGTGTGTGTGTGTGTGTGTGTGTGTGTGTGTGTATGTGTTTGTGTGTGTGTGTGTGTGTGTGTGTGTGTGTGCCAATCCTTCGGTTTGAATTGAGGGCCTGGATGCTATGGTATCTCTGAGGTTTTGTGCTCCAGGCTAGCACTTTACTACTTGAACCACAGCTCTTCTTCTGGCTTTTTGGAATTTTAATTGGAGCAAATTTTCTTAAATTGACTTTCCTGCTTGAAATTAGGATCCTTATATCTCTTCCTCCTGAGTAGCTTACAGGGGTGAGCCACCAGCACTGCCCTCTACCCTACCTCTTACCTATAACCTCGGACCTCCTCTGAGTCCCAGAAGAATGTGTCTCACCAGGCTCAATTTTTTTTGTCAGTCTTGGTGCTTGAACTCAAAGCTCATACTTGGGAGAGACTCTAAACATGTGAAGACTGTGACAAATGTTTCCATTTAATTATGTATCATGTTTCAACACTTAATACAATGTTAATGAAAAATGAGTCAATTAATGAAAAATGAGTCAATGTCCTAAATTATTGTGTACAATTTTATAATAGATGTGCAAAATATAATATTATGTGTATAATAATACTAAATACAAAAATCAATAAATGAATCAGAAAAACCAAATACAAAATCAATAATAAAATTCATAATATGAAATTAACATACATATATAAGTATATATCATGTATTACACATGTATAGAAATATTTCTTCCATTGCAGGGCCATCATTCAGGCCCTGGGAACTCTATCCTGAATTTCTTTTCTTCAAGGACAATGAGCTTCGCATTCACCCATGGTACAAAAGAGTTACCTGGATGGTGAGCTCAAAAAGTATCAATGGCAGAAATACTGGCCCCAGTTCCAAGAAAGTGACTTAATTTTTTTTAATGGAAGCAGTTATGATTACTCAGTTCCATACTGAACATTAAAAATAGCCAGTGTAGAGTTTTGTACAGCTATTCAAACATCCTTCCCTTACCTCCAAAGTGCTTCTCTGAGAACTACATTGTTTTTCTTTTTTTTGTATGTTTTTATTTTAAAAATGTTCTACAGAGGGGTTACAGTTCCAGGAGCAAGGTAATGAGTACATTCCCTATTAAGCATTGTTTACTCCTCCTGTGTTTTCCCCCTACCATCCCTTCCCTCCCATCTCCACAACTACCTCCCCCTGCTCAGAGGTCAGTGACTTATTTTTTCATTTTTGATTGGCATGGGGTTTGAACTCAAGTAATGGCAACTCTTCGCTCACATTTCTACAGAGTTACCAAGACCCTGAGTTCAATTCCCAGGCTAGAAACGAAAACTTGCAGAAATTCCAAACCAGGGAGCTTTATTTTTTTTAATTTAGTTAAATAATTGTACACACACACATATATATGTGTGTGTGTGTGTGTGTATATATATATATATATATATATTATATATATATATATATATTATATATACCTATATATCTATATCCATACCTATATCTATATGTATTGATTTTGGCCAAGCATGGGTCTTGAACACATGTCATGGAAATTCTACTTCACCTTGAATCTCCCTTGGCTGGGGTGCAGTCTCTGGACCCATAGCCGATCCTGGGATCCTGGGCCAAGAAGGCTTTCAGGAAGAAAAAATGGTTGGAAAGCACAAAAAGTGGAGAACTGTAAAGAGCTGGGATTTTACGAATTTTTTCTTTGGACAGTGACCATCCTGGGTCTGAAAGACAAAGCTGCAAAGTGGACCTGACCTGCCATTGCTGGTGGCTGGCGGGCTATCAATGAAGCCATAGGCCAACCTGTCAACATAGGCCCTGGGTTGAAATCGCAGTTCTGACATCAATCGCAGGAGATCACAAGAGACTATTCCTATGCATATGAATACTGATTGAAAGAGTAGTTTATACATCGGTCTTCTCTAAAGTTGGATGCAGTAATCCTAAAATGCTGATTGAGCTTAATTAATAGTTTATTAAGCATGAAAAGAACAATATTCCTTCAATGGAGGTTTAATAAATACCTAAGAGTTGGTAGGAACATAGTGGGTGTCAATCTATCATACATAGATGGCTATGGAACTCTTTACAAATATATATATTTATTTGTATACCTCCATCTGCCTATCCATTTATCGCTGTTTTGGCCAAACCTGGGGGTCGATCTCAGAGACTGGGAACCACCTGATATCTTCATTGGCTAGAGGCTGCCAAGCTCATTCATGAATTGGGCCTGTTAGGCACTAAGTTCAGATCCTGGCATTGCCAGGCATGATGGAGAACACATCTAACATCTAGAGGTTATGTGACAGGATGTAAACAATGTAATAAATGGTATAGATGTCATCAGAGTCAATAAAATAATTTCTAAATAAATGAATGACACAAGAAATAAAATAAATAACCACACCAAACACAATATGGACTGAACATCTGTAAGGAAGTATAAATACTATCTTTAAAATATCTATAAGGAGGGCTGGGAAGGTGGCACAGTGGTAGAGCTCTTACCTTGCATGCATGAGGCCCTAGGCTCGATTCCTCAGCACCACATAAGCAGAAAAATAAGCCAACAGTGGTGCTGTGGCTCAAGTGGTAGAGCGCTACCTTGAGATGATGAGCTGAGGGACAGCACCCAGGCCCAGAGTTTAGGCCCACAAGTGGACCCCAAAAAATTATATAAGGAGTATCTTTTCCAGGCCTGAGGCTTGAATTCAGTCCCCCTATGCGGAGGGAATGGCGGGAGATCCTGAGGTACTCATTTCTGGCCTGGGAAGAGTCATGGAATGTGATCAATCTCATCCTTGAATGAATAGTTTTTGCATGATGCAGGTAGGAAATGATAGGCCAGACTTATGGGGTATCGATTATTTGTAAAGAAGTTGATGAAGCATGACAATAATCATCATAGTCATGAAATGGACACATCAGGAAAGAACCAAGAATCAGTAGTCACGCAGATTGGATTCCACAACAGGTTACCATCTCTCCTACTCTATACAAATATGTACTTATTTACATACTTCCTTCAGTTTATGAATGGATGACTGTTGTGCTCCCCGCTGTCCCCTCAGGGGGAGGGGGGGCCCAATCGCAGTTTCCAAAGGATGGTGTGCTCATGTGGACCCATTTGCCACTTAGTCCTGCTAGGCACCGAGTTCAGATTCCCCGCCCTGCCAAAAGATTCATCTTGATGTCAGAAGTCAAACATTGCACCTGTTTTCTTTCCTGTGCAAGTCCTGGATCTCAGCTAGGATGGACATTGCTTGGGCCACCCTATGGCCATGGGAATAAGTTGTTATTCATGTCAGCCCAGTTATACCTGTCATCATATTCTCAAAAAAATACACAATACACCCATGAATAGCATAAAAAAATAAAGAGAATAACTACACTCAATGCACGATGCAGTCCACATACGGATGTGAATATACATCCCATGTTTCAATGATCATTGAGGACTATTTTGGCCTCCCTGGGTCTCGATCTCAGTTCCTGGGAATGACCCAGCTCCTTAGTGGCTCACAGTCTGGTGTGATCACGTAGACCCATTGGGCAGTTGGGCTTCCTAGGCCCACAATTCGAATCCCAGCACTGCCAAAAAATCACCCTGATGTAAGAAGCCAGTGGTTGCACCTGTTTTCCTACACTGTGCAAGTTCTGGGGCTCAGCTAGGAAGGAGAATGTATACACAACTCTGTACTCATGGGAATAGGTTGTCATCCAGTTCTCCACAGTTATATCTGTCATCCTATACTCAAGGAAGTACACAATACATCAATGAATAAAACACAAAACAAAGAGAATGACTACACCACACGCAAGATGCAGCCCACCCATGTTTGGAAATATATATCCACTGTTCAATTATGAATTTATTACTATATTGGCCCCCACCAGGGCTTATTCTCAGGTCCCAGGAATGGCCTAGTTCCTTAGAGGCTCACAGCCTGGTGTGCTCACTTTGACCCATTCACCAATTGGGCCTGCTAGGCTTTGAACTCAAACTCCTGCACTACCAAAAGATTCATTCTGATGTGAGAAGCCTATGGTGGCACAGGTTTTCCTGTCCTGTGAATGTCCTGGGTTTCATTGAGGATGGAGAATGCTATATTGGCAACTCTTAGCCATGGGAAAAGGTTGTCATCCATGTCAGCACAGTTATATCTGTCACCCCATACACAATAAAATACACAATACATCCATGACACAAAATAGAAAGAATAACTACAGTGAATGCAAGGTGCATACCACACCTGTACGTAAAGAGAAATCCTATGTTTTAAAAATGTGGGCTTTTTATTTTGTCCAGTGCTGGGGCTTCAAATCAGGCCCTGCACCAGGCCTGACATTCTACTCTTCAAAGGTGGTGAGCTTCCCCTTCTCCCAAGTGCAACAGAGATACCCAGACCTGAGCTAAAATCCCAGCACTGACAAAAGATTCATACTGATGTCGGAAGACAGTCTTTGTGCCTTTCATCCTCTCCTGTGAAAGTCCTGGGTCTCAAATACGATAGAGAATGCATAGACAACACTGTAACCTTAGGAATAGTTTGTCATCCATATCAGCACTGTTATATCTGTCAACATACTTATTAAAATACACAATATCTCCATGGATTAGAGACAAAATAAGGAGAATAATTGCACTGAACACAAGATGCTGTCTACACATGTATGTCAATTTAGATCCTATGTTTAAATTATGAATTTCTGACTATAGTGGTCCACCCTGGGGATCAATGTCAGATTCTTGGGATGGCCACATTCCTTAGTTGCTCACAAGTTCGTATGATCACCTTGACTGATTGGCCAATTGGTTTTGCTCTGCCCTGTTTTCAGATCCCAGCACTACCAACAAGTGGATCGTGGAGTAAGAAGGAGAGTGTGAAACTTTTTTTCCTTTTCTCTGAGAATGTTGGGGGTCAGGCATGATGGAGAACATTTCTACAAATCTAGGTGTTCTGTCATAGGTCATCATCAATGTAATAAACAGAATGTGTAAATAAATGAATAAAACAAAAGATACAAGGTACAACCACACCAAACATGTATGGACTGAACATCTATAGGTAAGTATAAATCCTATCTTTACAATATATAGAAATAGCATGTTTCCAAGGCTGGGTCTTGAATTCAGGACTAGTGAACAGGCCTGACTTTTTTATGTTCATGAAAGGTGATCTTCCCCTTTATCCACATTGCTGCAGATTTACCCAGATCCTGAGTTCAAATCCAAAGCCTGTAAGAATAAACTGTGTGAATTGCAAGCCAGGGAGCTAATTTTTTTTTCTCAGCATGGGGCTTGAACTCAGGTTGTGGCAATTCTGCCTCCGCTTAGATCACCCTAAGATGGTGTGCAGCCACTGGACACACAGGTGATTCTGGGATCCTACACCCCCACGTGTTGCAGGAAAAACAATGCACAGAAAAAATGTGGCCTTTTATGTTTTCTTCCTTTGCATAGTGACCCTTCTGGGTCTGAATGACACTGTTGCAAAGGGTACTTCACCTTGCATTGCTGAAGGCTGGCAAACTATCAGGGAAGCCATAGGCCCACGAGGCAACATAGGCCCTCATTTTGAATCCCCGTACTGACACCAACCAATGGCAGGAGGTACTAAGAAACTGGTTCCCATCCAAAGGAATAACACTGGAATTTTGTCAATGTTACAGTTGAATGAGTTGATCGTAAATGATGATCCTATAAAATTAAACAGCATCATTTCAGAAGGCTTGTTGATTTTATTTAATAATTATGAAGCATTAAAAGAATATTCTTACTTACAGGAACACAATAATTTCAGGACACTGAGTGCTTTCATTAATATTTTAAGGATGAAAACAATAACATTAATTACATGGACACATAATAAATACCCAGGAATTGGTAGGAATATAGTCTATATAACTGAATAATGTATAGACATCTCTGGCTCTCTGTAAACATATATATATATATATATATATATATATATATATATATATGCATATATATATATATATATATATATTAGCATACTTCCATTTGCATGTCAATCTGTTCTTCTTTGGTTAACCCCTGGGGCTCGTTCCCAGGTCCTGGGAACAACCTGTCACCTCAATTTCCCCCAGGATGGCATGTTTGCACTCACCCATTCATGAATTTGGCCTTGTAGGCCATGAGTTCTGATGTCAGTGCTCCCAAACAACGAATCGTGGAGTAAGAAGCTGATGGTGACACATGGTTTCCTTTTCTGTGAATCTTCTGTGTGTCAGGTATGAAGTGGAATACATATGTAGACCTATATCCTATGTAGTCAATGTTCTATGTGGTATAATAGTCAATACAATAAATAGTCAATACATGAATAAAACAAAAAATAAAATAACTACACTGAATGCAATATGGAGTCAACATATATATAAAAATAAAAAACATATATGTAAATTGTACATGAATAGGGGGTTTTCTAGTGCTGGTGATCAATTTCAGGCCTAAGGAACAGACTTGAATTTCTTGACTTTAAGGAGGCAAGCTTCCTCTTCCCACACAGTGCAACAGAGTTACCCAGATTATGAGTTCCAATCCCAGTCCTGGTAGAAAAAAACATCACCTTCATAGTATTTGAGGCCCAATTCTTAGGTATTTCATTATGCCTCCATTTGATGAATATGATTGCTTAAATGTTTAATAAAATATTAACTGAAATCAATCAGTGTCGTGTAATATAATTGTGTATAATTTTATCCTAGAATCATTCACGAACTGTTCATTCAATCATTACTTACATCACATTCCATTGGTAATCATATGGACAGGAAGAAGTTTCTTAGGATCTCCTACCATTTGGAGGTGGCATGACCAGGATTCAAATTGTGGGCTCCAGCTCCCGCCACTTCAACCAGAGGATAGGGAACTGACCAGTCTGTCCAGGAACGTCAACAAGACCAATGATTAGGCAGGCACCAGTCGCTCTCAGCAGTCCTCCTTGATACTTACAAGGCTGTGATAGGAGGATCCTGGTCAAAGTCACCCTAAGCAGGAAAATTCTTGAGAACCCTGTCCAACTTCAGTGCCAACAAAGCCAGAAGCCTTGTGGCTCTAGTGTAGAAGACCAGCCTTGAGCAAAAGCAGCTCATGAACTGTGCCCAGATCCTGAGTTCAAAGTCTGAGACTGACAACAAACAGAACTACACAACAATCTGTGTAGCCATCCAGTTAAAGCAGGTTACCCTCTTGTCTCCAACTGAATTGGACAGAATTCCCTGGGAAAAGGGCTGGGAGAATCTCTGTCATCTTGACTCCGCCCATGCTGCTTGCTTCACAGGATTCTGTGCACACCCCCATTCTTTCATGCTTCTTTCTGACCAATGGGATACAAGAATGGTGGCCACGCCCACATTCCATGCTGCCAGGTACCACTGGGATTCCCTATGTTAGTTTACACCACTACCAGCTGTTGAGGAAGATAGAGGTTGCTGAGAGGTGAGGAAGGGACTCGAGGCCACCTGGCCCCTCCCCTCCCTTCACACAGTGCCCTGGTTTCAAACCTCAAGCAATGTCGTGCTGCCAGCCGGCCTAAATCATCGACCTGGTCCTTGCCGCTAGTCTTCTGCTCTGTGCCCATATGTCCACAATGCTGCTGCCATCAAGGCTGGCACAATTGGAGCAGCTGTCAACAGCTTCTCCCAGCAGCACAGGTGAGTTTCCGCCCCAACAACAACCTACCCTGGGTCAAACACCCCTCTGGGGGCACCATGACCCCCCTGCTTGTTTCCTCTCCCCGGCTCTGATGAGCCACCTTTCTGTCTTGAGGATTTCTAAGATAGAAACTAAAAATATGCTCTGGCTGGGCTGGATCGCAGTCTTCCTCTGAAAGGTATGCTCCACCAGGCCTGGTCCTCTGTATTTGGGATGGTAGACATGTGGTCTCATGCTCAGTCATCGGTTTAGATAAATTATCCCAAACTCAGTCCATAGCAGCGGATTCTTGACCACACATGAAGCTCTTGGTAGGGCCTCAACCATTGGACCTCAGTCTCCTCACAGGACAGTAGTGAGGAAACAAGGGCTTTATACAGAGCGATCTCTGGAAAATGGCTAGACAGAGAGGGAGCAGCCTTCAGGTAAGTTTTTGGCAATTCTGTGAGCATATGACAGGAAGATACCAGAAAGGGCTCAGGTGGGGCCTATTATTAATCATGCAACAGGTGTGGGATTATGAACCGAAATATAACTCTCTTTCATTATTACCCTATCCCAATGAGGAAGGGGATCCTTCACTTTGTTCAGTTTTGCATCTGGGGAAACCGAGGCACAGAGAAACCACGTGACCTAATTATGACCTCAAGTTCACAGGAAACTTGGCCTGACTTCTCTACCAAGCTATTCAGTCCACTTCTTGTGGTGGGAAGTCCACTTCTTTTCAGTCATGGGTCTTGAACTCTTGGATTGGGCACTGTTCCGGAGCTCCTCAGCTCAAGGCTAGCACTGTATAACTTGAGCCCAGAGTGCCACTTCCAGTTTTCTGGTGGTTCTTAGGAGATAAGATTCTCAAAGACATTCCTGCCTGAGCTGTCTATGAACATTGAGCCTCATATCTCAGCCTCCAGTGTAGTTAGGATTAGAGTTTTATGCCACTGATTCTCTCTCTCTCTCTCTCTCTCTCTCTCTCTCTCTCAATCTGTCACTGTCACTCTCAGGAACTGGTAGAATGGGTGCTGTAGGAGGTGGGCCAACCTCCCCAGGTTGCTGGAACCCAAGATGGCCCACTCATTCTGGAGGTGGGCTGTGGGTCAGGAGTTGTCTCATTCAGCGTATTGATACATCTCCATGAGATAAGCCCTCTGTGCCCTTGCAAGACTGTGAGGGTTATTCATTTTCCATCTAGCCTTACTGGATTTACTGTATTCTTTTCTACATTATATTCTAGCACCTGGCCAATATTATGGTACATAGTTACTGAATGAAAATATAATGTCAAATTAAGAAAGTCATTTAGGGATCTAGGAATGTGGCTTCATGATATGGTGATTGCCTAGCATGCATAAAAGCCTGAATTCAATTCCTCTGTACCACTTAAACAGAAAAACACTGGAAATGGTGCTGTCCCTCAAGTGGTACAGTGATATCCTTGAGAAAAAAGCAAAAAAAAACCAAACCAAAACAAAACCGAAAAACATTCAATTAGTAAATGCAAAATAAAGAACCCATACTTGGAATATATAATTGCTCCTGTCATACTGACACCTGACAATAGTCCCTAATTCATGTACTATTACTTGTATTAGGATATTGTGTTGAAACAAAGTTTTGTTCATTAGGTCACAGCAATTAATGTCATGAATGTGCTTAGATGTCAGGTGAAGATTAATTCTGGAAATTCGAAGATTCCAGGTTTTTGAATGGTCACTGCCAATCACAATGAGAAGGGTAGTCTAAGTGAGATTTGGAAATCTTTTTGGTTATTCATGGCCCCAAAACGGCAGAGGCAAATTAACAGTTGTGACAGAAGAGAAGGAATAACTCCAAAGTTAAGTAATAAATGATAGTAACTAAGTTATACCAGAAAGTTTTTTAGAGAACCATTTTTGGTTATTGAACAAATAGTTATCAACTAGTCTTATACCTCATTACCTTTATCATTCTAAATCTCTTAGGCTACTTCTTAATCTCTGTGTAATAAATGTATCTCCTTCTGTGCTGTTTTATCTTACCTTAACCTCTTTGCTTTTTAAAAATCTGTCTTTCTATATTTCTCTATGAACATTTCCTGATACTAAATACACCTACACAGATGGCAGAGAATGATTATTGAGGATCCCATAGCTCATGAGTTATTAATGAAACAACGTGGAAAAGGAGGACATATTTATTGTTACCTCAAATTTTCTGAAAAGCTGCAATGCCATCATTTGATTCAAATTTCCATTATTTGTCAACATAATGTCATTCAGTGCACATAAGGGCAAATATGAGCTGGGTGCTGGTGGATCACACCTGGAATCCTAGCTATTCAGGAGACCAGAGGATTGTGGTTCAAAGCTAGCCTGGTCAGGAATGTCCACGAAACTCTTATCTTTCATTAACCACCAGAAACCCGGAAGTGGTGCTGTAGCTTAAGCAGTAGAGCACTCAACTTGAGCTGAAGAGTTGAGGGAGTGTGTCCAAGATCAGAGTTCAAGCCCCACAACCAACAAAAAGTGCAAATATTACCTTAAGTTTTCCCAAAAGGAAGGACAAGATCAATAATCTTCTCAAGGAGAAAAAATAATTTCAAAATGATTCAGTGCACCTACTTATGCTGAGTTATTTAAGTTATGACTTCTTTGCTAGATATATTCTCTTCCTTTATAAATAGTCAAATATTAGCTTTACAATAAGCTTCATCTAATATTTCTTGTTTCAAAAGAGAAGTCTATACAGTTGATGTCACTTAGCTTTCTTACTATCTTAATTCAAAGCCAAACCAGGCAGGAGAATCTGTCAAACTCCTATCACAAATTGAACACAGAAAACCAGAAGTGGAGTTTTGGCTCAAGCAGTAGAGTACTAGCTTTGGGGGCAGGTGGGCAGGAAAGACAACTGTTCAGGGACAGGATCCACCCTCTGGGTTCAAGACCCAGAACGAGCACAAACTAAACAAACAAGCAAACAAAAATCCCAGATAGTTCTTTTGGACCCTCCTTAAAGGTGTACTGGTCAGAGAAGAGGCTTCTTTTGCTGATCATATTGACTGGATCCTGCTTTTTTGGAATCCTTATTGCTCTGGAGAACTCAGTACCAGAACAAAGGAATTGATAACTGACTCCTGCATCAAGAGAATCATCTCAGGCGTGAAATATCCACCCATAAGACACTTTAAAACCTCCATGTCTTTGTTCCTTTACAGGAGAACCCTTTAAAACAATGTTACTTCCTTTTGTTCTATGCTGGCCTTCAAATGGTACATTATTTCTTTTTATAACACTATGAACTAGAAGTTTACAGAAAACATTTATATGAGTAAAGAACACACTCGAAAAAGCCGGGGACAGAGTTTCCTTCAAGCCTTGGGATACTTTTCTTGTACAGTAAAAAGGAAAGCACAAGGTAACTTGAACTTTGTTATTCCTCTATGTTCCATTCCTCTCTTCGGGTCAGTTTCCACATCCAGTAACAGTTACTTCCAGTAACAATCGATGGTGCTGCTTGATGTTTAATGAATGTTTTCTGGCTTCACTGCAATAACACTAGAATACCTATGGACCTGAGGTAACACGTGTTTCAGAGACAATTTAGTAAAGAGAAAATATGAAATTTATATTGCTTATAAATACATTATACATGAGTACATTGAGTTCAAACTTTGTAAGTTCTCTGTAAATTAAGGCGAATTTTAAATGGGAAGAAGGTTTTCAGAACATTCTTTTTGTGAGTGTACGTGCTGTTCATTATTTCACAAGTGTACATGAGCTAACAGTAAGGGAAACAATAGCAATAATAGGAGAAAGAGAAGTTCTGTGTTTAAGTGTAAGGGTTCAATACACTATAGAAGATTCTACAAATAAGACAACATTGAAACAATAAAGCCAAGTCCAGTATGTAGATTTATGGGAGTGATATACAGAAAGCAAGACACCTACATGGAACAAGAACTATGAGGCCACTCCCATTCTAAATCATGCTTGCTAATCATGCAACTTTGTAGAAAGTAGAATGGAAGAATAATTCTGTTTCCAATGCAAGTCGGATATAAGAGCATGGATTTAGCTGGAAAAATGTCCATCTTGTGAGAGCAGGGGTTATGCTAGCAATGAACTGGTGGCTAAGATTACATTTCTTTTTTTTTCTTTAAAACACACACACATACACACAGACACACAGACACACACACACACACACACACACACACACACACACACACATATATATATATATATACATATTATATATATATATATATATATATATATATATTTATATTTGTTGGCGGTGGTCTTGGCACTTGAACTCTGGGCCTATGAGCTGTGTCTCTGCTATTCTGCTCAAGCTAATGCTCTACCACTTAATCCACAGTGCCATTTCCACCTTTCTTTTAGTTAATTCGAGAAAAGAGTCTCTGGACTTTCCTACCTGGGCTGGCTTTGAACCTCAATCCTCATATCTCAGCATGAAGATATGTAATGTGTCTGTTCATCTATCTTTATAAGAATTCTTTAGTTAGGGGCTGGGGAGGTGGCTCAGTGGTAGAGCGCTTGCCTCACATGCATGAGGCCCTTGGTTCGATTCCTCAGCAACACTTAAGCAAAAAAGAAAAAAGCCGAAATTGGCGCGGTGACTCAAGTGGTAGAGTGCTAGCCCTGAGATGAAGAGCCCAGAGCCAGTGTTCAGGCGCCATGACCAGACCCCCCACCAAAACAAAAAGAAAAAGAATTCTTGAGATAAAAATCTGGGCTACAGCTTAGACGTTACCCTCACAAAAATATATGTAGTTTAAAAGTTGATACTCCTGGAGAAATAAAACCTAAGAATTTGAAGGAGTCTGGGAAGTTCAATGTGCATCCAGCCTGGGCATAACACTCTTTGCAACAGTATATAAAATTAAGCAGTCCAAATCTGGATTGGAAGAATGGCTCAAGTGATGGAATACCAGTCATGAGCAAGATTGCTGAATAAGAGCTTGAGGCTTTTGCATATATACATACAAACATACACATACACCCAGAGGCACTTATATGTGCACACACAAATGAAACAACTCTCACAATGTATAGAAAAGTTAGAAAACAATAAATATATGTCCTGAATAAGACTAGAATCAAGTGATAATTTTTAATATTAGAAAGTCCTCAAATGAACTTCCTTCAAATAAGTTTGAGAATATTACATTGGTAGGGATCAGAGATAGTAAGAGAGTCAATAATCATTACTAAAGGGATAGGATCCATGGAGGAATGAATCAGAGATCCCACAGGGGCGTCTGAAAATGTTCATATCCTGTATCAAATGTTGGAACATCTTTGAAAATTGTAGATAAAGTCAAAGTAGTCATTCTGGTGTATAATATCACTGGAGAAGTTCAGAATTGGTAGTCTGTATCTAGATTAAATAAAACAAGAAACTATTGCAGGACAATGTGATACAAGCCTAGAATTCCAGCACTGAGATTAAGACAGGAGATTAGAGAATGGAATTACATAGTTATACCTTTCCTGGACCTAGGTGTAAAATTTTGTCTTAGTAAAACAAAACAAACAAGAAAGGAATACGTAGTTGGACGGTTGGGCTAATTTTGTCATTATGTTTTGAGAAGTCAAATTTCCTGTTGAAATGCAACTCATACTTAATCCTCACTTGTGTTTTAAATTTTCTCTTCATTACAGAACATTCCTAGATGCAAAATGACTCATGATTCCCATCCAAAATTTGAAAAAGTAAGTTATCATCATTATGTTGTATCCCAAAACAATGATGAAGAATTACAAAAGCTTAAGCCTGGAAAAATAGCAAAGTTCGTCGAATGTAGGATTTTGAAGATCTTGCTAAATTAGAATTTAGATTTAAAATAAATATTTTGGTTTTGTTTGTAATTTTATATTATATAGGATTCTACAAAATTCTTTTTAAGTAGAGTGTTTAATTGACATTCACAAATGATTTTGCATTCTATGTGCCTGGAATATTCTTTCAAGAGAGTTATAATTAGAACTTAGTTAATAAATAATTCCAACAGTTCATGTATAAAATGATAATGTGAAGGTTGTAGACAGAGTTGTCAACAAATTGATGATATTAATTTATAAATTTAGAATAAGAGCAATTTTTGGAGTCTTTGGTATAACATGTTATGAACAGAATAATCGTGTGACATCTTCTTTCTTCTACCTGTATGTAACACAGGAAGCAATTTCCTTAATTACTTGCTCCTGTATACACTGAGAAAAATGTTAGGTTTGGAGTTTGTTTTTATTTTTTTTTAAATTTTATTTTATTTTATTTGAGAACATACTGTACAGAGGGGTTACAATTACATGGGCAGGATAATGCATACATTTCTTACCAAGCATTGCAGCCTCCTCCTTTGTTTACCCTTCACTTCCCTTCCCACCCTCCCCACTCCCCCCCACCCAATCAAACCCCCCCTCTCCCCCCACTCCGACATTGTAAAGCTGGTTTTGACATGACATTTTGTACTTCTCATTGTTGCAACAGGTCCACCTGAATCCTTAAACGACTTGTTTGTCCCCGTCTCCTCCACATGTTATACTGACATCAAATATAGTGAAAGCGGGGGTTACACTGTGGGGGAGGGACATACAAAGCAACAAAGAAATAATCTTATAAATTCGTTAGAAACACATGCATGAAAGAAACAAAAACATTAAAATACATATTTGAGGGTTCGTTTTCCTAACATCACATTATCTGACTTTTTCCGCTTGACTCATACCTATACTAGATATTGCAAATAAGGGAAACCATGGTTTGTCCTAGGACATTTAATCTGGGCCTAGACACTGTCTCTGTGTCTGTTTATGCACAAGTCTCGTGCCCTACCACTTCAATCTCAGTGCCACTTGCGTCTGGCTTTTGCTGAGAAGTTTATTGAAGATATGAATCTGGGGAATCTTCCTGCCTGGGTGGGCTTTCAAGTCTAATCTTCCAATTTTAGCATCCAGAATTTATATGATAGCTAAAAAAGTATAAATAATATTTGCAAGTGTTCCGATCTCAAGAATACCAGTGGGGGGAAAATGATGCAACCCAGTTTATTGTGGTGTTCTTACCAGAACATGTATGGTATCACATTAGCAGAGTTGTATTTTTTCATAATAGAGATAAGCTATTCATGATATGAATTAAGGGAAGTTTGAGGTGCACCCTAAAAGTTGGAAAATTTTGGGCTAGGATGACTCTATATCATAAATATTGGTATTGGTGGTCATAAAAATAATAGCTTATTGTGATAAACAATTGCTTACTCTTGAAGAATTAATTATTACCAATGCTACATAGTTTTATCCTTTACCAGAATGTGGTTATTTTTCTGTTGACTCTCAATCTGTAACACCCCATTGGAAAATGCATCTATTGCAGAATTACATAACATGCAAGCCGGTATTGTTTTGAATCTCTCAGGTATGTAATCTTCCGAATTTGAAAATGAGTAGTTACTAGTCATTGGAATGTTGACGAACACATATATTCTGTCTTCTTAACAACTTATTCACTTTTGCAAGTTATTGGTTTCCATAGAATTAAACTGTTTCTGCTTTTAGTATGAGAAAGTACTATATTCTTTTTTCAAAATATTGGCAAGTATATTGTGAAAATATTGTCTAGTCGGAGAGCATTAAAGTTGATGGTCCTCTAATTAAAAAGGGGTAATTAATTCAAATGAGACACCAAATAGTATGTGTACTATACCAATACAGTGAAATTTGATTTCATGCAGCTTATTTTTTAAATTTAATTTTATTGTCAAAGTGATGTACAGTGGGGTTACAGTAATTTTAAGTTAGTGAATACATAACTTGTCAAACTTGTTACCCCCTCCCGCATTTTCTTCAGTTTTCCTTCACCCCAATAGCCCTCACAAGTTGTAATGTACATTTCCAACATATTGTCTTCTGAGTATTGATATTGCATTGGTTTGCCTTTGTCATCTGTCTCACCATTTTGTTGTTCCTCTTCCCTTCCCTAATTAAGGAAAATATATACCCAATACACAGGCTACCAAAATCAAATACAGCAGGGAATAAAGCATAGGGGAAAAACCCAAAAGAAAATAGAAATCACATAGTACATAAAAAACAACAACCGCAAATAAAACTTCCTATTTCCATATCTTGGAGTTCATTTTGCTTAGCATCAGCTTATAAGGTTATGTATATGCATAACAAAGACACTGGAAAATAATAGTTTCATGGACACTATATCATGAAAACAACATGTTAACTGTTTTTGATGATAAAGGAGGAGTTAGGATTGATGAATTCACGGTTCCAATAAAGGAATTTCAAAAGAGTTTTAAAATTATGACAGGTGGGGCTGGGAAGGTGGCACAGTGGTCGAGCGCTTGCCTTGCATGCCTGAGGCCCTGGGTTCACTTGCTCAGCACCACATAAGCAAAAAGAAAAAAAGCCGGAAGTGGCGCTGTGGCTCAGGTGGTAGAGCGCTAGCCTTGTGCTGAAGAGCTGAGGGACAGCGCCCAGGCCCAGAGTTCACCCCACGACTGGACCCCCCAAAAAATTATGGCAGGTAAATTTTAATTTGTTCAAACTTTTTAACAACTTATGAAAATTTAAAATTGCTTGGGAAAATAGGCTTTCATGCAAAGTAATCAATGGAGACTTAGTTGAGATGGAGCAAAGTGGGTGAAGATGGCTCATTTTCACACTAAACAAACAAACCTCAGAAACCATGCTATAAATCCTGTAGGTTGCCTTGAGAATTGTCCTTACCCAGGAAATCTACTCACTGTGTGAAACAAGGTTGTAGTAGAATTTAAATTCAACCTTCTTAAAAAAAAGACATCTTTAAGTCTTTCGCCCACTTATTTATTGGGCAGATGTGAAAGACTTAAAGAGAAACTTCTCTGAAGAAGAAAGAAGGATGGCCAATAGACACATGAAGAAATGTTCAACATCCCCAGCCATAAAAGAAATGCAAATCAAAACAACATTGAGATATCACCTCACTCCAGTTAGAACGGCAAAAATCAAGAACTCTAACAACAACAGATGCTGCAGGGGATGTGGACAGAAATGAACCTTACTTCATTGTTGGTGGGAATGTAAACTTGTTCAACCACTTTGGAAAGCAGTATGGAGGTTCCTCAAAAGACTTCACATAGAACTCCCCTATGACCCAGCAATCCCACTTTTGGGCATTTACCCAAATGTTTATAAACAAGACCACACTAAAGCTACCAGCACAACTATGTTTATTGCAGCATTATTTACTATAGCTAAGATATGGAACCAACCCAGATGCCCCTCAGTAGATGAATGGATCAAGAAAATGTGGTATATATACACAATGGAATTGTATGCCTCCATCAGAAAGAATGACATTGCTCCATTTGTTAGGAAATGGAAAAACTTGGAAAAAATTATATTAAGTGAAGTAAGCCAGGCCCAAAGAAACATAGGTCCCATGGTTTCCCTTATTTGCAATATCTAGTATATGTATGAGTCAAGAGGAAAAGGTCAGATAATGTGACGTCAGGAAAATGAACCCTTAGATATGTATTTTAATGTTTTTTTCTTTCATACATGTGTTTCTAATGCATTTATAAGATTATCTCTTTGTTTCTTTGTATGTCCCTCCCCCACAGTATAACCCCTGCTTTCACTATATTTGATGTCAGTATAACTTGTGGAAGAGATGGAGAAAAACCAGTTGTTTAAGGATACAGGTGGACGTGTTGCAACAATGAGAAGTACAAGTTGTCATGTCCAAAATGAGCTTTACAACGTCGGTGCTGGGGGGGGTGTGGGGAAGGGGGGGTAAGGAGAAGGATTGGGATTGGGGGGGAGGGGGGAGGCTGGGAAGGGATGTGAAGGGTAAACAAAGGAGGAGGCTGCAATGCTTGATAAGAAATGTACGCATTATCCTGCCCATGTAATTGTAACCCCTCTGTACAGTATGTTCACAAATAAAATAAAATTAAATTAAATTAAAAAAAGACATCAAAATTTGTGAATTGACTTTAATTAGCAAACAATAATTCTCTGAAAAATATAATTTGGGTCAATATATTTAGGGAGAAAGTGCCTTCAACAATTAAAGTAGTTATTGGATTTACACTTTTCTGTTTGTAATACTTTCTAAAATGTCTTTGCATGTGAAGCACTGAACTACAGAAAAAAACCTGAAATATGGGAGGCTGATGTATTTAACAAATTTTCGATGTCACCTACTGAAAAACACAAATGGTGGGGGGTAGTATTTCTACACTTTAATGAATGGTTGAACCTGTTTGGCCTTAGTGCTGGGTAAATAAATCAACTCTATTGTAACTTGCTCCCTACACTTGAAAAACTTGTAACGTCACTAAATATTATCTACTTGTAAAGTGTTATTTTGGCAAATGTGATTTTAAAAAGTTTATTTGAAAAGGCATATACTTTCAGGAGATTAAATGTAGGTTATCATTTGTTTGAGAATGACAACATTTTTATACTACAGAACCAAGTTTTACTGAAGTACCAGTGTTTTGAAGCACTAAGGATCATCTCAATTAATGTTTTTCGGAAATATATTTGACTTCTATGTCAAGTTTTCCTAGTCTTTGTAGACCAATTATGGATCTATCATTCCAGGAACTATTTTTTGGCCTGATGATGCTGGACTGAAATCATTCATTAATCATTAGGAGAGGGGTATTACAAATAATCTTGTGACATTTGTGGTCTTGTTCACTCACATGGGATGGTCATCTGAAAATTGAAAGTTTGAATTACTGTACTTTCACATTTTGTGATTTCATCTTGCATTTTAAGTTGCCTTGCATTTCTCAATTGCTTACTGCTAATTCTTGCATTTCAAGGAATTGGGGCCCTGAAATATAGGAAATGAGAAATTGAGATGGGTCTTCAATTACTTTCTGTTGGCATGTTGCATGGGCCTAGGTAAGAACTCTTGCCCTAGTTATCTGATGATACAGATAACTGGGACCTGGCATACTAGGACCCATGGATCCTGTAGAAGAAAAATACCTTTTAGTTATCATCAGCAAAATTTCTGTATAATCAGTAGGAATGCTTCAGAAATATGGAGGAAAACAGTTAAAAAATAGAGCAGCAGAGTAAAATCCCTTATAGATTGGAGGAAAACAACATTTTTTTAACATGTGACCAATGGATACTTTTCTTTCTTTGTTCATGCATTTTTTATTATAAAATTGATATACAGAGGGTTTACCGTTACTTAAGTCAACTAAAGAATACACTTTATTTTCTAAATTTCAAATTTTGAACTTCTTTTGTTTTGTTTCTTTAGTGTAATTCTTTTTTCAAAGTTGTAGATTAGTTAATTTAGTTTTGCATAATTATAACACATGTAAATTATTCAGACATATATTTTGCTTTCAAAATAGTTAACATGTGAATATGTAAAAAATTATTTTCTTAAATTTTATATGGTTGGTGAATTTAAATAATTTTATTTTGTTATAATCCTAAACATATTTGTCCATGTAACAAATGCTGTATTTTCAAGAAGCACATACTTTATTAAAAAGGCCTTATTACCTGGTCACTTTTTGGAAATATTTGTACTTGAATTAAAAAAAAAATGTTTGAGCTGGGCATAGCAATTTGTGGTTTCAAATTTCTAACTATGGTGGGAAGTGTAAATAGGGTTTGTAATTCGGGAGAGATTGAGGAAATATGAGACCTTATCATAAAATTTCCAGAGTGAAATGATTAGAGATATAGCTATCCCTAGCAAGATATTGAGCACTTGGTTATCATCTTCTAAATCTTGAGTTAAAACACCAGTAACATCAATCTTTTGTCAAACTAAAAGGACAAATATTTCAAAATGTTTATTATTTAAAACTTGTTTGTAAAGTTCTCATGTCTTTTATTTCTTAATTTTCAAGTTACTCAATCTATAAGAATCCAAGTATCTTGTGAATATTTTATTTCTACTAAACTTTTAAATAGTATGAGCAATACTATGATTTCATATATTAAAATACTTTTACTATTTGTGATAATTTCCTTTGTTTAATATAATAACAATATTCCAAATGTGTGTATGTGGTGTGCGTGTGTGTTTATGTGAATTTTGTGTGTATGTGCTTTGTGTGTACTTTGCTATGCTTGGGAGATCACACAATTGCTTCACATATGTTAGGCCAATGTTTTACCACTGAGCTATTCTATCAAGTTATAATACAAATTGTATTATAAATTATGACTTTTAAATTTTCATTCCTAGTATGTTTTTTCAAAATTGTATATGATAAAATGTGATCCATCTTCTATCCACATTAGCAATTGTTATTGTTATTCATTCTCTTATTTCTTTGAAAGTGAATTATATTACTATTACAATTTCTTTACATTTTAACAGCTTTATACAATGCTTTATTTTCTACTTTATTTTTCCCATGTTATCTGACTTTCAGTCCAAACTATCAGGTGGATTAAAAAGAAACTAGATTCAGGACACTTTATTTTTCTCCTTGTCTTCTCTGAAGTCTTTCTGTTTTTTTGAAACAATACCAATGACATACAGCTCCTATGTGGTCCCCCTCTCGCTCTCTTCTGCAGTATAGCTCAAGTCATTATCATTCAGCTTTATTATGCTGTACTGTTATCTAAATCTTATCTCATTCCTTAATTAATTTTAGTTGCATTGAGCAGCCTCTAAAGACATTTTCTATATATAATATCAGGGGTGTGTATTTTCACAAGGTGTGAAATATGAGGGACTATGAAATATTTAGATATCTCTAGAATATTGGTCCACCTGCTCAATAATCTCGTATGTAAATTCAAGGAATACAGGTCAGTCAGAGCAATCTTGTAAAATGGTGTAGCTTGAGCCTTCATACTAGATTGAATAGTATTACCATGTTTAGTAGTGAAGACAACATAGTTCAACTATAAGAACAGACACATAGAATAAGGTAACAGATTTGTCAAAAATAAATACTTAGTTTTATGGTCCACAGATTTTGAAAAGGATGTTATGATTTTATGAAATAAAAACAGAATCTTAAATGGTTGTATTGGCACTATTGCCTCTCTAGATTTAAAGAACGATCTTAGACTACAACCTCAATCCTTTGTTTTTTTGTTTGTATGTCAGTCATGGGGTTTGAACTCTGGGCTTTTGCGCTATCCATGTGCTCTTCAGCTGAAGGTGAGCACTCTACCGCTTGAGCAACATCAAAACTTCTAGTTTTGTAGTGGTTTATTGGAGATAAGTGTCTCATGGACTTTCCTGCCCGGGCTGGCTTTAAACCACGATCCTCAGATCTCAGCTTCCTGAGTAGTTGGGATTACAGGCGTGAGCCACCGGCACCTGGCCTACCTCAAACCTTATAAAGAATGACTATCAAACTAAATGTGAGATGTAAAAACCTATAAAACCTAAATGTAAAAATTCATGACATTGATCAGTAAAGGTTTCTAAAAATTTGACATGGAAAATATTACTGGCTAAAGAAAAGCAAGAACTGGATTATATCAAGTGATAACCTTTCATAATTCTAGGGACACTATAACAGAAATGAAAACATATCCAACAGATATGTATTTGTTAATGCTACAATGTTAATGCTACAATGATTCTGAAACTTAAGTATTTTTATATCTTCTAATCTATATAAATTTTTCCTGAATAGGATATTTCTTTAAATAACATATGTATATCAATAGCCAATAGGAGGAGCATATGAATTAAGCTCCTTTTTAGTGTCTAAGAAATAATAAAAAGAAAACTCACTAGTATGACCATAATATAAAAAGAGGAGGCAAAATATAGTAATGCATTTGTGGAGAAATTGATATATTTCTCATTGTGATCGATTTGTATAATACTGCAGTCATTTTAGCAAACAAGTTTTCAAGCCTTCAAAAGATGAAAAAGAATTGTATAGGATCCACGCATTACACTTCTATGAATGTATTAAACAGAAGTAAAAAACATTTTTGGACAGAGAATGTAGTTAATTGACAGTGAACTTGTATAGTATGTGTGAGACCCTGGAAATGATCCCCCAAATATAGAGGATGTATGCTGGGCAAATTCCGGTAACTGAATTTTATATCTATTTTAATGACTGTTCTAAAATTTACAGCATTTCTATTTGAAGAAATGCAAGTTTGTGAAAATTAGGCTTTGAAAACCTATGAAGGTACAATTTACTTCCAAAGCACTAAAATGTATACAATAAAAGGTGATAATATATTGTAAGTGAATTACATGTCAGGAAAAAAAAAACTATTGTTAAAACTTCTTCACACAAAATGCAGAATAGCTAAAAAGATGTTTTTGGTGTTGGCTAAAAACTCTTTCTAAACTACTGCATTTAAAACAAAGATGTGGGGCTGGGAACGTGGCTCAGTGGTACAGCCCTTGCCTTGCATGGTCAAGGCCCTGGGTTCGATTCCTCACCACCACATAAGCAAAACAAAAAAAGCCGGAAGTGGGGCTGTGGCTCAAGTGGTAGAGAGCTACCCTGGAGCTGAAGAGCTCAATTGCCCAGGCCCAGAGTTCAGGCCCCACGACCAGACCCAAAAAAAAAAACAAAACCAAAAAACAAATATGTGATTTCTGTTTATTTTGAAGGTATTTTGTCCGTTTGAATTTGTATTTATACAGAGATAACTTAATCCAAAAGTATATGTGATAACTGGAATACCTATACCTAGGAATTATGCATCACTTCTAAGTAATTTATTTTTATTTTTATTTTTTTATTGTGAAAATACTGTACAGAGGGGTTACAATTACCTGGACAATTTAATGAGTATATTACTTATCAAGCATTGTAGCCTCCTCCTTTGTTTCCCCTTCCCATTCCTTCCCATCCTCCCCTGCCGCCCCACCCAATCCTCCTCCCTACACCCCCCACCAAAGTTGTAAAGTTCATTTTTTGACATAAGGACTTGTATATCTCATTGTTGCATTGCGTCCACCTATATCCCTATTTCTTTCCCATTGTTTCCCTTATTTGAAATATTTAGTATATGTCTGAGTCAAGCAGAAAGTTCAGATAAGGTGATGTTAAGGAAGTGAACCCTAAGATATGTATTCAAATGTTTTTTTTTCTTTCATGCAATTGTTTCTAAAACATTTATAAGATTATTTCTTTGTTGTTTTGTATGTCCCTCCCCCACAGTATAACCCCTGCTTTCACTGTATTTGATGTCGGTATAATTTGTAGAGGGGAAGGGGAAAAACTTCTAAGTAATTGAGAAACTTTTCTGGAAGAAACTTTTAGGAAATGACAGAAGACATCTATGCATCTGCATTTTATGAAAGTCATATGTTACTTGCTCAATCAAATGGCTTATCTCTACCTTACTAGGAAAAACGTATTATCAAGATAAGAGCCAAAAGCAGTGAAAAGAACAAAATACACAATCATCTTGATTTATTTGTGAAAGTAACAAATGAAATAAAACAATTCCACTCAAACGACTCCAATATTAGTATATGTGAAGATGTTCCTGAGTGCCAATATCCATTAAATTTTTGGAATTTTAATTTCTACTAACATATGAAAACTAGAAGAAGAAAACAAACATAGACTTAGAGTGAACCAGCCTTGAAATAATTTTCTTAATTGTTTTGAAATTACAAAAGAATTGAGACTCCTTTACTTTGGAAACCATTTAAAAATATTTATCAAATGATAATTCAAATACCAAGCAAGAGTAATTTTATATAATCATTATAAATATCATTTTATTACTTTTGTAAAATAGAATAAAAAAACCAGTCCCAATATATAACCTACCTATCATTATTATTAACTTGTAATCATTACCTAAATATCTTAAACAATCTAAATAGTCATGTCTTTAACACAGACGTAAATATTCTATACTTTTTTACTTAACATTTTTCAGGGGTATGTATTCATGTTTCTAAGAAATATTCACAGCAGTTAAAAGATGCTTTTGTGAAATTAATGTGATACAATTGTTGTTGTGGGTGTTGTTTGCAAGGCCTGGGCATTGTCCCTTAGCCTTTTAATTGTCAAAGACAACACTCTATAACTTGAGGAAAAGAGCTAATTCTTGTTTTTAGTGGTTAATTGGAGATAAGAATCTAACAAGTACTGTTCGGTCTGGGCTAGTTTCGAAAACAATTCTAAGATTTCAGCACACAGAATAACTCGTATTATAAGGGTGAGTTACCGGCACTTGGTTTCATGAAGTTATTTATTAATTATAATTATGTTTTAAGATGTTTGTTTCACTATGATGTATATCATTCTGCAAATAAATTTAGATATATGTATATATTTCTGATGACAAATAATCTCTAAAAATGAACTATTCTACACATAACATATATATATATATATATATATATATATATATATATATATGACAGACTCCCTCTAAAACATTTATGTTAGTATTTTTACCTTTTTCATTTCAAAGATATACAGTCTATTTTTCTAAAAGTTTCCTAGAATAAAATAACTAATATTTCAATATAAAGTAGAGTTTATTACTTTCAAGGGAATTTTAGATATACACATGATATTGTAGTTACATTTACAGTATATTACTTGAAAAGGTTCTGCCCAAAGTCTTAAATATTTGTTTGTAGTTAAGGAGAGAGAGGAAGTTAATTAATACTGATTAGGAATTTGCAATGCTTCAAAAAATCTATTCCATAATTTGTTATAAGCACACAGTCAAGTTACCTGATATAGTTTAGTTTTTTTGTTTATTTGTTCAAAATTTCAATATGGATGCATGCACAGTGTTAACATTAAAATTATTAATCAATAGACAAATAATAGTAAAATCATAGACACATATCCGACGTTCAATAATTAGCAGTTATGATGCTAATAATAATTTGGATGGAGTGTAGCCTAACAATGACGATGTTGTGATTGAAAAGGAAAAAAAAAGCTTTAATTATCTTTGAAGCTAAATTTCCCACATTGAGTGCATAGTTATAAACAGCGTTGGATGACATACAATAACAAGAGGAAGGCTGGGAAGGTGGCTCAGTGGCAGAGTGTTGGCCTTGCCTACATGAGGCTCTGGGTTTGATTCTTCAGCACCACATAAGCAGAAAAGGCGGGAAGTGGCACTGTGGCTCAAGTGGTAGTGTACATTGAGCTGAAGAGCTGAGGGACAGTGCCAGGCCCAGAGTCCAGGCCCCATGATGAACCAAAAAAAAAAAACCAGAATAAAAAGAGGAGAGTTTCAATATCAAGAAATACAATCACATAAACAGGTAGAGACAGTAAAAACCCTAATGTTATGCCAGCAGTCTTTCTAATGTATACTCACTGTTCTTGGTGATATTATTTTCTTATAAATAAAATCTATTATTTCCATATTTTGATGGACTAAGATGTACGTTTCAACTTAATGTGATTAGTTCAAATAACTTTCTCATATAGACACTACTCAATAACCAATGTTTCCAATGATATATTAAGAGTATGTTCTTCATTACAGCTGTAAATACATGACACAATATACATAATACCACTTACTTATCTGCAGTTACCATAAAAGGACACAAGCTGCAGAGCCAGGAGTTAAAATTTATTTTTATTTCTTCATGAAACTATTTCTGACTTTATACCAACAAACTGAATTTGACTCTATCCTTATTTGTAAGCTAAGGTAGAAAATGTAAGGACTGTTTACTTTCTTTTTCCTTGCTCTAGAAGTCAATATTTATATTCTTCAATATTTCTAGTAGATTACATCCATTTACAGATGAGAAATATAAGACCAACAGTCAATGTTGTGAGTAAATAATGGTACTAGAATTTTTGTCTGAGTTCTTCACTCTGTGCGCTTACAAGGAGAGCCATTTGGTGATGGAGAGGACCAATATGAAAAGACTATGGGGAAAAATGCATACTTTGTAAACAGTTGTTTTAGGACTGAGTGACTGGTGATGAGTATTTGCAATAGGCTGGTGTCAGGGGTATAAAAAGGAGTACATAGAAATTACATTAGTTACAGAAACTGAGAAAATCTTGATCGTTCATCTAATGGATGAAGGTAGGGTAAGAGGAACTCTAAAGTGTTTCCACATGTCTGTCTCCTAACTATGTTAGTTACATTCTTGATGATAAGGACTACAGGTGGAAAAGATGGATTTAGAGGAAACAACTCTCTGATTGTTCTAAGGTTTATGTAAACAGATGCAAAGATAGGTCTGTTTGAACATCATCAAAATATCCACGAACATGAATATGAAAAATAATAATAAAATCAGGGACATTATTAAAGGGAAGAGGAAAAGGAAAGTTCTGCTGAAAGTGTGAACAATGTGAGTATCAGTGTGTATAAGATTGGAGGAAAGAGATAAATAAGGAAACAAAAAAGTAATAAACACAGATTTACAGAAGAAAAGGAAGGAAAGAATTTTCGGGATGATATTGAAGAAAATCTACTATTTGGATTTGAAAAGTAAAAGGACATAGACAAGTTCAATAAGAACAGTGTTTTGGTGAAAGTCATATTAATAAAATGTTGAGATATGAATGTGAAGTCATAAAATTCTGGATCCATAAATTCAACAGGTCCTGTTGATTCTAAATGTTGGGAACAAATGCTTTTATCCTGACCTTAGAAATATTATACAGATATAACTCATGAACTTTTTTTAGAGGTATTCTCTGAACATTTTGAAAACTTTATTTAGCCAGGAGATTATAGATTGAACTAAAACACAGACAAGTCTACTTTGTCCTATAGTTCCAATTATTGACCCATCTATCCATATCAGTTTGGGATGTTATTGAAATATATTTAGATATGTTTGGATATCTTATCAGCCTACTCATTATAAATGTAGGACAAGTAACACCAAGTATTAGATTGAGCATACAGCTTTACTGATGTGACTGAAGACTCCTCGAATTGATTCTTCTTTAAAAAAAAATTCCTCAATCGCCATTGACAGATCATAACTGGTCTCTTTTTAACTTGGAAGTTATAGATTATATCATTTTATACTCTAACTAGGGACAATGATCTGCTGTCAGTTATTTTCTTCTCTTACCCTTCTTTTTCCCTTCCACTTACATAATTATTCTTTAAAGAGACATAATTGAGCTTGCATTTCTAAATTCTTCAAAATTATCTGAACTAATTCATACTTATGGCAGCCTCCTATATCTTTCTCAAGGGAAATATTTTTTCACTACCATTTTTATCCTATATGATATTGGATATCTTCCTGCCTAATTCAGTGCAAGATATACATTAGACTCATTCAGATATCTTAACACTTGTACCACCATAAAATACTATCTTACTTGGAAATCATGACATGAGTATATCTGGTGAGTTGGCATCTGTCATTTTTGAATGGCTTCAAGTGATACTTACATGCAATCATGTTTTAAACCAATATACTACTCATTAGATGAACGAATTGACAAAATGTGGTTTATATATGTACGGAGGAATTCTATGCTTCCAATTCATAAGGAAATGGAAAGACTTGAAAAAATCCTAAGAAAAATAAGCAAGACACAAAGACAAATTCCATGGTTTCCCTCATTTTTAATAACTAGGAAATATCTAGGGTAGTCCTAGCAGATGAACAGAATGGCTAAATAGCTATGCATAAATGAACACAAAAAATGATACTGAGCAAAATAAACTCCTAGATATGGAAAGAGAGGTTTTTGTTTGTGGTTGTTGTTTTTAATGTACTATGTGATTTCTTTTTTCTTTTGTGTTTTCCTCTATGGTGTGTCCACTGTTGTATTTGATTTCAGTATCCTGTGTATTGTATATATATATATATATATATATATATATATATATATCTTCATTTGACAAGGGAAGTGGAACAATAAAATGGCGAGACAAAGGACTAAAGGCAAATCAATGCAATAGCAATACTCACAAGACAACATGTTAGAAATTTACATTACGATTTGTGAGGAGTATTGGGGTGAAGGAAAATTGTGAGAAAAATGAGGGAGGGGTAAAAATTTTGACATATTATGTATTCACTAACTTACAATTACTGCAAGACTTCTATATATCACCTTGACAATAAAATTAAGTTAAAATGAGCTGCATAAAATATAATTTCAATGTATTGGTATAATAAATATTATTCTATGTGTATTACCTTTTAAAAAATGAACATTTTGCCTGCTAATTTGAATTAGCTCTTTCTTTATCGGAGGGAATTCAAAGTGAATGTTATCAAAGTATACAATATTTTCAGAATAGACTTGCCATTATTTTGAAAAAAACATTATTTTAGTATTGCCTCATACTAAAACAGAAAACAGTTCAATTCTATGGAAACTCCTAAATTTGAAAACTGACTAATTGTTAAGAGGACAGAATATATCTGTTCCTCAACATTCCTATGACTACTAACTACTCATTTTCAAATTCTGAACATGCCATACCAGAGTCAGGCTTGGCTTACTTTTCAATATAATTTTTTCCAAGTTTTTCCATTCCCTAACAAATGGGGCAATGTCATTCTTTCTGATGGAGGCATAGAATTCCATTGTGTATATATACCACATTTTCTTGATACATTCATCTACTGAAGCACATCTGGGTTGGTTCCATATCTTAGCTATGGTAAATAATGCTGCAATAAACATAGATGTGCTGGTAGCTTTAGTGTGGTCTTGTTTGTAAACATTTGGGTACATGACCAAAAGTGGGATTGCTGGGTCATAGGGGAGCTCTATGTGGAGTCTTTTGAGGAATCTCCATATTGGTTTCCAAAATCGTTGAACAAGTTTACACTGCCACCAAGAGTGCAATAAGGTTCTCTTCTGTCCACATCCCCTCCAGCATCTGTTGTTATTAGACTTCTTGATTATAGCCATTCTAACTGGGGTGAGGTGGTATTTCAATGCTGTTTTGATTTGCATTTCTTTCATGGCTAGAGAGTTTGAGCATTTCTTCATGTGTTTATTGGCCATCCTTCTTTCCTCTTCAGAGAAATTTCTCTTTAAGTCTTTAGCACACTTATTTATTGGGCAGTTGATTCTTTGAAGATTTGTTGTTGAGGGATTTAATTTTTTTAAGTTCCAGGTATATTTTAGATATGAGACCTTTATCCATTGTATGGCTAGTGAAAATCTTCTCCCAATCCATGGGCTTTCTAGTGATCTTGCTAGCTATGTCCTTTGCCAGGCAGAAAATCTGCAATTGCATGCAATCCCATTTGTCCAACCTTTTTTTGATTTTTTTTTTTTTTTTTGTGCTTCTGGGTTTCCATTAAGAAAATTTTGGTCTGTACCAAGGAGACCTAGGGTTTTTCCTATTCCATCCTGTAATGTTCCAATAAATACCCAAGAGAAATATCTGTAGGTAATGGCCTCCAAACAGGCTGCTCTCAAGACTTGTAGGAGATCTAGATATTGGGAGACCCTCAGGGGCCCACTGGAAAATACTCTTCCTAGAGCCACAAAGTAAGACCAAGCAGGCTAGGTGTTGGTCATGGGGCTTGTACTCTGGGCCTGGGCACTGTGCCCCAGCTCTTCAGCTTACCACTTGAGCTACAGAGCCACTTCTGGTTTCTAGAGTTTCCTTGGAGATCAGAGTCTCCCAGACTTTCCTGCTCAGACTGGCTTTGAACCTCAATCCACACATCTCATCCTTCTGATGAGCTAGGAGTACAAGTGTGAGCTACTGGGGCCTGGCTGATCTGGCCTTTCACCACAGTGGACTAGGAACTCTTGAAAGCTCTTCTTTACTTTTTAGGTGCCAGTACTGGGGATTGAACGCAGGGGTCTGGGCTCTGGTCTCTTAACTTTTTCCCTCAAGGTTAGCTCTCTACCAATTGAGCCACAACTCCATTCCTGGCTTTTGGTAGTTCATCGGCAAGAAGAGTCTCACTAATTTTCCTCCCCTGAGCTGGCCACGATCTCTATCTCAGTCTCCTGAGTAGCTAGGATTTACAGGGGTTGAGCCACTGGTGGCATTGGGCTAGAAGCTTTTATTAAGCAAGCATTCTTCCCTGCATTTGTACTGACTCCTCCAGGCAAAGGAATTCTGTGGGTCAGGAGCTGTGAAAAATAGGCTTCCAGCCACCAGAAATGGCAGGGGTCTGTGGTGAAAAGCCAAGCTATTCTTCTCCTGGGCCCCCTTCTTGGACCCCAACCTCTGCCCTGTGACTCAAGTACAAACCTTGGCCCAGCCATGAATGTCCTGACAGACTCTTCTGAAGCCACAGAACCTTCATTCCACCCACACTACCTGCTCTACAGCACACCTCAAGACCTTTGCCCATGCTGTACCTTCTGCCTGAGGCTCTCTGTCCTGTATCCACATCTTAGAACTCCTGTGGAATTTTGGCATTGATTATAGCACCTCCTGGATCAAGTCTTATCTTCCCTTATCCCTCTTTTTTAAAATAATGAGTTGCTAGAGATGGAACTTGTGAAAGGTGCCTGGCAAATGCTCTATCATGATGTTTGTGTGTGTGTGTGTGTGTGTGTGTGTGTGTGTGTGTCAGTCCTGGGGTTTGAATTCATGGCCTGGATTCTATCCGATCCCTGAGCTTTTGTGCTCAAGGCTAGCACTGTACTACTTGAACCATATCTCTACTTCTGGCTTTATGGGTGTTTAATTAGAGAAAAGTGTCTCATATAGACTTCCCTGCTTCCAATTGTGATCCTCAGATCTCAGCCTCCTGAGTTGCTTACAGAGGTGAGCCATCAGCAGCTTCCCTCTACTCTACTTCTTTCCTATAACCATGGCCCTCCTATGAGTCCCACAAGAATATGTCATACCAGGCTCATTTTTTTTCTTTTTGCCAGTCTTGGGTCTTGAACTCAGGGACTGGGTATGTTCCTGATCACATTTTGCTCAAGTCTAGCACTCTATCACTTAAGCCACAGTGCAACTTTTGGCTTTTTCTATTTCTTTGGACTGAGGAATTGAACCCAGGACTTAGTGTGTGCTAGGTAAGCACTATACCACTAAGCCACATTCACAGCCAAGGCTCACTTCTCATGGGAGTTATGAGGGTGGGATTTATTGGCATACCCCTTTTGGCATAGCAATTGCTATTTAATATCTTTGCCAAGATTTGGGACCAGCCTGAGACTTGGCAATGACGAATGATAAATGAGTGATAGCCACCAGGCCCCAGAGGTCTAGGCTCATATCCTACAGAGGGATAGAGACTATGGAGCCAGAAACTTCGACAACTCCTACAGTCTAGGAACTGTGGTCTCCCTGGAGGCAGTGGCTTGCTGATACGTGTCCCGATGGTAGACTTCAGCCAGAATATAAGGCTTCAATTTTTAAATGGCAGAGAGGGATGCTTTGGTCAAGCTGCAGGTTCAGACTGAGGACTCTTCAGGGCTTTTCCTAAGTTGACCAGGTTGGGGGGCTGGCCATGGCAACCTGCTGACTGCCCATCATCCATACATCATGCATCCATATACAGAGACATGGAGTTATTGCCTCATTTGGGGGGGGCAGTTCCAGGTTTTTAATATGAGCCTAGGCCCTGTCCCTGAGCTCCTTTTGTTCAAGGGTAGTGATCTGCCCTTGAGCCACAACTCCATTCATTTTTTTCATGTGATATCTTAGAAATAAGAGTCTCACAGACTTTCCTGCCGCCGCTGAATTCAAATTGGCAATCTCTACATCTCAGCCTCCTGAGGAGCTAGTATTACATGCATGAGCCCATGGCTCCTGGATTTCTTTTCTTCTTGTTGTTCTTTTTTATAATTGTAACAATCTGAAATCTTTATGGTGTCATTCCAATGGTTTGCATTCAAAGTAAACTACCCAGGCCTGGAGTTCAAATAATAGGAGTGCCACCCACAAATGGAAGGAGATCCTTCCTATTCATGGGAATGCTAATGGAATATTATGAAAGCAATAAACTTGCAGCAAATCCATGATTCTATTTTAGAATGCCACACAAAAATTATTGGATATATATATCTTCCATTCCAGTACCATGGTATAATTCCCCTAATGGAAGTCTATTGACTAATTTTTAATTAAGGCTTTTGTAAATATTCAACCGTGATACTTCATTAAATGGAGGCACTATTTAGTAATGAATAATTAGTAATTATATATATACATATATAATTTAATATCCTCACCTTCCCTCTCTATGTATGCATATCTATATCTATATCTATATCTATATCTATATCTATATCTATATCTATATATATACATATCTATCTATCTATCTATCTATCTATCTATCTATCTATCTATCTATCTATCTATCTATCTATCTATCTATCTATAAGGCACTCCTATGGCTTGATCACAGGTCCTCAGAACTCCTGGCAGCTCAGTTTGCCAGAGGCTGGTGTGCTAAGACTGTGACCCCATTTATGGATTGGCCATTGAAGACCGTGAGTTGAAATCCTAGCATGGCCAAAAATTTATTTGTGGATTAAGAAGCCAATTTTGACATATTTATTTTTTCCTTCTCTGAGAAAGTCCTGGGTCTCAATATGATGCATAATCCATATGCGGATATATCCTATGTGATATGATGTAATAAAAATGTTATATGTGTAATAATACTAAATAAATAAGGGTAATAAGCGTCATACACAGTAAACCTATGCAAGTAAATAGATCTCATATATTAATATTCCTTTTTCCAGTGCTGGGGATTCAATTCAGGCCCTGATAACTGCTCTGAATTTCTTGTCTTCAAGCACGGTGAGCCTTTGCCCTTCACCTACAGTGCCACAGAGTTATCCATACCCTGAGTTCAAATACAAGGCCTGCCAGGAAAATGGTGCAAATTCCAAACCAGGGCTTTATTGTTGTTATTATTATTATTATTAGCCGAGCACAGGGCTTGCACTCAGGTCTTGGCATTTCTGTCACAGCAGACCCTTGTATCCGAGGACCCGAGTTCAAATCTTGTGGCTGGCACAAAAAATAAAAATAAAAAAAAAGGAGAAGCATAAAACTGAGAAGTTCAAGAAGGTGGTTTTACTTTTTTTTCCCTTTGTATTGTGACCATCCTGGGTCTAAATGACAAGTCCCAGAAAGTGTACATGACCGTGCATTGCTGATGTTTGGCAAGCTATTAAGGAAGCCATACTGAAACTGGCAACTTAGTTCTGGAGGTTGAATCCCGGGATTGCCACTAATGAATAGTGGAGATTCTAAGAAACCCATTCCCATATACATCCATACAAATGGATGTTATAAAATTAACAATTAAATTGGTAGTTAGTGTATGATTATAAAATTATACACAACAATTATACTACATTGACTAATTTTCAATTATTCCTTTATTATGTATTCAACTATGATAGTTAAAAAAGCAAGGAATAATTTAATTGCCAATAATCGGTAGTAATATTGTATATGCAATTTCATAGTATACAGACATATGTCTCTTGTTTTATGCATCTACATCTATCTATCTATCTATCTATCTACGAATCTACACATTTATCTGTTTATACACTTGTCACTACTGGGGCTCAGTGGTAGAGTACTCGCCTAGTACATGCAAAGTCCTAGGGTCGATTCTTCACTACTGTGTGCATAGATAAATCTGGAAGTTGTGCTGTTGCTCAAGCAGCTGAGCACTAGCTCAGCATAAAAGCTTAGAGACTGTGTGTCAAGACTCTTACTCAAGACCCAGGAATGGCACCAAAAAAAGATAGAATGTTCTGACTACAACTATATAAGGATATCACTGCAAATACCTCATCACAGAGCAAGTCTGGAGTCTCGTGCAGACAGCTGCTGTCTCACCTGAATTAGCCAGATGTAAACCGTTGCAACTCAGCTGCACAGAACTAGATGCTGCTGGCTCGCTCACCTCTGTCATCCAGGATACTTGGGGGCTAAGATCTGACACTGGTGAGTTCAAAACCCAGCCCTGGCAGGAAGTCTGCGAAACTCTGAGCTGTGCCTCAAAGTGGTAGAGCTCTAGCCTTGGGCAAAAGATCTTAGGACAGTAACCAGGCTTTCAATGCAATCCCCGTGGCTGACTCCACTTTCCCCCCCAAAACCCCTCTAAATCATTAGATGTGATCTTTGTGTGCTTTTTGATGTGTTTCTGAAAGAATGGTGATATTGATGAAAGCACCCTAATTCTAAGTTTGTGGGATACAGCTATGTGATGAGTCGTTCATGAAGTTTCGTGTGCTGAGTCCTACTTTCATCTGGTTCTTGTAAGAACTCCCCAAGTCAGATGATTGTGCTGAAGAGAAACTTGAGGCTCAGATATGTCCCCAGGTCAGGGCCAAAATTATGTTTGTCTCCTGCAGACAATTGTTTGGGTTTATTTTTCTCAGTCGTGAACCTTGAACTCAGAGCCTAGCCCCTGACCCTTCCCTGTTGGGCTCGTGGCTAGCCCTCTACCACGTGGAGCCAAGGATCCCCTTGCAACAGAGTGTTACAGTCTAGGTATCTGCAGCTGAGGTCTGTCATCTTGCTTACCCAGGAAGCTGAGATATGATGATCTCGGTTCCAAACTATCCCAGACACAAAAGGTCCCATGAGACTCTAATCTCCTTTTCACCACTTAGAAATTTGAACTGGAAGCTGGGAGCTGGTGACTCCCACCTGTCATCCTAGCTACTCAGAAGCCTGAGAGTTGAGGATCACAATCCAAAGCCAGGCAGGGCAGGAAATTGCTTGAGAGGCTTCTCTCCAGTGAACTACCAAAAACCTCCAGGGATGCTGTAGCTCAAGTGGTAGAGCGATTGGATTTAGCTGAAGAACTCAAGGACAGCTCTCAGGCCTAGATATAAATTCCTCCAACTTCCAAAAAAAAAAGAAAGAAAGAAACCTGAAGTGGAGTGCTGGGAATGTGTCTTAGGTGTAGAGTGCTTTGCCTGTATGAATCCCTGGGTTTGATTCCATAGTACCACATACTAGAAAAAGACTGAAGTGGCTATGTGGCTTAAGTGATAGAATGCAATCCTTGTACCAGAGAAACTCAGGTCCAGTGTTCAGGTCCTTAGTTCAAGCTCCAGGACAAGTGTATGCACACACATACATGTGCACACAGACACCCACCCACACACATAGATACACACAAACAAACACAGATACCAGAAGTGAAGGTGTGACACAAAATGGTAGAACACTGTGCTTCTATTCTGAGCTCATGGTCAACACTGAGGCCCTGTGTTCAACCCCAAAACCTAGCCATCCAGGTCCAAACTAGGAGAGGTCAAAGGTTTCAAAAATTGATGAACATCACCAGCCCTAAATGACAGGGAGCATTGTGATATTCCACATGTGCTTAGATTTAGCAAGCTTCCAGAAACCAAGGAAGCCACCATTGCCAATAATGAATCATTCATTAGGTTCAGTTTCCTTGTTTTCTGCCAAAAGGACCCTTGAAATAATTGTAGCAGGTTATTTCAACACTGGAACATAGTCTAACAAAGACAGGATAAATGAAGGGAACTTAGCCTGCCATTGGAGGTGGCACAAATGAAGGTTTCCTGTCAAAACAGCACTGGGGAGAGAGATAGCTTGGGGTACAAAGAGGTCTTTTTCTCCTGGCCTTTAGAGCCTGCCCACACTCCTCCTCACTAATTGGCCTGGATGGAGTTGTTTATTACACAGATGTACTGGTGTGAGGCCTTTTGTCTGTTCCAACAATGAGGCAGACTTCCTCCAGCACCCTGGTGTGTGCAGAAAACCTCAGGCTACACTGGGAACAGTGAGGGGAGCCTGGAACACGCACTGTCTTGAAAGCACAGTCTGTGTTATGAAATCATTCTATTCAAAGCAAATTTTCTAGCTGGATGCCTTTCATCATAGTGACTCTGGACCTTTACCGATAGAAATGCATGCATACATACATGGGGAAACATGGAGTTACTTGTTTTTTATTTTGCTCTTTTTTTTGGCAGGTCCAGGGGTTGTATTATGAGCCCAGGCACTGTCCCTGAGCTCCTTTTGCTCAAGGATAGCACTCTTTCTTTGAGCCACAGCCTCACTCATGACGAGTTTTTATGCCTTTGATCCCTCAGAAATAAGAGTGCTGTGGACTTTCCTGTCCTGGCTGAATTCAAACTGGTATTCTCTATGTCCCAGACTCCTGATGAGCTAGGATTACAGGCAGGAAAAAATGACACCTGGCTTTCTTTTCTTCTTGTTCTTTTTTCATTGTGACAAACTGAAATCTTCACAGTGTTATTCTAATGGTTTGCATTTTGAAGTAAACTACCCAGGCCTGGAGTTTCAATGCCAGGACTGGCACCTACAAATGGAGGGAGGTCTTTCCTATTCATGTGAATGTTTAATGGAATGTTATAAAAATAAAAATCGAGGAGTTCCGGGAAGATGTCAGAGGAGAAGCTAGAGGCTAAACAAGGTCTCGCACAGAAAGCAGTTTTAGAGTTCCAGTGAACAGTCCTAAGGCAGAGAATCACACCAAGTGTGCGATCACAGGTCAGAGAGTTAGGCCAGAGAGGGAAAATCCAGGCAAGGAGACAGCTTTCAGCTCTTGCCACCAGCTGCCGCCACTGCAGCAGCGGTTGCGGCGGCTGCCTCAGACGCCGTACCTGAATCACAGAGATTCCAGGACGAAGGAGTCAGATGCAGGGGCAAGCTGATTCTACTCAACACCAGCAAGAACCTACAAGGAGCGGACATCTTCATCCTGAAGTTCACAGACAAGAGACGACCCATTAACCAAGACTCGGCATGAGTAGAAGCCTGACATATTCACTCCTTCTCAGGGAGCAGAGGAGGGAAGGCCAACCCTCCCCCCCAGTACCGAGATCTCCATCTTGGATACCGACAAATCTCAGCTGAGCTGCTAGCTCCAACTCAGGCCTTGGAAAAAAAACTAGAGTCATTTAGCAGGTCACAAGAACTTAATGGCATTACCTGCCAGACTCAGCTCTACCCAGGGAAAAGTCACCCAGTTCGGGCGCCAGCCTTAGGAGTGGTTTTCTTCACTGGGTAATCAGAGCCAGAGGCTGTCCCTCCCATTAGCAGCCTCTACAATCAATTGAAATTCAGTAAACAGAAACCCTGAGAGTGGCTCCAGGCTGGGCTCTGTGAGTTTCTCACAAAACAGCCCCCAGGAAAAGCTACTGTTAGTTGAAAGACCTCAACTCTACCCAGAACCTAGCCTCAGCACAGCATCTCCAAACTTGAGAAAAAAGCCATTTCCCTCTTTTGTGATACTCAAAGCAGATATCCCTCCCATTGAACTAGCCTGGGAGGAGGATCACAAAATCCTGGGTAAAGCAGAACATTTTTCTGCCTGTTTGAACAAACTGACGTAAGAAACCAACCAAGCCACAGGACCACAAGCAGACCAGAGACTCCAAAAAGAGGCTGGTTATGGACACAAGGGATATAGACGATTTTTCCCACCACTCCCAAAATAAATCAAAAACTTTTTTTCTTCTTCCTTTTCTTTTTTTTTTTGGTACCTTACATAAAAAAAAAAACCTTTTTTTCTTTTCTAAAACTTTTTTTAATCTTTAATTTTTGCCTTTTTTGAAAAAAATTTTTTTCCAGTAACTTTTTTTTCCTCTTATAATTTTTATGTTAAGGATACATGTGTGTGTGTCTTTTTCTTTCTTTTTTTCTTTCTCTCTCTTTTTTTAAATTATCTTTTTGTTTTTTGTTTAGCTCTACTGAACTTCTGATCTTTTTTTCTTCCTTTCTTATCCTTTTCACCTTTTCCTCTCTTTCAGTCTTCTTTATGGGACTTAATTGTTGTCCTGCACATCCTCAGATATACCCGTAGTTGACTATTAGACCATATCCCCCATTGTGTACATACTTAAACCACAAATTAATTGCTCAACTCAAAACCTCTGAGAATTAAATTCCTTAATAGCAGTACTACCTCTTTATACATATATACTATTTTAAGCACTATTAGTTTTAAGTTTTTCACATCTCCTTTTTATTCTTCCCATTCTCTCATTATATTCACGTTCTTCTCTAACTAGATTGTTTTCAACCCTGAATAATATTATTAATTTTTACTTTTCTACTTTTCAGGTCTCTTTTCTTTTCCCTTTCTCTTTCTTCTTTTTTTCTCTCTCTCTACTTTCATCCAACCCAACCTATTTCTTGCTTTGAGATAAGGACTTACTTAACTCTCCCTCTGCCTTCCCACATCACTCTATTCCACAGCAGGTTAGACCATGCAGAATATCCAATCTCAGGGATTGAAGACAGCCTAGATATTATAGAGAAAGAACATACAACCATCCAAGACAAGCCCAAGAAATATGAAAACTCTATCCAACACTTGAAAGACACCATCAGAAGGCCTAATCTAAGGATAATTGGTGTAGAGGAGCACCTAGAAAAAGTAGTTAATGGTCTAGGAAATTTGTTTAACAGGATACTAGCAGAGAACTTCCCAAACATGCAAAAAGATAGGCCTATTCAGATACAAGATGCTTTTAGAACCCCAAATAGACCAGACAAGCATAGGACATCCCACAGTCACATTATAATCCACACAGGATCAACTCAGACCAAGGAAAAAATCCTTAAAGCTGTCAAGGAGAAAAGATTAATCACCTATAAAGGCAAACCAATTAGAATCACCTCAGATTTCTCAGCAGAGACAATCAAAGCAAGAAGAGCCAGGCATGATGTATGCCATGCCCTAAAATCAAACAACTATCAACCAAGAATACTGTACCCAGCTAAACTCTCCCTCATAACTGAAGGCTAAATAAAAAACTTCCATAGCAATGAAAAATTAGTGCAATACATCTCCACCAAACCAGCCCTACAAAAGATTCTTAAAGATGTCCTAAACATAGAAAACCAACAAGACCACACTAAAGGCCAAGAAACAGCACCCAAACTGAAAATCCAAGAACCATAAGAAGAACCCAGTTTTCACAGCACCCAATAAGTTGGATAACATGGCAAAAACTCTCAAATACCTCTCAGTCCTACCTATCAATATTAACGGAATTAACTCTCCAATTAACGGTCATAGACTGTCTACTGGGATTAAAAAACAAGATCCTTCTATCTGCTGTCTTCAGGAGTCACATCTTGCCCATACCAACAAACAATTTTCAATGTTAAAAGCTCGAACAAAATCTCCCAGGCAAACGGCCTCCATAAACAGGCGGAAGTTGCAATAGTAATATCAGATAAAATAGACTTCAAATTAAAATTCATGGGAAGAGATAAAGAAGGTCGCTACATGCTAATTAATGGATCTCCCATTCAGGAGGATATTATGATTCTAAATATCTATTCACCAAACAATGGAACACCCAAATTTATCCAAGAAACACTCCTTTCCCTCAAATCCCACGTAGATCCAAAGACATTAATTGTTGGAGACTTTAACACACCACTCTCCCCACTAGATAGATCAACTCAGCAAAAACTCAACAGAGAAACCGCAGAATTAAACAGCTGCATAGATCAAGAAGATTTAACAGACATCTACCGAACATTTCACCCAGCAGCAACAGAATACACGTTTTTCTCAGCAACACATGGAACATTTTCTAAAATAGACCATATTTTAGGCCACAAAGCAAACTTGTCCAAATTCAGAAACATTGAAGTTATACCTTGCATTCTCTATGAACATAAGGGAATAAAATTAGGACTCGACAACAAAAGCCTCCAAAGAAAGTCCGGTAACAATTGGAGGCTGAAAAACACACTGCTGAATCACCAGTGGGTCATGGAAGAGATTAGAAAGGACATTCAAATGTTCATGCTATTCAACAAAACGAGCACACAAATTACCAGCTCCTCTGGGACACAGAAAATGCAGTACTCAGAGGCAAGTTTATAGCTCTGGGCTCCTCCATCAACAAATTGGAGAGATCTGAAATGAACAATTTAATGAGACATCTGAACCTCCTTGAAAAAGAGCAGCAAGAAAAACCCCTATCCAGTAGATGGAACGAAATAATTAATATTAAATCAGAATTAAATGAATTAGAATCCAAAAAAACTATAGAAAGAATCAACAAAACAAAGAGTTGGTTCTTCCAAAAAATTAACAAAATTGACAGACTCTTAGCAAATCTTATCAGAAAAAGAAGAGAACAAACCCAAATAAATAAACTCAGAGATGAGAATGGAAACATCATCACGGAAACAATCAAGATTCAAAACATTATAAGGGAATATTTCTCAAACCTGCATGCTAATAAGTTTGAGAACTTAACAGAAACGGACCTTTTTCTAGCAAATATTGACATGCCAAAACTAAACCAAGACGAGTTAAACCATCTTAACAGGCCCTGAAATAGAAAGCACTGAAATAGAAACAGCAATAAGAGACCTCCTAGCTAAGAAAAGACCAGGACCAGATGGCTTTACAGCAGAATTCTACAAGGCCTTCAAAGCAGAGCTCACACCAATACTCCTCCAACTATTCCATGAAATTGAAGAGAAAGTTCACTACCGAACACATTCTATGAAGCCATCATATCCCTCATCCCAAAACCAGGCAGGGACTCATCAAAGAAAGAGAACTATAGACCCATTTCTTTGATGAACATTGATGCAAAACTTCTCAACAAAATTTTGTCCAATCCAAGTCAACAACTCATCCAAAAAATCACACAGCATAATCAAACAGGATTCATTTCAGGGATGCAAAGCTGGTTCAATATACACAAATCAATTAATATTATTCATCATATCAACAGGACCAAGAATAAGAACCACATGGTTATCTCAATACATGCAGATTAAGCATTCGACAAGATCCAACACCCCTTTATGATGAAGGTTTTGGAAAAATTATGAATCCATGGAACATTCTTCAATACAATAAAGGCTGTATAGGACAAACCTACAGCCAGCATTATACTTAATGGTGAAAAACTAAAGCCATTTCCTCTTAACTCAGGAACAAGACAAGGATGTCCAATCTGTCCACTTCTTTTCAATCCAGTATTAGAATGCCTAGCTACACCAATAAGAAAAGATGCAAACATAAAGGGGATCCAAATAGAGAAAGAAGAAATAAAATTGTGCATCTTTGCATATGACACCTTCGATCATCTTAGGCTCCGTTGCAGCCTCTGTACCCACAGTTCATCCTGAGATCCTAGGATCCGAATTCAAATCTTGGCTCTGTCAAAAAAAAAAGGAGAAGTGCTGAGAAGGTAGCTCAGTAATAGAGTCCTTGCCTTGCATGCATAAGGCCATGGATTCGATTCCTCAGTACCACATAAGCAGAAACAAGTCACGAGTAGCGCAATGGCACAAGTGGTAGAGCGATAGCCTTGAGCTGAAGAGTTGAGGAACAGCACTGAGACCCAGAGTTCTGACCCCAAAACCAAAAAGATAAAAGAAGAAAAGAGAGGGGGAAAAAGGAGAAGGTTAAAACTGGGAAGTATTAGAGGCAGTTTTTCATTGTTTGTTCCTTTGCATTGCAAGCAGGGCTCGGAAAGTGTACATGACCTTGCACTGCTGAATTTTGGTGTGCTATCTGGGAAGCCATAGCCCAAACCAGAAACCTAGGCCTGGGGTGTGAATCCCAGGACTCCCACCTATGAATGGTAGGATATTCTAAGAAATGCATTCCGATATACATCCTTATGAATGGAATGTTGTAAAGTAACAATTACATTATTGTATGATTATATTATAAAATTATACACAATAATTATACTATATTGAATAATTTTCAATTAATACTTTGTTATGTATTCAACCATAATACTTCAATACAGGAAGGAATAATTTATTGATAAGTGGTAGTAATATAATATATATAATTAAATAATATACAGACATCTCTGTCTTGTTTTATACATATATACATATATATATATATATATACATATATATATATATGTTACAATCTACATATCTATTTCTACACTTGTCATTCCTGGAGCTCAGTGGTAGAATGCTCGCCTCGAATGTATGAAGACCTGGATTCAATTCCACACTATTACATGCACAGAAAACCCGTAAGTAGTGCTGTCAAGCAGTTGAGCACTGGCTTTGAGCATGAAGGCTTAGGGACTGTCTAGGCCCTTACCTCAAGCCCCAGGACTGGAACCAAAAACAAGTTAGAATGTTCTGACTGCAATTATAGAAAGGCAGGATTTCAAATACCTCATCACAGAGCAAGCTGGGAGTCTGAAACTGACGGCTGTCATCTAACCTAACTTATCCAGAGGTCAATAGCTGCAGCCCAGCATCATGGAACCAGACACTGATGGCTCACCACTAGCTGCTCAGAGGGTGAGATCAGACACTGGGGGTTGAAAACTCAGCCCTGGCACGACGTCTGGTAGACTCTGAGCTGTGCCTAAAAGTGGTAGAGATCTAGCCTTGAGGGAAAGATCTTAGGACAGTCCCTCCAACCTATGAGAGGCTGATGACTCTCCCTCACAAAACACCCCTTTAAACCATTAGATGTGAACTTGTGCAGTTTGTGGCATGTATCTGAAACAACGGTGATACTGATGAAAGCACCCAAATTCTAATGACAGTTTGTGGGATATAGCTATGTGATGAGTCCTTCCTGGGGTGCTGGGTGTTGAGTACTTCTGCGTTGTCCATGGGGTATTGAGTGCTGAGTCCTTCACAGGGTGCTATGTGCTAAGTCCTTCACGAGTTGTATTCTTTAATCTGGTCCTTATAAGAGCTACACAAGTGAGATGAATGTGCAGATGAGAAAGTTGAGGCTCAGATATGTCCCCAAGGCAGGGCCAAATTTATGTATGTACTAAACTCTAGTGACTTGTCTCCTGCAGACAATTGTTTTGGTTTAGGTTTCTCCATCATGAACCTTAAACGCAGAGCATAGGCACTGACTTTCTTCTTGGGCTCATGGCTAATTTTCTACCATGCTGAGCCAAGGACCCACTTGCAGCAAAGTGTCATGGCTTAGATGTCTTTAGCTGAGGTCTATCATTCTGCCTGCTCAGGAAGCTGAGGATCTCATTTCAAAACTATCCAAGATCACGGTCCAAAGACAGCCTTGGCAGGAAATTCCTTGAGATGGTTATCTCCAATAAACCACCAGAAAGCCTGAAGGGGCATTGTAGCTCAAGTGGTAGTGTGCTAGACTGAGATGAAGAGCTCAGAGACAGCACCCAGGCCCAGACTTCAACTCCTCCAATTTACAAGAAAAGAAAGAAAGAAACCTGGAGTGCTGGGAATGTTTCTTAGGGGTAGACTGCTTTGTGTGTGTGAAACCCTGGGTTTGAATCCTCAGTACCACATCCCTAGAAAAAAAGCCTGAAGTGGCTGTGTGGCTCAAGTGGTAGAGTACTGTCCTTATATAGCAGAAACTCAGGTACAGTGGTTAGGTCCATAGTTCAATCACCAAGACGGTGTATGCGCACACACACTCACACACACACACACGGAGGCACCGTTGCCAATAATGAATCATTTCATTGTGTTCAGCTCCCTAATTGCCTAACAGAAGGACTGTTGGATTAATGGTAGCAGTTTGTTTCAACACTGAAACATAGTCTTACAAAGACAGGATGAGTGTAGGGAACTTGGTCTGCCATAGCAGGTGGCACACATGAAAGCTTCCAGTCAAAACAGAGCACAGGGGACAGAGATTGCTTGTTATACAAAGAGGTCTTTTTTTTCCTAACAGCCTTAACAGCCTGAGCACACTCATCCTCACTAATTGGCTTGGATGAATTGTTTGTTATCCAGATGCACAGGAGTGAGGCTTTTTGTCTGCCTGTTCCAACAATGAGGCAGATTTCCTTCAGCAGCCTGGGGTATGGGGACTCCCTCAGGTTAACTGGGAACAGTGAGGGGAGCCCCGGATCATGCACTGTCTTGAATGCACACCCTGTGCTAAGAATTCATTCTATTCAAAGCAAATTTCCTAGCTAGGTGCCTTTCTGAATAGCAACTCTGGATCTTCACAAATTCAAATACATGTATACATACACAGACACATGGAGTTACTGGCTCTTTTTTTGTGGCAGGTCCTGAGGCTGGAACTGTGAGTCTAGACATTTTCCCTGATCTACTTTTGCTCAAGAAAGCAAATGCTTCCTTGTGTCTTAAACCATGATTACCCTAGGTTGGGATGCAGCTTTTACACCCACAGATGATTCAGGGATCCTAGGACCCGAGTTCAATTCCCAGCACTGGAAAAAATACAGCAAACCAACAAAAATGGAGAAGGAAAACTAGGTAATTTTACACAACAGGTTTACTTTTGTTTCCTTGGCACTGTGACCCTCTTAGGGCTCAATGACTTGGCTTGAAAATTGTACGTGACCTTGCATGGATGAAGGATGGGGGGCTGTCAGTGAAGCATGAGTCCAACCCAGATATCTAGGCCCTGAGATCGATCCTAGGCCTGCCACCTACATATGGCTGAAGATCTTAGAAACTTGTTCCTATCTATAGGAATACTAATAGAATGTTTGAAATGTACTAACTGAATTACTAATTAGATACTCATTCCAGTATAAGATTGTATGCAATAAATATAGGTCATTGATTAATTCTTTATTTAGTATACCGTGATTAATTAATGGAGGCATAATTTTACACCATATAATTGGTAGTAATAGAATATGTAAAAATAAGATATAGACATCACTTTTTGTATAAGATTATACACTAGAATCTACATAAATGTCTGTCTCTGTATAACTTTGTAGATGCATATACATTTATTAATACACACACACACACACACACACACACACACACACACACACACTGCAATCTAAACATCTATCTGTTTATATATTGGCCATTCCTAGGCTTGATCTCAGGTCCTCAAATTTGCCCAGTAACTTCACTTGAATCAGACTGGTGTGCTAACATTTACCCTTTCATGAAGGGGGCCTGTTAGAGCCTGAGTTCAAGTCACAGAACTAGCAAAAACTTAAGCCTGGTGGAAAAGCCTGGGATCCTAGACACTCAGGCCTTTCAGGGAAAACAATGCACAGAAAAAATGTGGCCTTTTTACGTTTTCTTCCTTTGCATGGTGACCCTCCTGGGTCTGAATGACAATGTTGCAAAGGGTACTGCCCCTTGCATTGCTGAAGGTTGGCAGACTATTAGGGAAGCCATAGGCCCAAGTGGCAACATAGGATCTGACCAACCAATGGCAGGAGATACTAAGAAACTGGTTCCCATCCATAGGAATAACAATGGATTCTTGTCAATGTCACAGTTGAATGAGTTGGTCGTGAATGATGCTCCTATAAAATTAGACAGCATGTTTTCATGAGTCTTATTGATTTTATTTAATATTTTTGAAGCATTAAAAGAATATTATTATTACAGGAATGCAATAATTTCAGTACACTGATTAATTTCATTAATAGTGTAAGGATGAAAACAATAACATTAATTACATGGACGCATAAAAAATACCCAAGAATTGGTAGGAATGTAGTCTATATAACTGAATAATCTATAGACATCTCTGGCACTCTATAAAGACATATATTTATTCGTGTACTGTCATCTGCATGTCAATCTGTTCATATTTTGTTAACTCCTGGGCTCGATCTCAGGTCCTGGGAACAGCCTATCACTCAGTTTGCCCCAGGAAGGCGTGTTCACACTCGCCCATTCATGAATTTGGCCCTGTAGGCCATGAGTTCAGATACCAGCACTCCCAAACAATGAATCGTTGAGTAAGAAGCTGATGCTGACACGTTTTCCTTTTCTGTGAATGTCCTGGGTGTCAGATATGAAGTGGAATACATATGCAGGCCTATATCCTATGTAATCAATGTAACCAATGTTCTATGTGCCATAATAGTCAATAAAATAAATGGTCAATACATAAATAAAACAAAAAAATAATAAAATAACTACACTGAATGCAATATGGAGTCAACATATGTATATAAATATAAATCATATATGTAAATTGTACATGAATACGTGGGGATTGATTTCAGGCCTAAGGAACAGACTTGAATTTCTTGACTTCAAGGAGGCCAGATTCCCCTTCCTACACAGTACAACAGTGTTACCCAGACCATGAGTTCAAATCCCAGTCCTGGCAGAAAAATGACACCTTTATAGTATGTGAGGCCCAATTCTTAGGTATTTCATTATTCCTCCATTTTATGAATGTGATTGTTTACATCTTAATAAAGTATTAAATAAAATCGATTAGTGTCCTATAATATAATTATGTATAATTTTATCCTAGAATCATTCAAGAACTGCCCATTCAATCATGACATACATCCCATCCATTTGTATTCATATGGATATGAATGAGATCTTAAGATCTCCTGCCATTTGGAGGTGACAGGACCAGGATTCAAACTGTGGGCTCCAGCTCCCACCACTTAAACCTGAGGATAGGGAACTCACTGGTCTGTCCAAGAACATCAGCAAGACCAATGATTAGGCAGACACCAGTTGCTCTCAACAGTCCTTCTTGATGTTTACAAGGCTGTGATGGGAGGATCATTGTCAAAGTCACCCTCAGGAGGAAAGTCCTAGAGACCCCTGTCCAACTTCAGTGCCAACAAAGCCAGAAGCCCTGTGGCTCCAGTGGTAGAGGGCCAGCCTTGAGCAAAAGCAGCTCAGAGACTGTGCCCAGATCCTGAGTTCAAGGTTCGGGATTGGCAACAAACAGACATAAATAACAATCTGTGCAGCCATGCAGCTAAAGTGGTCTCCCTCTTGTCCCCAACTGAATGGGAAAAGGGCTGGGAGAGTCCCTGTCAACTTGACTCTGCCCATGCTGATTGCATCACAGGATTCTAGCCACACCCCCATTCTTTCATGTTTCTTTCTGACCAATGGAATACAAGAATGGTGGCAACGCCCACATTCCATGATGCCTGGTAGCAACTGGATTCCCTCTTTTAGTACACCACTACCAGCAGTTAAGGAAGGTAGAGGTGGCTGAGTGGTGAGCAAGAGACTCAAGGTAACTTTAGAGAATAGTAGGAAATTTACTTGTCCCATCCCCCTCTCCCCCCCTTCCTGTGGTGCTGGATTTCAAATCGCAGCCAGCCTAAGGCCCTGACCTGGTCCCTGCCCCTGGTCCTCTGCTCTGGGCCCATGTGTCTGCCATGCCACCGCCGTCCCTGCTCGCTCTACCTGGATCATCTGCCAACAGCGTCTCCCAGCAGCACAGGTGAGTGGCCGCCCCAACACCATTCCCAACTCGGGTCAGAAACCCCTCTGAAAGCACCATGACCCCCTGCTTGTTTCCTCTCCCTGGCTCTGAGGAGCCACCTTTTTGTCTTGTGCATTTCTGAGAAAAAAACAATATATGCTCAGGCTGGGCTGAGCTCAGGTGGTCCTCCTATCTGTGACATTTATGCTCCACCAGGCCTGGTCTTCTGTAGTTGGGATGGTAGACATGTAGAGCCATGCTCAGTCATCAGTTTAGATGGATTATCACAAACTCTTAGTCCATGGTAGCCAATTCTTGACCACAGATAAAGCTCTGGGTAGGGCCACAACAATCGGAACTCAGTCTCTTCACAGAACAGTTGTGAGGAAACAAGGGATTTATATAGAGGGATCTCTGGAACATGGCTAGGCACAGAAGGAGTGGCCTTCAGGTAATGTTCTCAACAATTCTGTGAGCATAAGACAAATAGTTATCTGGAAAGGGCTCAGGTGTCCCCTGTTATTAATGGGGCAACGGGTGTGGGATTATGAAACAAAACATGGCTCTCTTTCATCATTACCATATTCCCATGAGGAAGGGTATCCTTCACTGTGTTGAGTTTTGCAACTGGGGACAAGGCATGGAGAAGCTGGGTGACCTACTTATGACCTCAAGTTCACAGAAATCTAGGCTTGACTTCTCTACCATCCTCCCTAGTTAAATGGGTGCTATTCAGCCCACTTTTTGTAGTGGGAAGTCCACTTCTTGTCAGTCATAGGGCTTGAACTCTAGGTCTGAGGGCTGTTCTGGAGCTCCTCAGCTCAAGACTAGCGCTCTACCACTTGAGCCCACAGCACCACTTTCAGTTTTCTGGTCGATCTTTGGAGATAAGAGTCTCACAGACATTCCTTACCGGGCTGGCTATGAACCATGATCCTCATTTCTCAGACTCCTGTGTAGTTGGGATTAGAGTTCTGAGCCACCAGCACAGGGCTTAAGTGTAGTTCTCACTTTCTTTCTCCCTCTCTCTCACATGAACTGGTTGAATGTCCTGGAGGAGGTGGCCCATTTTCCCCATGTGGCTAGACCCCATAGTGGCCCTCTCATTCTGGAGGTGGGCTGTGGATCAGGAGCTGTCTCGCTCAGCCTGTTGAAACAGCTCCATGACATAACCCTCTCTGTACCCTAGCTAGACCATGACAGTTATTCATTTTCCATCCAGCCTTACTAGACTTCTCATATTGTATTGTTTTCTACATCATTTTCTGGCACCTAGGCAAAATTATGATACATAGTTACGGAATCAAAATGTAATGTCTTCTTAAGAAATTCATTTAGGGTTCTGGGAATGTGGCTCCATGGTACGGTGATTGCCTAGCATGCATGAAACCCTGGGTTCAATTCCCCAGTACCACATAAACAGAAACACACTGGAAGTGGTGCTATGCCTCAAGTGGTAGAGTGCTAGCCTAAAAAAAAAAAAAAAGCTCAGAAATAATTCCCTAGCCCTGAGTTTAAACCCCTGGACTAGCAATAATAAAAAAAAAAAGTATTCAAATATTTTTTCATTCATGTGACTGTTTCTAATATATTTATAAGATGATTTCTTTGTTGCTTTGTATGTCCCCCCCCCCCGAGGATATAACCCCTGCTTTCACTGTATTTAATGTTGGTATAATTTGTGGAGGGGAATGGAAAAAAACAAATCGTTTAAATAGGGATACAGGTGGATCCATTGCAATAACGAGAAGTACAAGTCGTTATGTTGAAAAATGAACTTTACAATTTTGGCGGGGGGGCAGTAGAAATGGGGGGGATAGGAAGGGATAGGAAGGGGAAACAAAGGAGGAGGCAACAATACTTGATAAGAAATGTACTCATTATCTTGCCCATGTAATTGTAACTCCTCTGTACACTATTTTCACAATAAAAAAAAACCATTTAGTTAGTAAATGCAAAATAAAGAAACCATACTTTGAATATATAATTGCTCCTTCCATACTGACACCTGACAATAGTCCCTAATTCATGTACTTTACTTACTATAGCATACTCTGTTAAAAAAATTTTTTTTGGTCATTAGGTCAAAGCAACTAATGCCAGGAATGTGCTTAGATATCAGGTGAAGAATTATTCTGGAAATTCAAAGATTCCAGGATTTTGTGTGGTCACTGCTAATCACAGAGAGAAGGATAGTCTAAGTGATATTTGGAAATCTTTTTGGTTAATCATGGTACCAAAAACGCAGAGGCTAATTAACAGTTGTGATAGAATAGAAGGAATAACTCGATGGAAGGATAAGTGATAGTAACTAAGGTGTACTAGAAATTGTTCTAGAGAACCATTTTTGGTTATCGAAAAACTAGTTATCAACTAGGCTTATTCCTCATTGCCTTTAGCATTCTAAATCTCTTAGGCTAGTTCTTAATCTCTGTGTGATAAGTTGTATATCCTTCTATGCTGTTCTTTCATACCTTATCTCCTTTTTTTTCTAAAAATCTCAGGGGACAGGAAGCAAAGGAGGAGGCAACAATGTTTGATAAGAGATATACTCATTATCTTGCCCATGTAATTGTAATTGTAATTCCTAGAAGTTTATTAAGTATTTCACAAGTATTATTTCTCTTAATTCTTAAGAAAACATTTGCTATAATTCTAATATTATTACCATTTTAGTGTTAGGAAATATTTTAATTAAAGGGACTAAGTGCATGGCCCAAAGGCACTAAGTGCATGGCCCAAAGACACACAGTGGGGAAGGAAATGAGTCAAAATTTCCAAAAGTAAGCAATAAAAAAGTAGGTAAAATCCTCTCCATTCCCTTACTCTCTCAATTCAATATTCATGTTGTCCAAGAAATAATAGCATAGCAATTATTGCCGATGGTAATTGTTTTCTGTCACATTTTGTCTTCAACACAGTGTTGGTGACATTGGGTTATCATGCTCAGAGCTGAGCTCATAAATTGAGGTCTAAAGAGAGACAAATTCTTCTGTTCCACAGTTCCAGTATACATTTTAAAAAGTACTAAAACTAGCCAGTAGCTGGTGGCTCACGCCTATAATCCTGCCTACAGAGGAAGCTGAGATCTGAGGATTGCACTTCAAAGCCAGCCCGGGCTGGAAAGTCTGTGAGACTCTTATCTCCAATAAACCACTAGGAAAGCAGAAGTGGCACTGTGGCTCAAGGGGTAGAGCACTCACCTTCAGCTGAAAGGCACAGGGACAGCGGCCAAGCCCAGAGATCATGCCACATGACCAATAAAAAAAAAGATTAAAACTTTTAAATACCATCACTTACTGTCTTTTAAGAATCCAAAACGAAATAAATTCACATATAATCACTCCAAAATGCTTTAAAAGCAGGAGATGATAAACAGGCATCCATGAACTCAATTTTCTTCTACTTTATAAATTATTCTGAAAGCCTTGTGCTGGTTGGTCACACCTGTAATCCTGTCTACTCAGGAAACTGAGATCTGTGGATAACCGTTGGAAGCCAATCAGGACAAAAACTATTCATGAGATTATTTTAAAAAAAATACAATGGAATTCTATGCCTCCATCAGAAAGAATGACATCACCCAGTTTGTTAGGAAATGGAAATACTTGAAAAAGATTATATTAATTGAATTAAGCCAGGCCCAAAGAAGTGAAGTAAGCCAAGCCCAAAGAAACATAGGTCCCATGGTTTCCCTTATTTGCAATATCTAGTATATGTATGAGTCAAGCAGAAAAGGTCAGATAATGTGATGTTAGGAAAATGAACCCTTAGATATGTATTTAAATGTTTTTTTCTTTAATGCATTTTTAATGCATTTATAAAATTATTTCTTTTTTGCTTTGTATGTCCCTCCCCCACAGTATAACCCCTGCTTTCACTATATTTGATGTCGGTATACTTTGTGGAGGAGAAGGGGAAAAACAAGTCGTTTAAGGATACAGGTGGACACGTTGCAACAATGAGAAGTACAAGTTGTTATGTTGAAAACGAACTTTACAACATTGGTGGGGGGGGTGAGGATGGGGTAGGGAGGGCAGGGGGAGGCTGGGAAGGGATGTGAAGGGTAAACAAAGGAGGAGGCTGCAATGCTTGATAAGAAATGTACTCATTATCTTGCCCATGTAATTGTAACCCCTCTATACAGTATGTTCACAATAAAAAAGTAATAAAAATATTTTAAAAAATTAATGAACTAGCAAAGAGCCAAGAATGGAGATGTAGCTTATATAGTAGCTCATCAATCTAGAGAGGAATGGCCTAGTGAGACCTTGGTGCACTGAATTCAAACTCTGAGAATGAAAATGCGCAGGCACGCACACACACACACATACACATACACACATATTTATTCAAAATATCTTCATATCAGTATTTTGCATTAATTTCTTTGTTAACGATATTACATGGGTAAAATAGGGGAAATATTCTCTTCCATCTGAGAACATTTTTATATTTTTTATTGTAAAACTACTGTACAGAGTGGTTACAGTTACATGAAAAGGTAATGAGTACATTTCCTATCAAGTATTGTTACCTCCTCCTTTGTTTTCCCCCGCGATCCCTTCCCTCCCACCTCCACAAGTACACTTCCCTCCCCTCCCCTCCTAAATTGTAAAGTTCATTTTTCAACATACTCTCTTGTGCGTCACATTGTTGCAATGGTCATACTGTATGCTTATTTAAGCCTTTTGTTTTTTCCCTTTCCATCCCCAAGTTAGAGAAGTGTACATACAAGATGGAAGTGCACCAACATCAGATACAGTGAAAACAGGGGTTTAACTGTGGGGGATGCACATATAAAAAATCACATCGTACATTAGAAATATATTAGAAACCACAGGAAGAAATAAAAAACCACTTGTGTCCTTATCATGGGGTTCATTTACCTTAACATAATCTTATCTAGTCATATGCACATGCTTTTGACCTTTTTTTTAAATTGTGAAAATACCATACAGAGAAGTTACAATTACATGGAAAAGGTAATGAGTACATTTTTTATCAAGCATTGTTGCCTACTACTTTTTTTCGCCTTACCATACCTTCTTGCTTATCCCAGACATACATTAGTTATTGCAAATAAGGGATACCATAGGACCTATGTTTCTTTTTTTTTTAATTCTGAAAATGCCATACAGAGGGGTTACAATTACATGGGTGAGTTATTGAGTACATTTCTTTAATTTTTATTGTGAGAATACTGACAGAGGAGTTACAATTACATGGGCAAGATAACGAGTACATTTCTTATCAAGCATTGTTGCCTCCTCTTTGTTTCCCCTTCCTATCCCTTCCCATACTCCCCCACTTCCCCCATCCGGTCCTCCTCCCACCAAAGTTGTAAAGTTCATTTTTTGACATAATGACTTGTACATCTCATTGTTGCAATGGGTCCACTTGCTCCTCCTTTGTCTCCCCTTCCCATCCCTGCCCATCTTCCACCCTCCACCCCCACTAACCCCTCCCCCACCCCAGTCCCCCCACTGTCCACATCCCTCAACCGCCGGCCAAAATCATTTTTTGACACAACGACTTGTTCATCTCATTGTTGCAATGGGTCCACCTGCATCCCTATTTAAATGATTTGTGTTTCCCTTCCACTCCACAAATAGTACCAACATCAAATACAGTGAAAACAGGGGCTTTAGCTTGCAGGAGGAACATACAAAGCAACAAAGAAATGATCTTATAAATATCTTAGAAACAATCGCAAGAAAGAAAAACCATTTGAATCCTTATCTTGGGGTTCATTTTGCCTAACATCAACTTATATGATGTTTTCTACTTGTAGCAGACACATACTAGTTATTGAAAATAAGGAAACCATGGGACCTATGTTTCTTTGGGCCTGGCTTACTTCACTTCTTTGGGCCTGGCTTAATTTACTTAATATAATTTTTTCCAAGTCTTTCCATTTCCTAACAAACTGGGTGATGTCATTCTTTCTGATGGAGGTATAGAATTCCAGTACACAAACACACACACACACACACACACACACACACACACACACACATTTTCTTGATCCATTCGTTTACTGTGGGACATCGGGTTTGGTTATATATCTTAGCTTTGGTAAATAATGCTGCAATGAACATAGTTTTGCTGGTAGTTTTAGTATGATCTTGTTTGTGATCATTTGGGTGAATGCCAAAATGGGATTGCTGGGTGTTAGGGGCGCTCTATGTAGTCTTTTGAGGAACCTCCATACTACTTTCCAAAGTCTTCGAACAAGTTTAAACTCCTAACAACAAGGCATTAAGGTTCCCTTCTGCCCACATCCTATCCAGCATCTGTTCTTTTAAAAATCTGGAATGCTTCACGAAGTCGAGTGTCATCCTCAGTCAGGGGATATTCTTCTCTTTATTGTTCCAATGTTAGTGTATGTGCTACTGAATTGAGCACAGAACAATTTTATATAGAAAGTGTAATTGATTTTCTTAAACTAGACAATTCCACAAAAATTAAATTCAAAAGAATTGTTGTGAAATTTTAGAACCATGTATTTCTTACATAAGAACACATTTAAGAATAAAGTCAAGATTGACATGTCCAAAACAAAATAATTCCATATATTTGTTGTTCAACGGATGTGTAGGAGGAGGAATTCAATTATTCTGTACAAGGAACCTGCCATAATGAACACTATAGATAGTGTTAAGGTTTGTTAAAAGTTTTAATGTTTTAAACATGTTTAATTTTGGGAATTTGCTCATATATGCCAAAATTAAGACTATATAGCACGCTGTAAAACTTTTCCATAAAGCATTTAAGATTCATGGTAGCAGTCATATACTACTAAGTATGTACATTTCAGAGTTTATAGAACCTTTACTAATGAGAAATTGCAAAGTGTTTGTGTAAAGAAGCAGAGTGAAGATTTAAGACATTAATTTCACAGTTTCCGTTAAAATTTAAGGGATTCCTTACTTTATATGTTAGCGAGGAATAAATGATGGTATAAGCCATATACAAATGATGAGATGAACCATAAATAATAATCTTAGTGGGAAACTTTAAAGGCTACTCATAGTCTATAAAATTCTTGTTGAACATCATAGACTTAGGCAGTTTTAAATGTACAGCAATATGAGAAAATAATAAATCGAATATGTAGTACATTTCAAATACTAGAAATAGAGGTAAATGTTTTGTTTTTTATTTTATTAATCATTAATATTTATGTATTGGTTTTCCTTATTTGTAACATTGCTTTCCTTGTTGTAATATAATACAACTTTTTGTAAGTCATCATTAGGAAATACTTTGAGAATGTTATTGGGATGGCCACACTGTTTTTTATAGGTATATGTGAATTTACAAAGAGCAAAATTAATAACAAAACATTGATTAAAAATTTTATCAATTAGAATCTGAATCAGGAGTGTTGATAAATGTCCACACCTAAAATCTTAGCCCTAGACTGAAGCACTAGTGTTACAATGTTGAGCACACAAAAGTGAGAGATTGTATTTTGTTTTGTTTTTGTTTTATTTTTGTTGGTTGTGGGGCTTGAACTCTGGGTCTGGGTGCTGTCTCTCAGCACTTCAGCTCAAGGCTATTGCTACTACTTGAGTCACAGCATCTCTTCCATCTTTTTCTGCTTAAGTGGTGCTGAGGAATCAAACCCAGGACCTCATGCATGCAAGGCAAGCACTCTACACTGAACCACCCTCCCAGCACCTGAGAGACTGTATTTTAAAAAATCATCTAAACAACATTTACTTTCTGTTTTTGGTTATATAATGAAATAAAGAATATCTTTTTATATTTTTGAATGGTCATACTTCTAAATTTATATTAAATTCAGCCACTTTATCCTTTTCAAAGTCATGTAATATCTCTGAGAGTTTGCTTCTGTAAAGATTGTTTTTGCATTGATTATTTATTCTGAGTCATTTTTATTTTTTATCAAAAATACTTTATATTTTATGGTTTTTCGTGTTTTTTTTTAAGTGTGAAAATACCAGACAGAGTGGTTAAAATTACATGGGCAAGGTAATGAGTACATTTCTTATCAAGCATTGTTGCATACTCCTTTGTTTCCCCTTACTATCCCTTCCCATCTCACCTCTCTTACGTCCCGTTTCCCCCTCTGCCTTTCCCCAATCCAAAGTTGTAAAATTTGTTTTTCGACATAATGTCTTGTATATCTCATTGTTGCAATGGGTCCACATGTATCCATATTTAAAAAATTTTTCCCTTCCCCTCCACAAATTATACCAACATCAAATACAGCAAAAACAGGTGTTATACCATGCAGAAGGGACATACAAAGTAACAAAGAAATCATCTTATAAATATGTTAGAAATAATTACAGAAAAAAAATTGAATTCTTATCTTGGGGTTCATTTCACCTAACATCAACTTATCTAACAATTTCTGCATGTCTTAGACATACACTAGTAATTGCTAATAAGGGAAACCATGGGACCTCTGTTTCTTGGGCCTGGCTTACTTCACTTAATAATTTTTTTTTCCAAGTTTTCTATTTCCTAACAAATGGGGCAATATCATTGTTTCAGATAGAGACATAGAATTCCATTGTGTATATATACAACATTTTCTTGATCCATTCATCTACTGAGGGACATCTGAGTTGGTTCCATATCTTAGCTATGGTAATGCTGCAATAAATATATCTGTGTGGTAGCTTTAGTATGGTCTTGTTTGTGATCATTTAGGCAAATGCCCAAAAGTGGGATTGCTGGGTCATAGGGGAGCTCTATGTGGAGTCTTTGTAGGAACCTCCATACTATTTTCCAAAGTGGTTGAACAAGATTACACTCTCACTAGCAATGAAGTAAGGTTCCCTTCTGTCCACATCCCCTCCAGCATCTGTTGTTATTAGAGTTCTTGATTATAGCCACTCTAACTTGGGTGAGGTGAAATCTCAATGTTGATTGATTTGCATTTCTTTTATGGCTAGGGTTTCTGCATGTCTTTATTGGTCACCCTCCTTTCCTCTTCAGAGAAGTTTGTCTTTATGTCTTTAGCCCACTTATTTATTGGGCAGTATTTTCTTTGAATATTTGTTGTTGGAGGATTTAATTTTTTGATTTCCAGATCTGTTTTAGATGTGAAACCCTTGTCGGTTTTATGGCTAGTGAAGATCCTCTCTGATTCCGTGGGATTTCTATTGATCCTGCTAGCTATGTCCTTTGCCATGCAGAAGCTCTGCAACTGCATGCAATCCTATTTGTCCAAACTTTCATTTGTTGTGCTTTTGCGTTTCTTTTCAGAAAATTTCAGCCTTTGTTAAGGAGACCTAGGGTTTCTCATATTCCATCCTGTAATGTTTTCAGAATATCTGCTTTGACTCTGAGGTCTTTGATACATTTGGAGTTGATTCTGGTACAGGGTGATATATAAGGATCTAATTTTCTACAAGTGATTAACCAATTTTGCCAGTACCATTTACTCAACAGCCTTTCTTCGATTTTATCTTTTTAGATCCTTTATCGAATATTAGATGGTTATGGGTCTGTAGGTTCATTTCTGGGTTTTCAATTCTATTCCATTGTTCCTGAGGTCTTTTCTTGTGCCAGTACAAAACTGTTTTAATTACTATGGCTTTGTAGTAGAGTTTGAAATTTGGTATTGATATTCCTCCAACACTGTTCTTTCTGTTAAGGATTGCTTTTTTCAATTGGGGGTCTTTTGTTGTTCCATATGAATTTTGGGATTGCCTCTTCTATTTTCTTGAAGAATGCGGTTGGAATATTGATAGGTATGGCATTGAACTTGTAGATAGCCTTGGGAAATATTGCCATTTTCACAAGGTTCATCCTTCCTATCGAGGAGCATGGGAGGTTTTGCCACTTTCTAAGTTCTGTTTTGATTTCCTTTTTCAGATTTTTAACGTTTTCATCATAAATGTCCTTCACTTCTTTGGTTAAGTTAATTCCTAGGTATTTCATTTATTGTGGGGCTCTTACAAATGGAAAACTTTTCTTGATTTGAGCCTCACTTTTCTCATTGTTGGCATACAGAAAAGCCATTAATTTCTGAGGGTTAATTTTATACCCTGCTATTTTGACAGTTTTGATTTAGCTTGAGTAATTTTGGAGTGGAGTCCGTGGGATTCTTTAAGTACAAGATCATTTTATCTGCAAAGAGGGAGAATTTTACTTCTTCTTTCCTTATTTGGATCCCTTTTATATTGGCATATTGTCTTATTTCTGTAGCTAGGCATTCTAATACTAAATTGAAGAGAAGTTAAGAGAGTGGACATCCTTTTCTCATTCCTGAGTTAAGAGGAAATAGCTTTAGTTTTTCACCATTAATTATAATGCTGGCTGCATGTTTTCCATATACAGCTTTTATTGTATTGAGGAATGTTCTATGGATTCCTAATTTTTCCAGAACCTCCATCATAAAGGGGTGTTGGATCTGGTCCAATGCTTTTTCTGCATCTTTTGAGATAACCATGTGGTTTTAATCCTTGCTCTTTTTGATGTGGTAAATTAAATTAATTGATTTGTGTATATTGAACCAGGTTTGCATGCCTGAAATACATCCTGTATGATATTAGTGTATGATTTTTTGGATGAATTGTTGAAGTCAATTGGCCAAACTTTTGTTGAAAAGTTTTGTATCAATGTTCTTCAAAGAAATGGGTCTATAGTTCTCTTTCTTTGATGAGACCCTGCCTGGTTTTGGAATGAAGGTTATGATGGCTTCATAGAATGAGTTTGGTAGAGAACTTTCTCTTTCAATTTCATTGAAGAGTTGGAGGAGTATTGGTGTGAGCTCTGTTTTTAAGGCCTTGTATAATTCCGCTGTAAATCCATCAGGGATTTTCTTAGATGGGAGGTCTCTTATTGCTGTGTCTATTTCAACACTTGATATAGGCCCCTTACTATGCTTTAACTCATGTTGGTTTAGTATTTGCATGTTGATAATTGCTAGCAAATGGTCCATTTCTGCCAAGTTTTCAAAATTATTAGCATAAAGGTTTGAAAATATTCCCTTATAATGTTCAGAATCTTGGTTGTTTCTGTGTTGATGTTTCCATTCTCACATCTGAGTTTATTTATTTGAGTCTGTTCCTTCTTTTTCTGATAAGACTTTCTAAGGGTCTGTCAATTTTGTTAATTTTTTCAAAGAACCAACTCTTTGTTTGTTGATTCTTTCTGTGATTTGTTTATTCTCATACGTTTAACTCTGATTTAATGTTAATTATTGCTTTCAATCTATTGAATTGGAGTTTATCTTGCTGCTCTGTGTCAAGGTGGTTCAGATATCTCATTAAATGGTTGGTTTCAGATCTCTCTACTTTGTTGGTGTAGGAACTCAGAGCTATAAACTTGCCTCTGAGTACTGCCTTTGCAGTGTCCCAGAGGGGCTGGTAATTTGTGTGTTCATTTTTGTTGAATATCATGGACATTTGAATTTCCTTTGTAATCTCTTCTGTGACCCCCTGTTTATTCAACAGTGTGTTTTTCAGCCTCCATGTGTTACAAGACTTTTTTGGTGGCTTTTGGTGTTGAGTTCTAATTTTATTCCCTTGTGGTCTGAGAGAATGCAAGGTGTAACTTCAGTGTTTCTGAATTTGGACAAGTTTGCTTTGTGACCTAAAATGTGATCTCTTTTGGAAAATGTTCCATGTGCTGCAGAGTAAAACGTGTATTCTGATGCTACTGGATGAAATATTCATTCATTAGATATCTGTTAAATCTAGTTGATCTATGCAGTTGTTTAGATCTGTGGTTTCTCTGTTGATTTTTTGCCGATTTGATCTATGTAGTGGGGATAGTGGTGTGTTAAAATCCTCAAGAATAAATGTCTTTGGATCTATGTGAGATCTGATGGAACATAGTGTTTCTTGGATAAATTTGGGTGCTCCATTGTTTGGCGATTCCATATTTAGAATTGTAATCTCCTCCTGAAGTAGAGAACCCATAAGTCGTATGTAGCCACCTTCTTTAACTCTTTACACTAATTTTAATTTTAAGCATATTTTATCTGATATTATTATTGCAACTCCTTCCTGTTTATAGCAGCCGTTTGCTTGGTAGATTTTATTCTAGCCTTTCATTATCAAAATGTTTTTGTTTTTATTGGCAAGGTGTGACTCCTAAAGGCAAGAGATAGAATTATCATGCTTTTTAATCCAACTAGACAGACTATTTCGCTAAATTGGAGCTTTAAGACCATTAATGTTGAGAGCTAGGACTGAGAGGTGTTTGGTAGCTCCTGCCATGCTATCCACCTCCGTTGGGGCTGTGGAAACTTGGTTCTTCCTATGGTTCTTGGATTCTCAGTTTGGGTGTGGTTTCTTAGCCATTATTGTGGTCTTGTTGGTTTTCTGTGTGTAGGCCATCTTTAAGTATTTTTTGTAGGGCTGGTTTGGTAGAGATATATTTTTCAGTTTTTCTTTGCTATGGAAGGTTTTTATTTGACCTTCGGTTATGATGGAGAGTTATCTGGGTACAGTATCCTTGGTTGAAAATTGTTTGTCTTTAGGGCATGGCATACAGCCTTCCAGGCTCTTCTTGCTTTAATTATCTCTGCTGAAAAATATGAGATGATTCTAATTGGTTTTCCTTTATAGGTGATTGATCTTTTCTCCTTGACATCTTTTAGGAAGTTATTCTTGGTCTGAATTGATCCTGTGTGGATTATAATGTGACAATGGGAAGTGCTGTTCTGGTCTGGTCTATTTGGGGTTCTACAACCATCTTGTATCTGAATAGGCCTATCTTTTTGTATGTTTGGGAAGTTCTCTGCTAGGATCCTGTTAAACAAATTTCCTAGACAATTAACTTCTGTCTCTAGGTGCTCCTCTACACCAATTGCCCTCAGAGAAGGTCTTCTGATTGTCTATTCCAAATGCTGAATAGATCTATCATGTTTCTTCGATTTGTCTTGGATACTTGTATGTTCTTTTTAATACCTAGGCTCTCTTCAATCCCTGAGATCAGATCTACTGCATGGCCTAACCTACTGTTAAGTCTTTCTACTTGGTTTTTTATTTCTTTTCCTTTTAATTGGTCAGCTTTGTAGGCTTCAGATTCTTTGTTGGAGCTTTGTTTTAGATTTTGTTTGAACTTCTTTACTTCCTTAATTTGGTGTTCTCAAATCACTTAGTTGATTGGTTATGGTTTACTTGGACTCCCATTCCTGCTGTCGGGCTCCATTCAGCATTCCCTTTGTGGTCTCTCTGAATTCATTCAGATGTCTGTTTATGGATTCCATGAATGCCTTTATTGATCTTTGTCTATTCTCATACTGCTGTCACAATTCCTGTGTTACCCTTTGATTAGCTTCCTCACGTTCATGCAATTCCTGTAGTTCTCTTTGACTTTTCTCAGCCTGCTCATGCAATTCCTGTGTCTCTCTTCGTCTGTTCTCTGCCTGCTCACACAATTCCTTTCTTTCTCTTTGATTGTTCTCAGCCTGCTCACGCAATTGCTTTATTTGTCTTTGTTCTCAACCTGTTCACGCAATTACTGTATCAATCTTTGAGCAGTTTCCTCACAGTCATGAGATTACTGTTGTTTGGTTTGCCTCCTCTCTCTTCCTATCACGTTCAAACTGAGTCCTTTGCAAGCTTTCAGTCTTTTCATTCACCACGTTTACCAGTAGTGTTTTTAGTTCTTTGCGGGAACTCTCCTCTGGATTATTCATTAACAGTTCTGTCACTGGATTATCATGAATGAGAGTTGAGATACCCACACTTGCCATTTTTCTCCTGTTTTCCGGCTTGTTCTGCACACTTGATATGAAAGTGACACCAATTTTTTGCTAAAATACTATTTTAAGGCAAGCATCAACCAAAGTCCTGTAGTTGCACAGTCAAAATGGCTGGAGATACAACCTAGTTCAACAGATACAATCTATTCAACATCAAACAACTATCCATTAATGGGCTAAGAACAGCAAAGACGAATTTTTCAAATCAGAAAGTATTATGTTTAGGAAGAAATGTGGGGAAAAACAGGATTAGAAGTATGTGGAGAGGTTAAAGTAAATTTAACCAAGTCCTAATCTCAGAGAGGGAAAGGGATTGGACAGAATGACAAGAGTGAAATTAAAAAGAAGTAAATCAAAAATGGAAAAAGAAAAATTTAAATTTAAAAAGTGAAACACTTAAAAATTATGTGACTTTAAAAAGTGATATTGAGAGGAGAAAAGGATAAGATGACAGGAGTGGGATGATAGAAAGGAGACATGAAAAACTAAAAAATAAAAATTCTTAAAAGTATTTACTTGAAAATTATATGTTATAAAGATATAATACTTCTATTAAAATATTAAGCCTGTTTCTGGGGATTTAGCCCAGCAGAAGGGCACTTGCCCAGCACGTGCAAGGCCCTGGGGAAAAAAAAAGACAAAAAAAAGTTAAGCCTAAAAGTTTGTGAATTAAGTAATACATTTCTGGATTAATTATGTACACAATAGGAGATAAGTTCTAATAAACGATGATGGGTATTTATCTTGGGATGAGGCAAAACAGCAATTAGGTCACGCAAAAAAAAAGAAAGGCAAAAGATATAAAAAATTTAAAAAGGACCAAAAGGTCAATAGCGATTTTTTTTAAAAGCATACACACACACACACACACACACACACACACACACACACACACACACCTAAAATAAAAATTAGGAGAAGAAGAAAAAAATGATTAATAGAAAACAATTAAAAAATTTAAAAAAATGGTACCAAAAAGAGTTCTTTAATTTTTTTTGGGGGGGAGGGGTGTGGAATGGGAAGATCCTGTGTCTCCCCTTTGTCTGTAACCAGTCTCTTCGTGGAGTGGCTGGTCTGCTTCTGGTGTTTTGTTTTCCTGTGGCTTGATTGATTTCTTACATCAGTTTGTTTGAGTAGTCAATAAAATGCTCCGCTTTATCTAGGATTTTGTGATCCTCCTTCAGGCTAGTTCAGTGGGAGGGAGATCTGCTTTGAGTATCACGAAAGAGAAAGATGGCTGTTTCCTCTAGTGTGGAGATGCTGTGATGAGGTTAAGTTCTGTTTAGGGTTGAGGCATTTCAGCAAACAGTATCTTTTCCCTGAGGGGCTAGCTCCTGAGACACTCCCAGAGCCCAGCCTGGAGCCATTCTCAAGGTTTACGTTTACTGAATTTCAATTGATTGTCTAGGCTGCTGTAGGTAGGAGCAGCCACTGGTTCTGTTAACCCACTGAAGATAGTCACTCCTCTGGGGGGCAGAACTCTCTCTGCTTGGGCTAGGTGACTTTCTCCTGAGTGGATCTGAGCCTGGAAGGTCAGGTCAGATTCCTGTGACCTGCTAAATGACTCTTTTGTTTTCTTCCAAGGCCTGAGTTGGAGCTAGTTGCACAGCCTGGCCATTCTCAGTATCAAAGATGATGTCTGGTGCTAGGGAGGGGCAGCCTTCCTTCCTCTGCTCCATGAGAAGTGAGGATGTGAGGATTTTACTCAGACAGGAGTCTTTCTTCCTGGGTATCACTGGTCTGTGATCTTCAGGATGAATTTATCTCCTCCTTGTCAGTTCTTGTTGGTATTGAGTAGAATCCTCTCACCCACTGCATATGGCGCTTTTGTCCTGGACTCTCTGTTGTGGATATGGTGGCTATGGGTGCCGTAGCTGCTGCCACAACCGCAGCTACTTGCAAGTGCTCAGATCTGTCTTCTTGCCTGGATCTTCCCTCTCTAGCCAAACAATGTGTACAGTGATGGCACACTTGGTGTGATTATCTAGGCTAGTACTGTTCACTGGAACACTAAAGCTGTTTGTATGTGAGAGTTTGTTTAGCCTCCAGGTTCTCCTCTACCATCTTCCTCCGACCTCCATGAAACTCTTTATATTTTATGTTGATTGGTTATTATACAACAATTACTTCCAAATGTACATGTAGTGTCTAAAGATAGCCATATGAATATTCTCATGCAGCTCTTATTTATGTTATGTACTTTCAGTATTATGATATTTCTCTCTCTCTTATACTCTCATTTCCTCACTTTCTCTTTCATGCTTCATGTCTGCTACTTAGAATTTCTGGTGGTCTATTATTATCCTTCAGGATCCACTGGTTTTTGGGAACATGATAAAGACAATCAGTTACCCTTGACTTATTTAAGAGTTACAACAGTGATGTGATATTATTTGCCATTCTAAATGGTAAAACAACAGATCTAGGAATTCCTTCTCACTTTTATTACTATTATAAATTTTATTTTCCTATGAATCATTGGGATGGATAAGATAATTTTAACCTGTGACCTAAAAGTACTTTTTCTTTTACAAACAACCTTTTGCTTTGAGTATCAGTGAGTAACTACATGTAATGAAACAAAGCTATCCTATGGAAAGTAGACTGAAGTTGTTCACAGGGATGAAAAACAAGATAATGGGGAATTGAGTACAAAGGATACCCATCATAGAGCACAGATCCTTAAAGTAGTTTACCATGTACACTTTGTGAGAATGACAATGTGTTAGGAACTATAGATTAAATCACTGAACACTTGATATATATGCAAATATTTTTATATATTTATATATTTATATATGCATATATGTATGTGCCCTTATATATGTACACATGTATGTTACTATACTCACAAATACACGCATACATATACTCATGTATAAATGCACATGGAGAAAGACACATAGTTACAGTCAACACAAGTTTCACTACTTGTTGAATATGCCTTAGACGGAATGCTTGGAACCAAATATGTTGAAGATGTATTTGTCTCTAAGAGTTCTTTTATCACTCCTCTTACCTCTTAAAAACTGCTACGTTTTAAGGCATGAGATTCGACTTGCAAAATGCAGTACAAGTGATAGCAAGTCATTCAGAAATCTCAGTAATAAAGGTCATAAGGTGTCTCTCTGCTCCCCACGGAATGCCTGCTCTTGTAGACACTCTCAACAACCAAAGTAGCAGGAGAAATCCTATCAGTGTATATACTATCAGAGGGGGTTAGAGGGAGGATTTGGGTGATGTGAAAGGAAGGGATGGTAGGGGAAAAACAAAGGATTGGGTAACAATGCTCAATAAGAAATGTACTCATTACCTTCCTTATGTAACTGTAACCCCTGTGTACAGTGTCTTTACAGTAAAAACATATATTAAAAAGATACAAGGAAAACTTCTGTACTTATGGGAAGTTGTATTTATCACTCAATATCAGTAAGGTATTGGTTTTAGGACCACAGGCATATTAAAATTTTGGATCCTCAAACATTTTACTTGAACACAGTACATTATTTACATTAGAATGTGTCCACAACCTAGTTCAGTGTAATTGCTATGAAACGTTTTACTATATTTTATGTTTGAAATGGAAAATAAAAGTATTTGCACTATCAACAGAAACAATTTTTATTCAATTTTTTTTGTCTTTTTGTCTGCATTTTGGGGATGGAATTGGGAGAGCAGTTTTGAAAAGCTCAAATTTCATCACCAAGAGCTGTCTGCAAAATGTAAAAGGATGTACTACAGCATCTTGAATAATATGGAACTCCAAGGAGAAGTACTTGAATTGAGACATTATCAAAAACTAACCACGCAAGGAATTTTTAGACGCGCAGCTGCTAGATTTCTAATGGAGAGCTTTCATAACCCTTTCTGTAACACAAGTCAGAACCTCATTGAAGTGTACATGATTTCCTTCACCTGTCTGTCAAGCTCAGTCATTATCAATCAACATACAACTAATATTGAATAATCCTCTAATAACAAAATGTTGATGGAATGTCCATCCAGTTTAGGTTAAGAGCGTTAACCTAGTAATGAACTAGATGGTAAGTAAATCTGAAACTGTTATAGGCTACAGGAGTTCAAGAAATGGATACTACAGTATTTTTCCTGATAACAGAATTTGAGGGCAAGTTATTTTATAATGGTTCATGTTAGGGAACAAGATAACTTCTGAGGAAGAGTCAGAAAATTTGTGGGAATCACGGCCATCTGAAACTCATTTCCAGAGTGCAAACTGATTAAAACTAGAGAATTTTTCTTAAACATTAGAATTGGACTATCATTAGGGTGAAAGTTATGTTTCAGTTGCAGCTGTAGTTAGTGTTAGCATTAGGGCAATGGAAAGTTTAGGGTCAAACTGAAACTATCTTTGAATAACAAGTCATGTTAGAATTAGGATGAATGTGAAATAGGAAACTGCTAATTATATTAAGATTAGGATATGGTTAGTGAGAGGGTTAGCCTCAATATTCCAGTTAAGGTTAGAGTTACAAAAATGGCAAGATAATGGGTAAAACTACAAATTAGTTTTAGAGAGATGAGTTGAATCAAAGTTAGGATGAATAAATCTAATGTATTTTTATGGCTTTTAGAATCCAAAGGCTATTAGTTCTATGGTTAGGGTTGCTGTTCTAATTCAGGTTAGACTTAGACTTAGGTAAGGGTAAGCTGTAAGGTTAAACTGAGTTTTCTGCTAACATTTTCAAGTAAAATAAGTGTGAAATTTAACAAAAATTACAGAGTTTTCCTAATTTTACTATTCAGGGTTCAATAGGGTTAAATTTAGAGTTAGGTTTCTAGTAAGGTTTAGATATATAGTTAGGGTTAGGAACTAAAGTATAATTTAAGTAAACCTGCAACTTCTTTTTGGAGTTAGAGGAGTTCAGTAAAAGTTAAGATCAGTGGAAACTATGATAGCTTTCATGATATGAAGATTTGAGGTTAATATTCATAATAGGGAATGATTTCATAGTCCAAGTGAGGGAATCTGTAGGATTTGGAGAAAAGTGCAAATAAATCATTTCAAAGACCATGAGTATGTGTTAGGATATATTTTCCATTAATTTTAGGATTGGGTTACTATTATCATCAAGGTTACTCTTAGGATTCTGACCAGGATTAGAGTTAGTATTATGGAAATTGAAGGTTGAGAACTTGAGTGACTTACTTCCTTTGTGTCTGTATATGCACTATTCTAAGGCTTGGACTCAAGGCTTGGGTTCTATCCATGAACATTTTGCTGTAGGCTAGCATTCTAGCACTTGAGCCATGATTCCACTTCCAGATTTCTTTGGGAGTGAATTGGAGATGAGAGTCTCACAGATTTTCCTATCCATGCTGACATTGAACTGAGATCCCAAGTTCTCTGCCTTCTGATTAATGATAGGATTAAACTCATGAGCTACCAGTGCCATGGAAAATGCCTGACTTTTATTGATTGTTTTTACTTTTGTTCAAGATCAACATTGAATTCAATATTTGATAGCATTGTTCACTAGGTAACAAGCTGCCACTTGAGCCATATCTCCAAAAATGATTATCTTAAATAGCTGTAAATCAATAAATTTTCTTTAGTTGATATGAATCATTAGTGCTGTTCTAAAACTTATCCTAAACTTTATAAACCCTAGAGGTGATCTGAGAAGATTCTCATGGTTGACTTCTAATTGCATAGTATTTTAGGGATATGATTTTTTAATTATTATTTTAAGTAACAAATGAGTTATTAAACAAAGCAGTTTCTGCATACAATATAACTTGATCAACGCCAACCCTTTCAACATTCGCATCCTTCCTCTATGAACCTCTTCCTTCACTCTTCTTAATTTTGTAGGATATTTACTGGATTACTCTCTGTACTTCCCACCTTTTCTCCTGGTCATTCTTGTACTTTTCCCCCTTCACCCCTGTTTTGATTAGCCACTTACATATGATGCAGCAACTCTACTCCTAGGCATTTACCTAAAAGATTACAAACCAGGATATAGTAAATATTTCAGCACAACCATGCGTACTGAATTAGCCCAGATACCCCTCAAGAGAGAAATGATTCAAGAAAATGTAATGCACACACACACACACACACACACACACACACACACACACACACACACACACACACACACAGGAAATCCTACTTACCCATTAGAAAGAGTATTGTACCTTTGTATCTCTCATTTCTCATTTCTTCTGCCTGGTATCCAATTGTTGTCGTACTGTCCCTGCACTGCAGTAAGTGACACATGCAATCTGATGTAAAAGATTTTCAGAGAGTTCGCTAGCCATAGATTCCTAAATATGAGTTCTATGCTCATTCTCTTTGTTTATTCATGCCTTTGAGTAGTGATTGCACAGTTTCATTTGTACCATTTGCTACACAGAAAAGACATGACCGCACATACATGGATATACATACATACATGGATATATGCACACATATGGGTATATATTAAATACTTGAATTCATTTTATGTTTTTGAGAATTACGGAGCTAACAAAAATCACATGCATTTTACTTCCTAGTCAATTCTTTCAAAACCTAAATAACTTTGTCTCCTTTGAATACATAATTTTAAAGAGAATATCACCATCTCTAATCTTTCAGTGGCCTTGAAATTAGATGTTCCAATGGGAAAAAGTTATTTAGCCAGTCCCAAATTGTGCCTCTTCCAAGTTATCAGATATTCAAACTATCACATGCCCAAATAATAGAGAATGGGAACAGGTCTACATTGAGCACTCACAGTAGACAGCTCTCTGGACTTTCTCAGGAAGAGCTTTCTGCCATTGTGGAATGGATAGGGCTGGATAATATGCAAACAGACATCATAGATTGAAAGTATTGTGCTAAGTTGACACCTGAGATATTGGATGTTTTAACTGCATAGCATTGGTTTTCATGAATCAGTTAATCAGGTTCTTTACACTATATGATGTTACTAGACTGTGGAATGCATGTTTATTGCATTTACTTTGTATAACATATTTTGAAATTTGGTATAAATCGTTTATCTTTTTTCTTGATATGGATTACTCCTAGTTGTCAAGAGTGAGGAAATGCCCTGGAACTTTGTAATTTGAAGTCTTATGTTGCCATGTGTCATATCCTATTTTCCTTTTACAGAGTTGGTAAAAAAAAATGTAATTTATTTTATTTTTTTTTGGGGGGGGGGCCCGGTCGTGGGGCCTGAACTCTTGGCCTGGGTACTGTTCATCAGCTCTTCAGCTCAAGGCTGGTACACTACCACTTGAGCCACAGCGCCACGTCTGGGTTTTTTCTGCTTATGTGGTGCTGAGGAATCGGACCCAGGCCTTAAGCATGCAAGGGGAGCGCTCTACCACTGAGCCAACTTCCCAGCCCTGTAATGTATTTTTTATTTTTATTCATTATCTATTACAGAATTTGAACTCAGAGCCTGGGCAGTTCTCCTGAGGTCTTTTGCTCAAGGTTAGCTCTCTACAACTTCGAGCCACAGTATCAATTTTAGTTGTCAGTGATTAATTGGTGATAAGTGTCCCGCGGGGACTTTTCTCAACCTGGCTTTGAACGGTGATCCTCATATACCAGGCTCCAGATTAGCCAATATCAGAGGCATGAGCTACCTCCACCCGGTTATACGTAATTTATACTGTAGTTTTCTGAAATCTTTCATCCTACACTGAATATTTTTTCTTACGAGCTTTCTAATAAATATGTAATCTATTCAATTTTGAAAAGTACTGTGTACCTCCCACTTATTTGTATCAGTCCATACTTTCCTAGCTATGATTAGCATCAGTACAGTTAAGCACATTACATCTCAACAGGAAAATTCTACTGAAGTTCTGATCCCCTTGAGCTAGATAAGGAGAATTCCTGTAAAAGAAGCCTCTCCTCAATTATGAGAAAAGATATGTTTGGAAGTTTAGTTTAGTTTAGTTTTTTTTTTATTTTTTGGCCAGTCATGTGGCCAGAACTCTGGGCCTGGGCCCTGTCCCTCAACTCTTCAGCTCAAGGTTAGTGCTCCAACTCTTGAGCCATAGCTCCACTTCTGGGTTTTTCAGCTTATGTGGTGCTGAGAAATCGAACCCAAGGCCTCATGCATACCAGGCAAGCATTCTACCAATGAGCCACCATTCCAGCCCAAGTTTGCAAGTTTTTGAGAAGAGGAATTTGGCATTTGGTTTGCATCCGTGATTAGTCATGAATAGATATTATTTGGCTCCAAATTTTGTCTCCTTGTAGGTTCCCTAAACAGTTACACATCAGCCTCATTCCATCACATATCTTTAAGTCCTTCTTTTATTTCTTTTTATCGTTATTGTTTTGTTGTCGTTGTATTGCTGACACTGAAGCTTGAACTCATGGCCTAGGCAGTGTCCCTGGGCTCAATGCTAGTGCTCTACCACTTGAGCCGTGCACCACTTCTGGGTTTTTCTGTCTGGACATGCTTTGAATCATAATATTCAGATCTCAGCCTCCAGGGTAGCTAGGATTACAGGTGTGAGCCACCAGTGCCAAGCAAGTCCCTCTCTTTCAGACATTATTCTAAAAGCCTCCAATCCAAGGTCACTCCTAAGATTGTAAATGGAACTATGCCAATAGTTCCTTTAATTGTTCTGGCTATGGAGTTTTTTGCAAATTATATTGAAAGTACTTAACTGTTCTCTTCCTAATCCATGATTCTAGATGTTTTAGTAATAATTACTTAAATTTAGTAGCTATAAACCTTAAATCTCTCAATTATTAATTTCATTTAATTCTTTCAATATGATTATTTTTCAACACAAATATGAACTTATACTCACCTTCTTGAATCTACCCCTTGGCATGAGCTGTGACTGGGCCTATTCTACCTCAAATGCAAGAGGTTGGCAAAAGAATAGCCTACAGTATTCCTGCCTAAGAGTGAGGACAAGTAGTTGCGTGCCTAATAGAAGCAATGCATTCCTGGCATGGGAAGGGGTGGGAGAGACAACAGCCTAGAGAGCAAACTGGCAGTCGCAACATTTAACAACTTCTCCTTTGGGGACACTGATCTCCTGCAAATTGGCAGTGATATAATTCACCTAGTGAATTTTCATATATGAAGGAATTTGTCATGTCTCACTACACAACTCACCTATAGTCAAAGAGAGGGTCATTCTTTTGTGTCCTCCTTAGGCCCAGACTCATTTTATCTCCATCTTAGACTTTGCCCAGACTCTATTCCTACCAGAAGGTCCCTTATGAGGAGGAATGTGTGATCTCTTGGCTTTTGATTAGCCCTATGGGAACTGAGGCCACTTTTAATTTTGATCCTGTTCATTCTGACAAGGCTGTGGTGGGTGGTGGGAAAGTTCATTCTCTGAATTGTCCCCTATTACCAAATATCTTCAGAGAAAGTCAAGGAATGACAGATTCTGCCTGAGGGAGTGAGTTTCTCCATTTCCAAAAACGTCAATTAATAGCTGATTATGAGGCCCACGTGGTGGTCCTTCCCCAGATCCTCCAAACAGGAGTGGATGTTACCTCAGACACAAGGCCATCCTCACATTTCTTCTGCTCATTCACACGAAAATAAAGGTCACAGGAGTTGAGTTGAGAAACAAGGAGAAATGAGAGTAGCAGAAGAATCATTGGCATGGGGAGGAATTAGAAACCCTGTGTGAAAAAAGGGCTCAGAAAATCTAGGATCAGAGTTCCAGGAAGATGGCGGAGGAGAAGCTGGAATCTGAACAAGCTCTCGCATAGAAAGCAGTTTTAGAGTTCCAGTGAACAGTCCTAAGCCAGAGAATCACACCAAGGGTGACATCACAGAACAGAGAGACAGGCCAGAGAGGGAAAATCCAGGCAAGGAGACACATCTGAGCACTTGCCAGCAGCCACCGCGGTGGCGGCAGCTGTGGCGGCAGCGACAGCAGGGCACCATACCTGAGCCACAGAGAGTCCAGGATGAAGGAGCCTGATGCAGCGGGCGAGCGGATTCTACTCAACACCAGCAAGAACCGACAAGGAACGGACATCTTCATCCTGCATTTCGCAGACCAGAGACGACCCAGGAACCAAGACTTGGTGTGAGTAGAAGCCCGACGTCCTCACTCCTTCTCAGGGAGCAGAGGAGGGAAGGCCACCTTTCCTCCCCCAGTACCGGAGACCTCCATCTTGGATACCGACAAAGCTCGGACCAGCTGCTAGCTCCAACTCAGGCCTTGGAATAAAACGGGTCGTTTAGCAGGTCACAAGAACTTAATGGCAGCGTGACCTGCCAGACTCAGCTACACCCAGGGAAAAGTCACCCAGCTCGGGTGCCAGCCCTAGGAGTGGGCTTCTTCACTGTGTAATCAGAGCCAGAGGCTGCCCCTCCCTCTAGCAGCCTCAACAATCAATTGAAATTCAGTAAACAGAAACCTTGAGAATGGCTCCAGGCTGGGCTCTGTGAGTTTTTCACAAAATAGCCCCAGGGAAAAGCTACTGTTTGTTGAAAGGCCTCAACTCTACCCAGAACCTGGCCTCATCACTGCATCCCCCTCTTTTGTAATCCTTAAAGCAGATCAGCCTCCCATTAAACTATCCTGGGAGGAGGACCTCAAAATTCTGTGTAAAGCAGAGCATTTTTCTGCCTGTTCGAACCAACTGACTTAAGAAAGCAACCAAGCCACAGGACCACAAGCAGACCAGAGGCTCCAAGAAGAGGATGATTATAGACACAAGGGAGATACAGGATTTTTCCCACCCCTCCCAAAAAAATTCAAAGAACTTTCTTCTTCTTCTTCTTCTTCTTGTTCTTCTGGTTCTTCTTGTTCTTCTTCTTCTTCTTGCTCTTCTTGTTCTTCTTGTTCTTCTTGTTCTTCTTGTTTTTGTTCTAGTTCTTGTTCTTGTTCTTGTTCTTTTTCTTCTTGTTCTTCTTGTTCTTGTTCTTGTTCTTGTTCTTGTTCTTCTTGTTCTTCTTGTTCTTCTTGTTCTTGTTCTTGTTCTTCTTGTTCTTGTTCTTGTTCTTGTTCTTGTTCTTCTTCTTCTTCTTCTTCTTTTTCTTCTTCTTCTTCTTCTTCTTCTTCTTCTTCTTCTTCTTCTTCTTCTTCTTCTTCTTCTTCTTCTTCTTCTTCTTCTTCTTCTTCTTCCTCTTCCTCCTCCTCCTCCTCCTCCTCCTCCTCCTCCTCCTCCTCCTCCTCCTCCTCCTCCTCCTCCTCCTCCTCCTCCTCCTCCTCCTCCTCCTCCTCCTCCTCCTCCTCCTCCTCCTCCACCTCCTCCTCTTTTTGGGTACCTTATATATAATTTTTTTTTCTTTTCTAAAACTTTTTTTAATCTTTAATTTTTGCCTTTTTTGAAAAAAAAATTATTTTCCAGTAACTTTTTTTTTCCTCTTCTAATTTTTATTTTAGGGATACGTGAATATGCGTTCTTCTTTCAATTTTTTTCTTCTTTCTCTTTTTTCTTCTATAATTCTTTTTGTTTTTTGTTTAGCTCTACTGAACTTCTGATCTTTTTTCTTCCTTTCTTATCCTTTTCACCTTTTCGTGTCTTTTGTTCTTCTTTATGTGACTTAACTCTTGTCCTGCACATCCTCAGATAAGCCCGTAGTTAACTAGTAGACCCTATCCCCCATTGTGTACACACTTAATCCACAAATTTATTACTCAGTTCAAAACCTCTGAGACTTAAATTCCTTAATAGCAGTACTACCTATTTATACCTATATAATATTTTAAGCATTTTTATTTTTAAGTTTTTCACATCTCCTCTATGTTCCTCTCCTTCTCTCAATATATTCACGTTCTTCTCTAAATAGGTTGTTTTCTCATCTCCATAATATTATTAATTTTTACTTTTCTATTTTTTCTGGTCTCTTTTCTTTTCCCTTTCCCATTCTTTTTTTTTTCTCTCTCTACTTTCATCCTACCCAACCTATTTCCTGCATTGACATTAGGACTTAGTTAACTCTCCCTGTGCCTCCCCATACCAATCTATTCCTATTTTTTACCCACATCTCTCCCTAACCCTAATAATTTCTGGTTTTCCAAATTCTTCTCTGCGGTTCAAAGCCCATTTTGTATAGTTTTTTGATGTTGAATAGATGTATCTGTTGTACTAGATTGTATCTGTAGACTATTGACTGTACAAATTCAGATTTTGGCTGATGGTTGCCTTAAGATAGTGTTCGAGCACAAAACTGGTGCTAATTTCATCTCAAATGGGCAGAATAAGCTGGAAAAACACAAGAAAAATGGCAAATTCAGGTATCTCAATTCCCAATCTTGATAATCAGGGACAGAACAGATCATGAATAATCCAGAGGACAGTTTCCTAATAACTCTACAAACACTGCTGGCAAACATGATAAATGAAAAGATAGAAAACATACAAAGGACTCTGAATGAGCATGATAGGGAGAGAGAGGAGGCAATCCAAAAGTTTATACAGGAATGTCATAAATGTCAGGAAGCTACTCAAAAACTGATACAGGATTTGCGTGAGCAGCTTGAGAGTACTCAAAGAGAAAGGCAGGAATGGCTTGAGCAGGCTGAGAACACTCAAAGAGAATTGCAAGAATCCCACGAACAGGAGGAAGCTAATCAAAGAGTAATACAGGAATTGAGAGAGCACGAAGAGAATACACAAAGATCAATAAAGGCATTCATGGAAGCCATTAACAAAGAACTGAAGGAAGTCAGGGAGACCATAAAGGGAATGCTGAATGGAACCCAACAGAAGGAATGGGGGTTCAAAGAAATTATAACCAAGTTATTTGAGAATAAGCAATGAACACAAAATTAAGGAGGCCAAGAGATTCAAACAAGATCTAAAACAGAGCTTCAACAAAGAATTTGAAGCCATCAAAGCTGACCAATTAGAAGGGAAAGAGATAAAAAACAAAGTAGAAAGTCTTGACAGCAGGTTAGACCATGCAGAAGATCGAATTTCAGGGATTGAAGACAGCCAAGATATTATAGAGAAAGAACATACAACCATCCAAGACAAGACCAAGAAATATGATAGATCTATCCAACACATGGAAGACACCATCAGAAGAACTAATCTAAGGATAATAGGTTTAGAGGAGCACCTAGAAACAGAAGTTAATTGTCTAGGAAATTTGTTTAACAGGATCCTAGCAGAGAAATTCCCAAACATACAAAAAGATAGGCCTGTTGAGATACAAGAAGCTTTTAGAACCCCAAATAGACCAGACCAAAATAGGACATCCCACAGTCACATTATAATCCACACAGGATCAACTAAGACCAAGGAAAAGATCCTTAAAGCAGTCAAGGAGAAAAGATTAGGGAAACCAATTAGAATCACCTCAGATTTCTCAGCAGAGACAATCAAAGCAAGAAGAGCCTGGAATGATGTATGCCATGCCCTATAAACAAACAACTATCAACCAAGAATACAGTACCCAGCTAAACTCACCTTCATAATTGAAGGCCAAATAAAAATCTTCCATGGCCAAGAAAAATTGAAACAATACATCTCCACCAAACCAGCCCTACAAAAGATTCTTAAAGATGTCCTACACATAGAAATCCAACAAGACCACAATAAAGGCCAAGAAACTGTACCCAAACTGAGAAACCAAGAACCATAGGAAGAACCCAGTTTTCGCAGCCCCCAAGAAGGTGGATAACATGGCAGAAACTCCCAAATACCTCTCAGTCCTATCTCTTAACGTTAACGTACTGAACTACCCAATTAAGCTACATAGACTGTCTATTTGGATTAAAAAGCAAGATCCTTCTATCTGCTGCCTTCAGCAGTCACATCTTGCCCCTAAAAACACACTCATTTTCAATGTGAAAGGCTGGAACAAAATCTACCAAGCAAACGGCCCCCAAAAACAGGCGGGAGTTGCAATCCTAATATCAGATAAAATAGACTTCAAATTAAAATTCGTGAGAAGAGATAAAGAAGGTCGCTACATACTAATTAAGGGATTTGTCCTTCAGGAGGATATTACAATTCTAAATATCAATTCGCCAAACAATGGAGCACCCAAATTTATGCAAGAAACCCTGCTTTCCCTCAAATCCCTTATAGATCCAAAAACATTAATTGTTGGGGATTTTAACACACCACTCTCCCCTCTAGATAGATCAACTGGGCAAACACTCAACAGAGAAACCACAGATCTAAACAGCTGCATAGATCAACTAGATTTAACACACATCCACCGAACATTTCACCCAGCAGCATCAGAATACACTTTTTTCTCACCAGTAAAAGGAATATTTTCTAAAATTGACCACATTTTAGGCCACAAAGCAAAGTTGTCTAAATTCAGAAACATTGAAATTATACCTTGCATTCTCTCTGACCACAAAGGAATAAAATTAGAACTCGACACCAAAAGTCACCAAAGAAAGTCCGGTATCACATGGAGGCTGAACAACACACTGCTGAATCATGAGTGGGTCATGGAAGAGATTAGAAAGGAAATTCAAATGTTCATGCTATTCAACAAAAATGAACACACAAATTACCAGCTCCTCTGGGACACAGCTAAGGCAGTACTCAGAGGCAAGTTTATGGCTCTGAGCTCCTACATCAAAAAATTGGAGAGATCTGAAACCAACAATTTAATGACACATCTAAACCTCCTTGAAAAAGAGCAGCAAGATAAACCCCAATCCAGTAGATGGAAAGAAATAATTAAAATCAAATCAGAATTAAATGAATTAGAATCCAAAAAAACTATAGAAAGAATCAACAAACAAAGAGTTTGTTCATCCAAAAAATTAACAAAATTGACAGACCCTTAGCAAATCTTATCAGAAAAAGAAGAGAACACACCCAAATAATTAAACTCAGAGATGAGAATGGAAACATAACCACGGAAACAACCAAGATTCAGAACATTATATGGGAATACTTCTCAAAACTTTATGCTACTAAGTTTGAGAACTTGACAGAAATGGAGCTTTTCCTAACAAATATTGACATGCAAAAACTAAACCAACATGATTTAAACCATATTTAAAGGCCCATATCAAGCATTGAAATAGAAAGAGCAATAAGAGACCTGCGAGCTAAGAAAAGTCCAGGAGCAGATGGTTTTACAGCAGAATTTTTCAAGGCCTATAAAGCAGAGCTCACACCAATACTCCTTCAACTCTTCAAAGAAATTGAAAGAGAAAGTTCACTACCGAACACATTTTATGAAGCCATCATAACCCTCATCTCCAAATCAGGCAGGGACTCATTAAAGAAAGAGAACTATAGACCCATTTCTTTGATGAACATAGATGCAAAACATCTCAAGAAAATTTTGGCCAATCAATATCAACAATTCATCCAAAAAATCATACACCACGATCAAACAGGATTTATTTCAGGGATGCAAAGCTGGTTCAATATAAGCAAATCAATTAATATTATTCATCACATCAAGAGGAGCCAGGATAAGAACCACATGGTTATCTCAATAGATGCAGAAAAAGCATTCGACAAGAACCAACACCCCTGTATGATGAAGGTTTTGGAAAACCTAGGAATCCATGGAACATTCCTCAATACAATAAAGGCTGTATATGACAAACGTACAGTCAGCATTATACTTAATGGTGAAAAACTAAATCCATTTCCTCTTAATTCAGGAACAAGACAAGGATGTCCACACTCTCCACTTCTCTTCAATCTAGTATTAGAATGCCTAGCTACAGCAATAAGACAAGATGCAGACATAAAGGGGATCCAAATAGGGAAAGAAGAAATAAAACTCTCCCTCTTTGCAGATGACATGATCTTGTATTTAAAAAATCCAATAGAGTCCACTCCCAAATTACTCAAGCTGATTCAAAACTTTGGCAAAGTAGCAGGTTATAAAATTAACCCCCAATAATCAATGGCTTTTCTGTATGCCAACAATGAGAAAAGTGTGGCTGAAATTAGGAAAGCAACTCCATTTGTAATAGGCCAACAAAAATGAAATAACTAGGAATTAACTTAACCAAAGAAGTGAAGGACCTCTATGATGAAAACTTTAAAATTTTGAAAAAGGATATCAACAGAGAACTTAAAAAATGGCAAAACCTCCCATGCTCCCGGATTGGAAAGATTAACATCGTGAAAATGGCAATACTTCCCAAGGCTATCTACAAACTCAACGCGATACCTATCAAAATTCCAACCTCATTCTTCAAGGAAATAGAAGAGGCAATCCAAAAATTCATATAGAACAATAAAAGAACCCGATTAGCAAAAACGCTCCTCAACGGAAAGAACACTGCTGGAGGAATATCAATGCCAAATTTCAAACTCTACTATAAAGCCATAGTAATCAAAACAGCTTGGTATTGGCATAAGAACAGACCTCAGGATCAATGGAATAGAATTGAAAACCCAAAAATGAACCTACAGACCTATAGCTATCCAATCTTTGAGAAGGGAGCTAAAACAATAGAATGGAAGAAAGACAGCCTATTCAGTAAATGGTGCTGGCAAAATTGGTTAACTACTTGTAGAAAACTAAAGCTCGACCCTTATATATCACCCTGCAACAGAATCAACTGCGAAAGGATCAAAGACCTCGGAGTCAAAGCAGACACTCTGAAAACATTACAGGATGGAATAGGAGAACCCCTAGGTGTCCTTGGCTCAGGCCGAAATTTTCTGAATAGAGACCCGGAAACACAACAAATCAAAGAAAGATTGGACAAATGGGATTGCATGAATTTGCAGTGCTTTTGCATGGCAAAGGACATAGCTAGCAAGATCAATAGAAAGCCTACGGATTGGTAGAAAAGCTTCACTAGCCATACAATGGACAAGTGTCTCATATCCAAAATATACTTGGAACTCAAAAAATTAAATCCCCCAAGAACAAATCCTCAAAGAAACATCTGCCCAGTAAATAAGTGGGCTAAAGACATGAAGAGAAACTTCTCTGAAGAAGAAAGAAGGATGGCCAATAGACACATGAAGAAATGCTCAACCTCCCTAGCCATAAAAGAAATGCAAATAAAAACAACATTGAGATGCCACCTCACTCCAGTTAGAATGGCAAAAATCAAGAACTCTAACAACCACAGATGCTGGAGGGGATGTGGACAGAAAGGAACCTTACTTCATTGTTGGTGGGAATGTAAACTTGTTCAACCACTTTGGAAAGCAGTGTGGAGGTTCCTCAAAAGACTTCACATAGATCTCCCCTATGACCCAGCAATCCCACTTTTGGGCATTTACCCAAATGTTTACAAACAAGACCACACTAAAGCTACCAGCACAACTATGTTTATTGCAGCATTATTTACCATAGCTATGATATGGAACCAACCCAGATGCCCCTCAGTAGATGAATGGATCAAGAAAATGTGGTATATATACACAATGGAATTGTATGCCTCCATCAGAAAGAATGACATTGCTCCATTTGTTAGGAAATGGAAAAACTTGGAAAAAATTGTATTAAGATAAGTAAGCCAGGCCCAAAGAAACATAGGTCCCATGGTTTCCCTTATTTGCAATATCTAGTATATGTATGAGTGAAGCAGAAAATGTCAGATAATGTGATGTTCGGAAAATGAACCCTTAGATTTGTATTTTTACGTTTTTTTCTTTCATGCATGTGTTTCTAACGCATTTATAAGATTATTTCTTTGTTGCTTTGTATGCCCCTCCCCCACAGTATAACCCCTGCTTTCACTATATTTGATGTCAGTATAACTTGTGGAGGCGATGGGGAAAAACAAGTCGTTTAAGCATACAAGTGGACCTGTTGCAACAATGAGAAGTACAAGTTGTCATGTCGAAAACGAGCTTTACAACGTCGGGGCGGGGCGGGGGGGGGGGGGTTGGTGATGAGGATTAGGTAGGGGGAGCAGGGAGGCTGGGAAGGGATGTGAAGGGTAAACAAAGGAAGAGGCTGCAATGCTTGGTAAGAAATGTATGCATTATCCTGCCCATGTAATTTTAACCCCTCTGTACAGTATGTTCACAAATAAAATAAAATAAAATAAAGAAAATCTAGGATCACCCACATCATTTGGGAACCACATCACAGGATTCAGGAATAAAATTAATAAATTATTACCTAAATTAGTAACTCCACGGCTCTGACTACATTACAAATGTTCTCTCAAAATGTAGCTGTACTAATTTGATGAGGAAAAAGGAGCACATTGTTTCCTCACAATGTTCTACTAAGTATCTTCTTCCATAACCCAGGTTGTTCTTACCCTGTACTTGTCGGTTACTTTCCTTTGCTGGATTCAATCAATGACACTTGAAAGTGTTATCATCTTCAGACATGTAATTACATTTTGTTTTAATCCATTTGTTATAATATAAAACAAATTTTTGGGGGAAATATGTCTATGCTATATTTTCTTCCATGCCATATATATTTGATGTTATTAAGTATTATTTTAATAGTTTCATTTTAAAACCTGAGGAAAATGTTTAGTTAGTTAGCACTAATTAGTTGCAACTTTTTTGTATTTTTCCATATCTGTATATTTGTTATTAAGCTTCTTACATTGTCTTTTCCCCCTACTGTTGCCTTCTTAAAATTGCTTCAAATTATAAACTCTATATGATGATCTGTATGTGTTCATTTATAAATATAAATTTTTATCTAATATGCACATTTTATATGATATTTTCATCCTATTGTATCTGCTCTGAAATCAATATGGAAATCCTTCATTAAAGAAAAAACACAATGCCACAAAACCAGTGAAATTAAGATTAGGTATCTATCCAAAAATATTTAGCAATGATATAGTAGAAACATCCACTTCTCTTATATACCAAAACATGTTCATAGCTATGAAATGTGCATTTTCTTTATTCCCTCTTTATGGAACATCCAGGTTGATTACACAGCTTGATTTCTATGAATATTGCTGCCATGAACATATATGTTCATATTGATTTATATTCTTTCAGTATGTATCCAAGTTGCAATAATGGTCTTAAGGTATTTGTCTTTTTTGTATCGTGTAAACTTCCATTATGATCTCCATATGGGTTTCACTAGTTTACAATTCCACACCACCAAACACAGTTCCTGATTTATTTCAAACTCTCCAGCAGTTTTTTTTTTTGTTGTTTGCGTGGTGATAACTCTTCTGGTGTGTAAGATGGGATCTCAGTGACTTTCCTATTTATTTTCCTATGTATTTCCTATGTGGATAAGAATCTCAAACATTTCATTTATTTACTAAACATATTGGTATTTCGTTCTTGATCAGTGTCTTTCTTTGTCTTTTGGTATTTGATCAATTTTTAAGTTTTATAATATTTGATTTTTTCCCATTCCAAATACTCACTTTAGTAAAAAGATTTTTTTTCATTACAGTGTTGTATTGCTTGGATATTTTGATTTTGTGAAGGCTAAGAGAATTTGATATGTTTTCTCAGTCAAATTATAAGCCTGTAAAAATAAAGTGAACCTGATTAAATGAAGTTCTTTCTGCACATTTTCTCCGGTACAGATTTCTCTGATTGAAGAAATGTGTATTTTATGTCATGCTGGATGACTAACTAAGTCTGTGTGTGTGGATGATACAGTAAGAATTGCAGAATTCGCCACATAGATTTTGGAGCAAAGGCTTACAGCTGGTAACTGGGCAATGATTCAGAAGACAGTTGAGGCTGAAGCTATGATCCCTTCTACCTGTGTTCAGTTCCCAATCTCTTGTAATACACCCCTCACTTCCCATGCGGTGGTTACTTTTTGTATCCAAAATGTTTCTGGAGCTTCATGTTATTCTGGCCTCCTAGTAGGCCAACATGAGGGGAGTGAAAGCAAGCAAGGCAGATATGACAGAGGAATTTATTTTTTTTAATTGTGTAAATACCATACAGAGGGGTTACAATTACATGGGCAAGGTAATGAGTACATATCTTATCAGGCATTGTGGCCTCCTCCTTTGATTCCCCTTCCCATTTATTCCCAATTCACCACCCCTTCCCAGTGGTCCCTCATCAGACCCACCTCCCACTAAAGTTGTAAAGTTAGTTTTCAAAATAACGTCCTGCTCATCTCATTGTTGCAATGGATCCACCTGTACCCCAAATTAAACAATTTGGTTTTTCACTTCCCCTGCACAAAGTATGCCAATATCATGTGCAGTGAACACAGGGGGCATACCGTGGGGGAGGGACATAAAAAGCAACAAAGAAATCATCTTATAAATATGATAGAAACAATCGTAAGAAAGAAAAACATTGAATTCTTATCTTGGAGTTCATTTCGCCTAACATCAGCTTATCTGACAGTTTCTGCTTGTTTCAGACATGTACTAGTTATTGAAAATAAGAGAAACCATGAGACCTGTGCTTCTTTGGGCCTGGCTTACTTCATGTAAAAAATTTTTTGGTCGGTTTTGGAGCTTGAAATCTTGGTCTGGGCACTGTCCCTCAACTCTTCAGCACAAGTTTAACACTATCCCACTTAAGGCACAGTGTCTCGTCCAGCTTTTACTGCTTATGTGGGGCTGAAGAATCGAACCTAGGGCCTTATGCTTGCAATGCAAGCACTCTACCACTCTGCCACATTCCCAGCCCTGGCAGAGGGTTTTTATCTGAAGATCCATCACATTTGGGAGCTTCTGGCTGAAAATTCCAGAAAGAGAAAAGTGAAGAAACACTTAAGAGAAAATGTAAAACAGAAAGCCACAATGTTTAACCCTAAAACAAATTTCTAGGATAAGGAGACTCACGAATTGGTGTCACCTGAGGAGAAAAAGGAAATATTCAGGAAGAATGAGAAGGAAGTGGGAGGGAATAGAGAGAAAGAGACCTAGACTACCTAGAGCTGGGACATCAATGTGAGCTTAATTTTACTGGGGAAACCAACCCGAAGGATGAAATACCTTACAATTTTGATTACTCTATCTCATGCTACAAAGCCTATTCCAGATCCACTTCCACTCAGCATGGTGTCCATTCTGGGAACCAGACTGAATGCTGGAGGTTCCCAGGGGATGCAAAGAGTGAAAACCACAGGGCTAAAGCTCATAAAAGACACATGCTATCACTTCTCACATGTCATTTGTCAAAGTAAGTTCTACAACCAAGCCTGGTATTAATGGGGATGGGAATAGATATTGAGAGCACTATAATAATATCTACTATTATTATCATATAATAATCTAACATCTATTGTTTCATCAAAGGGAGAGAGATAGCATTTCTCCCTTTTTAGGTGTATGGGACAGGGCATTCTATAGAATGTTTTTCAATTGGTGGCTCTCTGAAACTTTTCTCCCAAGATTGTGGCTATGAGGTTTCGGGGAGGAGAATTAGAGTAGAAAAGTGAGTTCTCAAGCTGGGTACTGATGGCTGACACCTATATTCCGAGCCTGAGATCTGAGGATAATGATTTGAAGTCAGTCTGGGCAGGAAAATCCATGAGACTCATCTCCAATTAAACAAAAAGAGCCCGAATTGAATCTGTGGCTCAAATGTTAGAGCATTAGCTATGAGTGGGTGGGGGAGACAGAATCTTGACCCAGAATTTAAACCCAGGATTGGGGGATAGGTGGAAATGTATTCTCAGTCCATGAAATCAAAGGTGTATGGTCAACATCATTATTGATGTTAACTTTGGGGTAGAGTTGATCAGTTTTATTCTGGAAATGATTTGTTCCACTCTTCTCTGTCCTGTATTTTTTAAAAGAAACAGCTTTGAGCAATCTATACCTAAGATGTGTGGATTGCACTGAAGCACTGATTTCATTTTTTTCTACTTACAAAATATACAAAAATAGTGTAAAAAGGAGTTTTAATTTAATATGTCGGTTTGTGAGTACATCTTGATCGATGTCATTAATTTGATCATTCTTCTCTATCTCACCCAACCCCACCCCCTCCATTTACGTGGTCACATTTTCACACATGTTCATTGAATATTATGACTGGATTCTCCCACTGCACCAGTTTGGCAAAGAAATTTCTTCATTGTACAAGCAAGGAAGATGAAGCTGAGGACTACATGCCCAAGACAGCATAGCTATTACTTTGCATCAAGATTATTTGACTTACAAAATCTTCACCAAAAGAAGCATTATAAAAAAGAACATGGCCAGGAACTAGAAGCATCTATCTTTGTATGTGTGTGTGTGTTTGTTCTGGTGCCTGAATGCTGTCGCTGAGCTGCTTTGCTAACTGTTAGCACTCTACCACTTGAGCTACAGTACCACTTCCAACTTTATCGTAGTTACTTGGAGGTAAGAATCTCATGGACTTTCTATCCTGGCCTAATTTTAACCCACAATCTTCAGACCTCAGTTTCCTGAGTAGCTAGGATTGCTGGTGTGAGCCACTGGCAGCTAGCAAAAAATCTATTAGTTGTCCCAATTAAACATGTGGAGAAATTGGTTATTTGATACTGGTGACACTCAACCTTGCTAATTAGGAGGCAGAGATTTATAAGAATGATATCATGACCAGTTTTGACAAAAAAAAATTGTAAAAAAACTACAAAAACAAAGAAAGCCAGATATAGTGTAATTTTCCTGTTATCTCACTATGTGGAAACCACAGGTAAGAGATCATTGCTCAAGGGAGGCTTGACCTGAAAAATAATCTAAAGTGGTTAGAGCCTTAGCACCTTCAAGCACCAGTAGTGCCAAAGGAAAAAGAAAAGAAGAAAACAGAAAATGAAAGGAAAGGATAAAAAAGGAACTATTTGCTCTTCATTCGTGGTTTCATTTCATTGGATACAAGAATTGAGAGTATTTTGTTTATTGTTTTAGGATTCAGGCCTCTTTAATATAAAAGCATTTATTTCAGGTAAATATTGTATTATTACTATTTATTAACTTATTATTAGACCTTTAGGTTTGGAGATTGAAATCATGACTTTGTATATATTAGTCTAGTTCTACAACTTAGCTGTACCCAAGCTCTCTTGTATCGTTTTGAAAATTGTTTATGAATTCTTCAATAGTACACTATTCTACTTTTCATCTTATATTTTCTCTCCCACAGAAAACTTAAATTAGATCATTTTATATCCTCCTGCACCAGAATCAATTCCAAATGGATTGAAGAGCTCAAAGTAAATCCAGATGCCTTAGGAAACTTACAGGAAGAGTTAGCGGAAACATGAGGGCTCCTTGCCATAGGTCAAAATTTCCAAAGTAAGTCTGGATAAATGGGATTAATCAAACCAAATCAATCATTTGTCAGACTCAAAAGCCATGAAAAAAAGAGATAGTGTAGCACAGATGTATTAGGGAGCAAACCTACAGATGAGAGCCTCAGCCAATGGTAAACCCTTTCTCCCTTTTCTAACTAGGTTAATTATTCTGTATTTACATGAATATAAGTATTTTCTTATGGGGATTAGTCAGAAAACAACTAATGCTAAGATAGAGATAGTATGTGAAATGAGTTGTAGCTGGAGAAAGGGAGGAATTAAGGCACGGGTGTCTAGTTCAAAGACTTGGCTTGGTGCCAGTTAAGTAAGGTATAGCTGCCCAAGGGAAGGGGAGTAAAACAGGAGTGGTTATAAACAAAAGCACTGGTCTGAAGCCTCAAAATAAGGACCGCAGTCTGTGTGGACAAAACAATCTCTAACAATGTTTTATTTAAATTAACAAGCATGATTTTAAATTTTTGCAGAGTGGGATGGTATATAGTCACAGGCAATTTCTCCTGTGTCAGGTAATCCAATCTACTCTTTCACATATTACCCAGTAGCCAGGTTTCAACACAAATGACTACAATGAAATTGTACAAATGACACTGTGACTTTTCCCTCTTATGAATCAAAATTCTGTCAAATGATTTATTTCTTCCAGATGTTTACACATTTCTCATGATCTTTTTTACTATTTTGTCTTCATTATTGATAATCATAGTACATTTTGTTGTTGTCTTGTGTGTATATGTCATTTTTAGGGCTTGAACTCGATGTTTAATGGTCTCCCTTGTATTTTTTGGTCATGGCTGATGACACTCTATCCTTGAGTCACATGCTCACCTTCTGCTTCTTGCTGCATAATTGGAGATAAGTTTTCACATTTTTGTATTTTTGGAATGACATTGAACTAAAATATTCAGGTCTCAGCCCCCTGAGTTCTAGGATTGTACATATGAATGGTTAACACCAATCTTTGCTTTACTATTATTTTAATTATGTTGTAGAGGAAAGTGGAAGTATATTTGTGTTAAGTGTGCAATTGTCAAATACAAGTTTGAATCAACTTGATATAATATAACTGTTATCAATTTTACCAGTTAAATCATGAATATTACACATTACCACAGAAATATAATTGAAAACAAAAGGCATAATTGTTTTCTTAAAACAGTCAATGAAACCATAAATTACTTTCACTTTACAAATTATGCTTTATTTAACTTAAATTAGGTGGACCCTTTGCAAAAATGAGATGTACAAGTCGTTATGTCAAAAAATGAACTTTACAAATTTGGTGGGGGGGGGGGGTAGCAGGGAAGATTAGGGGGGCAGGGGGAGGTTGGGAAGGGATGGGAAGGGGAAACAAAGGAGGAGGCTAGGATTGATTAGAAATGTACTTATTACCTTGCCCATGTAATTGTAACCCCATTGTACAGTATTTTCACAATAAAAAATAATATAAAAAAGAAAAAGAAATAAACTGCAAAAAATTTGGACAGGGAGCTAAAATACATATTTTTGCATCATCACCTACCACATCCTCCTTCTTCCTTCCTAGGAAACACACCCAATCAATAAAAGGCATAGATATTTGGCTCTTGACCTTCAAAATGGAAGCAGAATGTTATGGATGTCCGAGATGATCATTAATAGTGTTTTACATAATAATGTCACATGCAACAACCTATGAGTCCTGCAGATCTTAACACTACTTCCTTAGTGATGTAATAGGATGTCAGCTTTATTGGACGTAGTATTGTTTTCCACTTCTTTCCTACCACCTGACCTAAATTATGATACATATTAACAGAAAGAAAAAGTAATACCATCTTAAGAAAGTCCCATTGGAACAAGACGTTATGTCGAAAAGGGAACTTTACAACTTTGTGGGGGGATGGAGGGATCGGTGGGCAGGGATGGTAAGGGGAAACAAAGGAGGAGGCAACAATACTTGATAAGAAATGTACTCATTACCTTGCTCATGTAATTGTAACCCATCTGTACTGTATTTTCACGCAAAAATTATTAATATGAAAAAAGTCATTTAGGGCTCGGGGTTTATGGCTTCATTGCATGAAACCCTGGGTTCAATTCCTCAGCACCACATAAACAGAAAAAGAAACACTGGAAGTGGTGCTTTTCCTCAAGTGGTAGACATCTAGCTCAAGAACAGTTTACGGTCCCTGAGTGCAAGCCCCAGGACAGGCAAAAGAGTCATTTAGCTAGTAAATGCAAAATAAAGAACCCATACTTGGAATAAATTATTGCTGCTTCCAAGTGATACCTAACAATAGTTCTTAATTCATGTACTTTACTTATATTAGAATGCTGTGTTGAATAAAAAAAGTTTTGTTAATAGGTCATGCCAATTAATGCCAGGAATGTGCTTGGATGTCAGGTGAAGTTTAATTCTGGAAATTGAAAGATTCTAGGATTTTGTGTGGTCAGTGTTAATCAGAAAGGGAAAGGTAATCTAAGTGAGATTTAGAGATCTTTGTGGCCAGTCATGGCACCAAAAATGCAGATGCTAGTTAACATTTGTGACAGAAGAGAAGGAATAACTCCAGATGGAAGGAATAAATTATAGTAACTAAGGTATAGCAGAAACCGTTCTAGGGAACCATTTTTGGTTATTGAATTATAAACTAATTATAAACTAGGTTTATTCCTCATTGCTTTTATTATTCTAATCACTTAGGCTCTTCTTAATATCTGTGTGATAAGTTGTATATCCTTCTATGCTGATCTTTCATACCTGATCTCCTTTGCTTTCTAAAAATCTCAGTCTTTCTCTGTTTCTCTATGAACAATTTCTGATACTAAATCCACATATGCAGACATCAGACGATGCTAATGTAAGAGTCCCATAGCTCATGAGTCATTAATGTAACAACATGGAAAAAGAGGGAATATTTATTGCTACCTCAATTTTTCTGAAAAGCTGCAATATCACATCATTTGATTCAAATTTCCATTCTTTGTCTACATAGTGTCATTAAGTGCACATAAATGCAAATATGAGCCAGGTGCTGGTGGCTCATGCCTGTAATGCAAGCTACTCAGGAGGTTGAGACCAGAGGATTGTGGTTCAAAGCCAGCCTGGTCAGGAAAATCCATGAGACCCTTATCTTCAATTAACCACCAGAAATCCGGAAGTGGTGTTGTAACTCAAGTGGTAGAGCACTGGACTTGAGCTGAAGAGCTGAGGGACAGCACCCAGGATCAGAGTTCATTGCACGATGAACAGAACAGGTGTAAATATGACGTTAAGTTTCCTCAAAAGGAACGACAAAGTCAATAGTAATCTTCCCAAGCAGAGAAAATAATTGCAAAATGACTTTACACTCGCAAAAATGTTTCAAGTTTAAAAGTCGATACTCTTGGAAAGATAAAACATAAGAATATAAGGAAGTCTGGGAAGTTCAGGTTGCATCAAGCCTAGGCACAACAGTCTTTGCAACATTATCTAAAATTAACCAGCCAAAAGCTGCATTGGAAGAATGGCTCAAGTAATTGAATACTAGTTATGAGCAAGATTGCTGAATAAGAGCTTGAGGTTTTTTCATACACACATACAAGCATGCATATACACACAGAGGCACTTATATGTGTAAACACACATAAGAAACAACTTTCAGAATGTGTAGAAAAGTCAGAAAATATATCCTGAGTAAGACTAGAACAAGTGATAATTTTTAATATTAGAAATTCCTCAAGTGAACTTTCCCCAAAAAAGGTTGAGAATATTACATAGGTAGGGACCAGAGATAATAAGATAGTCAACTAATTATTATTAAAGTGATCAGATCCATGGAGGAATGAAACAGAGACCCCTGCAGGTGCACCTGAAAATGTTCATAACCTCTGTCAAATGTTAGAACGTCTTTGAAAATTGTACATAAACAGTTTAAGCACTTAGTCTAGTGGATAAGATTATCAGAGAAGTTCAGAATTGCTAGCCTTTTCTAGATTAAATAAACCATCACCCTATGGCAGGGCAATGTGATACAAGCCTAGAAATTTAGAACTCAGACTAAGACAGGAGATTAGAGAATGGAATTACGTAACGATATCTTCCCTGGAACAGGTAGTATAATTTTCTCTCAATAAAACAAGCCAAACAACAAGAAAGAAATATACAGTTTGACGTTTGGGCTAATTTTGTCACTATGTTTTGAGAAGTCAAGTTTCCTATTGAAATGCAATTCATATATCATCCTCAGTTGTGTTTTAAATGCTCTCTTAATTTCAGAAAATGCCTAGATGCAAAATGGCTCATGATTCCCAACTAAAAATTTGAGAAAGTAAGCATCATTCTGTTGGATTCCAAAGAAATGATGAAGGATTACAAAAACTTAAGCCTGGAGAAATGGCAAAGCTCATCTAATGTAGGACTATGTAGACCTGGCTAAATTAGAATTTACATTTAAAATAAATATTTTTTGTTTGTAATTTCATATTCGATAGGATACTGCAAAATACCTTCAAGTAGAAGGTTTAATTTAGAAATGCACAAATGATTCTGACATTCTATTTGCCTGGAATATTCTTTCAATTGAGGTATAATTAGAACTTATAGATAATATCAACAGTTCATGTATATCATGATAATGTGAATAATCTACACAGTTGCCAACAAATGCATGCTATTAATTTATAAATTTAGAAAAAGCAATTTTTTGAGACATTGGTGTAACATGGTGTGAAGAGAGTAATTGTGTTATATCTTTTTTTCTTCTACCTATACATAACACAGGAAGAAATTTCCTTAATTACGGACCTCTGTATACAATTAGAAAAATGCTAGATTTGAGGTTTGTTTTTATTTGGTTTTTGTTGTTTAGTTTGTCCTAGGGCTTGACCTCTGGGTCTGGGCACTGTCCCTGATCCTGTTTTTGCTCAAGGCTACACCTCTTCCACTTGAAATTCAATGCCACTTTTTTTTTGGCTTTTTCTGAGCAGTTTACTGGAGATAAGAATCTAAGGAAACTTCTTTCCTGGGTGCGCTTTGAACCATAATCTTCAGATCTTAATATTCAGATATTCAGATCTCCTGAATATCTATGATAGATAAAATAATAATAATTGGGGGGCAAGTGCGCAGCAAAGATGTCGCTGAGAGGGAGTTGAGTAGGCAGAGTCCTATTTGTTTATATTCAGTGCGTAAATAGCTCCTGGAAGCTTAGGTGCATGATAGGTTGTGACTGTTACAGTGATTAGTTGGTTCCTTTTCCTCCCCATGCCACCCGGTCTTTTTTGCTTTTAAAAAATGCTTGCTGTGTGTTAATAAACGAGTTCCTGCTTGACTTGACTCCCTGCTGTGTCTGATTGTCTCCTGGGTTAAGGGAAGCTGGGGGATGGGCAAGAGGAGCACTTAACTTTCCTCAGACCCCGTCCATCTATCATGGGATGAAGACCCGACATCAGGAGCCCAACTCGGGCAAGAAAGGAAAATATACCGGCTGAGGCTAAGTGGTCTCTCAGGGTAAGTAAAAAGCTTAGTATGGGTAATGCTATTTCACAGAAGAAGGAGGAGGAGGCAACATTAAGCCTAGAGGGAGTAAAGCGGGACTTGGGAAGTGAGAAGGTAAAGGAATGGGTCAAATTCGACTGAGAATGCACTGAAACATGCACAGTGGAAGTCAAAACAAGGGTGAAGGTTACCCCCTCTGACTTGGGTGTCCTGACTTTCCTAGGCTTCCACCCTATTCCCCTGATTGGGCCAGAGGTTGTGCCTTAGTAGACCTGTGAGAAGGACCTGCAAGACCCAGACCCATACCGACCTTCCATGGAGGGGCTGAGGGCTGCAGAAGAAACCTACTCGGAGGCCTGCCCTGTAAAGGAAGTCCCACCTGGGAGCCCAGAACCTGGGCCACGGGATTCACTTCCCCAACATATCCAGTCAATCATTCACCAGGAGCTAACAGGCCCTTGGAATGGTATCCATGGGAAGCTAAGGATCTTAAAGAGATCTGCAATGTGGTGGCAGTGAATGTCCTGAACTCTCCTTGGGCCCATACCCAATTAGAGGATATTGCTTATCACCCATGTGTCCCTAAGGACTGGCTGGATGTGGCCAAAGCCGTCTTCACCAGTTCTCAGTTTATTAAATGGTGTGCTTTCTTTAAGGAGCCATGCAGATTGTGGGCGGAGAATAACTGGCAGGTTCAAGCCGCAATACCTATTCCTTATGCAGTTTTAACAGGGATGGGGAAAGGGTACTCCACTGGGGTCCAACAGGCCACAATACCTGTCCTGTGCCATGACCAGGTGAGGCAGGTAGGACTTGCCGTGTGGTACAAACTGGATGATGGGCCCACTGAGTCCCCAATAGCAGGAGTGAGACAAAAACCTGGTGAGCCTCTACTTGAGTTTATAGCCCTATTCCAACAGAGTATTAATTGCAAGCTGCTGGCAGGGGACCTCCGAAATCAGTTTGTAAAGCTACTGGTCTGGGAAGGGATGAATGCAGACCACATCATGGCCTACGTGGGATTGAGAGAGAGTTCCCTGAGCAGATGGGTGGTGGCCTTGCAGGATATGGGAACACAACAGCATCATTCCTAATCACTACCTTTATCCTTACAGGCTCAGACATCTGCAATGACTGAGGCTATTACCCAGGCTCTGCCAGCCCTGGGTCAAGGAACCCCAAGACCACTGGGGAGAGGGACTTGTTTTAAATGTGGGCAGGAGGGGTACTTTAAGAAGGACTGTTCACAACAATCCCCCACCAACCATCAAGGGGGGCCCAAACCGACCCCTACACCCTGCCCCAGGTGCAGGAAGGGGCTGGGAAGGTGGCTCAGTGGTAGGGTGCTTGCCTTGCATGCATGAGACTCTGGATTCAATTTCTCAGCAACACATAAGCAGAAAAAGCCACAAGTGGCGCTGTAGCTCAAGTGGTAGATCACTCACCTTGAGATGAAGAGCTGAGGGACAGCGCCCCACCCCAGAGTTCAAGCTCCATGACCAACAATATATATATATATATATATATATATATATATATATATATATATATATATATATATATATGAATATTGGTGATGCAGGAGCAGGAATTCCCTATAATCTCCAAGGCCAAGCAATTATAGAAAGAAATCACCAATGTCTTAAGGAGCAATTATAATTATTAAAACAAAAAGGAGGAGTTAGCCCCCATATACAGTTACAGATAGCTTTTTTACCATTAACATTTTATATTTTTCAACAGGGGCAACTGAATCCAGATTTCAGAAGTACTGGGGACAACTAAACCCTAAGGCCTAAGTGAAAGTCAGGTGGAAGGACCTCCCTGACAAATCAATTGAGACGACCTGACCCCCTAGTTACTATGGGCAGGGGATTTGGATGTGTTTTTTCCATAGGGGAGACAGCCCTTTTGGGTAGAGCCGGTCAGATCTGGTTGAGTCGGCTAGAGTAGCAGTTGAAGCACATTTCCTTCTCATAGAGATGTGACCCACAGGAACGTCTGCCTAGTTTGACAGCCATGAGCTGTCCAAGCTCCCTACATGCCCCCCGGGGGACCAATCAGTGCCTTTCACCCAACAGTGCCTGTTACAAGTGCCTTACATCAACTCCCCGCTAAGTGATTGTCCCAGAAGGACTCAGGAGGTTGGGGAAGCTGGGGTGTAAAATCCCCCCCACTTGCACAAGAATAAATGAGACTTGCTTAAGCTTATTCTCCCAGTGTGTGTTGTTTGTGGGCATCATTCATGCTTACTCCCTGCAGGACATCTAGCCCTATAAGTGGCGCCCATCTTGGGGCTCAAGTGTTTTCGGCAGATGGATGGTCTAATGCAAGGTAAGTGCCTCCATGGGCAACCTTCCCCCTGCGGCACGAGAGCCTCAATTACAAGCGCTTGTTGCCCTGCTTCAGAGTAGGCGGTTAAAAGTATCACAAAAGGAAGCTAGTTTAATATGGGAAATAGTAAATGAATTGTGTCCCTGGATTGACTCCGGGGCCATTTGGGATCCAGACAGCTGGACCTGCTCTTTCAGGCGGCTCAAAAAAAAGAAATCTGAGAAGGTGCTGAGCTACCCCTAAAATTTACCCCATTGTAATAGCCATTCAAGCCTGTCTATCGGCGAGAGAAGAAGGGCAAAGTCTGCAGGCATTTAAGGTCTCACTGCAAAAAGAAGCAGCATACAGAAAATGGTGAAGCTGCTCAGGCACTCCCATCTTCCAGTAAGAATGCAGATGACCAACAACTGCCACCATCATGTGACCCAGAGGGTCAGCCAGCTATGCTTGTAAAACCCCTCTCCCACACTATGGGTCCCAGGAAACCTGCCCAAGCACTTCTTTTGGCCATTTGGCTAGCCTGGGAACTCCCCTCAGGGAACTTTGTATCCTTGGGCCTTCATATCCAACTTTGCCCAAGAAAGAAAACCCATTGTTCCCCCTATAATACAACAGTTGTTTGCGGGCCCCACAACTACCATGGCAATGGCAGCCAAGCCTATGGTTGAACCCCAGTTCGTGTTCCCGGTAAACATCCACCGAACCAATGCACCACCTAACCAATGGTACCCCCATGGCCCAAAAGTGCTTGACAAAAATTGGACCGCTTTTAAGGAAGATGGCTTGCACTCCCCATATGCTCAACAGATGCTCGAAACCATTAGCATTGATATGAGTTGCCCCAATGATTGGAAGAACTTAATGTGCACAGCATCATCTTCAGGGGACTTCCTTTTATGGAAGGCTGCTTTTTATGATGAATGTGAACAACAAAGCACACGAAATGTCACTGCTGGAGGATATGATGCAACCATGGGGGACCCTGATTGCTTAAAAGGGGAGGGAGCTTATGGGTCTTCCATTGCACAAGCAGTGGCATCTCCGCAGTACTTTGCCCAAGTACTCCTCTGTGCATTGTGGGTTGACTCCTTGGTCCCTTCGAAAGAAGGGAACAAACAACTAAAAACCCTCATCCAACACCGCAATGAGCCTTTCATTGACTTCGTGGCCAGTGTTCTAGAAGCAGTAGCCCAGAAGTTATCCCACGCTGGAGCCCGAGAAGCACAAACCAAGACCCTAATATGGGAAGGGGCCACACAGGAATGCAGAAAAGCCATTGCCCCTGAACGAAATGGGGAGATCACTGATTGCATCCTAGCCACAAAAATTTGGGGACATCAACTCATGCTAGGACGACCCTTGCACAGGCTTTCACCTCTATGACCGCCAGTGCGCGCCCCCAATGGTGCAATGGGAAATTGACCTTGTTGGGGATGCGGCATAACTGGTCATTTTATTTTTATTTTTTTTCATTTTAATTTTTTTATTATGAAAGTACTGTTCAGAGGGGTTACAATTACATGGACAAGATAATGAGTACATTTCTTATCAAGCATTGTAGCCTCCTCCTTTGTATCTCCATCCCATTCCTTTACATCCTCCGCCTGCCCCTCCCACTCAATCCTCCCCATTACCTCCCCACACCCGCACCAAAGTTGTAAAGTTCATTTTTCACCAAAACGAATTGTACATCTCATTGTTGCAATGGGTCCACCTGTATCACTATTTAAACGATTTGTTTTTCCCATTCCCCTTAACAAATTATACCGACATCAAATACAGTGAAAGCAGGGGTTATATTGTGGGGGAGGAAATACAAAGCAATAAAGAAATAATCTTCTAAATGTGTTAGAAACAATCACCTGAAAGAAAAAAAAACACTTGAATACATATCCTAGGGTTCATTTAATTAACATCACCTTATCTGACATTTTCTGCTTGATTCAGACACATATTAGATATTGCAAATAAGGGAAACCATGTTTCTTTGGGCCTGGCTTACTTCACTTAATATAATTTTTTCCAAGCATTTACATTTCCTAACAAATGGGGCAATGTCATTCTTTCTGATAGAGGCATAGAATTCCATTGTGTATATATACCATGTTTTGATCCATTCATCTACTGAGGGGAATCTGGGTTGGTTCCATATCTTAGATATAGTAAATAGTGCTGTAATAAACACAGTCGTGCTCGTAGCTTTAGTGTGGTCTTGTTTGTAAAGATTTGGGTAAATGCCCAAAAGTGAGATTGCTGGGTAATAGGGGAGCTCTATGTGGAGTCTTTGGAGGAACCTCCATACTACTTTCCAAAGTGGTTGAACAAGTTTACACTCCCACCAACAATGAAGTAAGGTTCCCTTCTGTCCACATCCCCTACAGCATCTGTTGTTCTTAGAGATCTTGTTTTAGCCATTCTAACTGGAGTGAGGTTGTATCTCAATGTTTTGATTTGCATTTCTTTTATGGCTAGGGAGATTGAGCATTTCTTCATGTGTCTATTGGCCATTCTTCTTTCTTCTTCAGAGAAGTTTCTATTTAAGTCTTTAGACCACTTATTTATTGGGCAGTTGTTTCTTTTTTTTTTTTAATTTTATTTTATTTTATTTGAGAACATACTGTACAGAGGGGTTACAATTACATGGGCAGGATAATGCATACATTTCTTACCACGCATTGCAGCCTCCTCCCTTGTTTACCCTTCACCTCCCTTCCCAGCCTCCCCCTCCCGCCCACCCAATCCTTCCCCCCTCCGCCTCCCACACAGACATTGTAAAGCTCATTTTTGACATGACATTTTGTACTTCTCATTGTTGCAACAGGTCCACCTGAATCCTTAAACGACTTGTTTGTCCCCATCTCCTCCACATGTTATACTGACATCAAATATATTGAAAGCGGGGGTTACACTGTGGGGGAGGGACATACAAAGCAACAAAGAAATAATCTTATAAATGCGTTAGAAACACATGCATGAAAGAAAAAAAACATTAAAATACATATTTAAGGGTTCGTTTTCCTAACATCACATTATCTGAACTTTTCCGCTTGACTCATACTAGATATTGCAAATAAGGAAAACCATGGGACCTATGTTTCTTTGGGCCTGGCTTACTTCACTTAATATAATTTTTTCCAAGCCTTTCCATTTCCTAACAAATGGGGAAATGTCATTCTTTCTGATGGAGGCATACAATTCCATTGTGTATATATACCACATTTTCTTGATCCATTCATCTACTGAGGGGCATCTGGGTTGGTTCCATATCTTAGCTATGGTAAATAATGCTGCAGTAAACATAGTTGTGCTGGTAGCTTTAGTGTGGTCTTGTTTGTAATCATTTGGGTAAATGCCCAAAAGTGGGATTGCTGGGTCATAGAGGAGTTCTATGTGAAGTCTTTTGAGGAACCTCCATACTGCTTTCCAAAGTGGTTGAACAAGTGTACATTCCCACCAACAATGAAGTAATGTTCTTTTCTGTCCACATCCCCTCCAGCATCTGTTGTTGGAGTTCTTGATTTTTGCCGTTCTAACTGGTTGGGCAGTTGTTTCTGTGAGGATTTGTTGTTGGGGGATTTAATTTTTTGAGTTCCAAATATAGTTTAGATATGAGACCCTCGTCTGATGTATGTCTAGTGAAGATCCCAATCCGTGGGCTTTCTATTGATCTTGCTAGCTATGTCCTTTGCCATGCAGAAGCTCTGCAAATTCATGCAATCCCATTTGTCCAACCTTTCTTCGATTTGTTGTGTTTCCAGGTCTCTATTAAGAAAATTTCGGCCTGAGCCAAGGAGACCTAGTGTTTCTCCTATTCCATCCTGTAATCTTTTCAGAGTGTCTGCTTTGACTCCTAGGTCTTTGATACTTTTGGAGTTGATTTTGTTGCAGGGTGATATATAAGGATCTAGCTTTGGTTTTCTGCAAGTAGTTAACCAATTTTGCCAACATCATTTACTGAAGAGGCTGTCTTTTTTCCATTCTATATTTTAGCTTCCTTATCGAAGATTAGATGGCTATAACTCTGTGGGTTCATTTCTGGGTTTTCAATTATAGTCCATTGGTCCTCTGGTCTATTCTTGTGCCAGTACCAAGCTCTTTTGATTACTATGGCTTTATAGTAGAGTTTGGAATTTGGTATTGATATTCCTCCAGCACTGTTCTTTCCATTGAGGAGCGTTTTTGCTATTCGGGGTCTTTTATTGTTCTATATGAATTTTTGGGTTGCTTCTTCTATTTCCTTGAAGAATGAGGTTGGAATTTTGATGGGTATCACATTGAATTTGCAGATACCCTTGGGAAGTATTGCCATTTTCAGGATGTTGATCTTTCCAATCCAGGAGCATGGGAGTTTTTGCCATTTTCTACGTTCTGTATTGATTTCCTTTTTCAAGGTTTTAAAGTTTTCATCAAAGAGGTCTTTCACTTCCTTGGTGAAGTTAATTCTTAGGTATTTTATTTTTGGGGGCTGTTACGAATACAGTTGCTTTCCTAATTTCAGCCACACTTTTCTCATTGTTGGCATACAGAAAAGCAATTGATTTTCGGGGGTTAATTTTATACCCTGTTACTTTGCCAAAGTTTTGAATCAGCTTGAAGGATTTGGAAGGGGAGTCCGTGGGATTCTTTAAATAAAAGTTCATGTCATCTGAAAAGATGGAGAGTTTTACATCATCTTTCCCTATTTGGATCATTTTTATGCTTTCATCTTGTCTTATTGCTGTAGCTAGGCATTCTAATAGGAGATTGAAGAGAAGTGGAAAGTGTGGACTCCTTGTCTTGTTCCTGAGTTAAGAGGAAATGGCTTTAGTTTTTCACTATTAAGTATAATGCTGGCTCTAGATTTGTCATGTACAGCCTTTATTGTATTGAGAAATATTCCGTTGATTCCTGATTTTTCCAAGGCCTTCATCATAAAGGGGTGTTGGATCTTGTCAAATGCTTTTTCTGCATCTATTGAGATAACCATGTGGTTCTTATCCTTGCTCCTGTTGATGTGATGAACAATATTAATTGATTTGAGTATATTGAACCAGCTTTACATCCCCGAAATGAATCCTGTTTGATCGTGGTGTATGATTTTTTGGATGGATTATTGATGTTGATTGGCCAAAATTTTGTTGAGAAGTTTTGCATCAATGTTCATCAAAAAATGGTTCTATAGTTCTCTTTCTTTGATGAGTCCCTGCCTGCTTTTGGGATGAGGCTTATGATGGCTTCATAGAATGTTTTTGGTAATGAACTTTCTCTTTCAATTTCATTGAAGAGTTGGAGGAGTATTGGTGTGAGCTCTGCTTTGAAGGCCTTGTAGAATTCCACTGTAAAACCATTTGCCTGGACTTTTCTTAGATGGGAGGTCTCTTATTGCTGTTTCAATTTAAATGCTTGATATGGGCCTCTTAATATGGTTTAACACATCTTGATTTAGTTTTGGCATGTCAATATTTGCTAGGAAAAGGTCCATTTCTGTCCAGTTCTCAAACTTATTAGCATAAAGTTTTGAGAAGTATTCCCTTAAAATGTTCTGAATCTTGGTTGTTTCTGTGGTGATGTTTCCATTCTCATCTCTGAGTTTATTTATTTGGGTGTGTTCTCCTCTTTTTCTCATGAGATTTTCTAAGAGTCTGTCAATTTTAATTTTTTTGAAGAACCAACTCTTTGTTTTGTTGATTCTTTCTACATTTTTTTTGGATTCTAAATCATTTAATTCTGATTTAATTTCAATTATTTATTTCTGTCCACTGAATTGGGTTTTATCTTGGTGCTCTTTTTCAAGGAGGTTCAGATCAACTAGATTTAACAGTCATCTACTGAATATTTCACCCAGCAGCATCAGAATACACATTTTTCTCAGCAGCAAACTTGTCCAAATTCAGAAACATTGAAGTTATACTTTGCATTCTCTCAGACCACAAGGGAATAAAATTAGAACTCAGCACCAAAAGCCACCAAAGAAAGTCCGGTAACACATGGAGGCTGTACAACACACTGTGAATCACGACTGGGTCATGGAAGAGATTAGAAAGGAAATTCAAATGTTCATGATATTCAACAAAAACGAGCACACAAATTACCAGCTCCTCTGGGAACTGGTCATTTTAGAAAGGATTGCCCTTCACTCTGGGGTTCACCCAAAATAAAGCAAACTCCTTCCGTATGTCCTAAATGTAAAAAGGTTTTTTTGGGGGCCTCTGAATGCTACTCTAAGACTCAGCCTTTAAGCTAAATATGGGGTAGTCCTCAGCCCCTACCCCGAGGACAAAAACAACAACCACCACCTCAAATGGAAAATCTAGAATGGAACTTAAGGTTAAAGAACAAAATTTAAGGGCATCATTGATACGGGTGCTAAATGTACAGTCCTTCGAAAAAAAGATGTCGAAGGGTTGGGATGGAACCTATTTCCTGGCCCCTGCATACAAGGTGTCGGTGGAAAAACAGATTCCCTCCATGTCCAATGGCCTGTAAGATGGACAGACTGTGATGACTTCACCGCGGCTTTTAAACCTCTTGTTGCCCCTGGCCTTCCATGCAATATTTGGGGAAGAGATGTCCTCACTAATATGGGTATTGTGATAACAACAGATGATAAGGCTTTTTATGAAGACATCATAACCGATCAAGCCATTAGTCACCCACAGTACCCCCAATTCTAATGGCCACTGTTGTCGGGCCAGAGCTATTTCCACTCCAATGGGATACCACCAAACCCATTTTGGTAGAACAGTGGCCTATTTTCCCTGAAAAGGTCACTCATCTTCACACTCTAGTGGAGGAGCAACCAGAAAAGGGACATATAGAACAAAGCATCAGTCCCCACAATTCTCCCATTTTTATTATCCAAAAAAAGAGCTCAAGGAAAATGGAGACTTCTCCATGACCTACATTTCATAAGCATTCATATGAAAAAGATGGCAATGCTTCAACCCGGACTCCCACATCTTTCTGCAATACCCAATGATTGGCACATTGCCATTATTGACATCAAGGACTACTTTTTTCCATCCACCTACATCCCAAAGATAAAAATATTTTGCCTTCTCAGTTTGGGAACCTCACTGTCAGTTACCCAAACATTGATATCAATAGAAAGTTATCCCTCAAGGAATGAAAAGTAGCCCTACTATACGTCAGATGTATGTTGCTTATGCTATTAGACCTTTGCTTTCAAAATGCTTTTGTGTCCATTACCTGGATGACATTTTAATAGCACATAAAGAGGCTATCACCATTCAAGCCTGTTTAACACAACTCAAGGAAAATAGGACTCCATATTTCCCCCAAAAAATTCGACTTAAAGCCCCTTATGCCTATCTTGGATACCATTTAAATCAAACAATTACCCCAAATGGGTCTAATATTGTCATTAAGTCCCAATATACTTTAACTGAATTGCAACAATTATGTGGACATTTCAACTGGGTGCGCAATTTTATGCGCCTCCCTACCCAAGAGCTCCAAACTTTATTTCAATTGCTTCAGGGACCCTCTGACACAACTTCCCTTTGTATACTTTCCCCTGATGCTCAACAAGTTTCACAACAAGTCACGGATCTATTATGGTCAACACCCATGGTGTTTTTAGATACCACCGACGAAATCAAGCTGATTATATTAACTCATAATTGACAAAAAAAAGGTCGGTGATGACTCAAACTTGTGGTGTGTTACAATGGGTAGACCTTGACACTTCCCAATTACCAAAAAATAGCACACCCATTACCATGCTATGCAACTTAGCCATCAAAGGCGAGGAACGATGCCATCAAACATACGGCTGATTCTCCGGCTGTCTTATCTGGCCCATTCGAAAAACAGTCTTTAATTTCCTGACAGTTGAAGAGGAATTAGCCTTACAAGTCATCCATTACTAGTTTAACATTGATAATCATATGCCCAAGAACCCCTTTTTAAAGTTACACAAGAACTCCCACTTTGACGTAAATGGTGTGCTCATTCCAAGGGCAACCTATCCCTCAAGCTGTTGTGCTTTTTACCGATATTAGCAAAACTGTTAATGGATTTTACAATGCTAATACTAAAAAATACATGATTCAACAACATTCCCTGTCCATTCAAGCTGCTGAGGTACTGGCCATTTTACTCGCCCTTACATCTTTTCCCAGAGAACTTCTTAATATTTTTTCTGATAGTTTATACGCTGTACAGACTGTTGTCGTTCTTCCTGGAGCTTTATTAACAGATGATGGTCATGATATAACACGAATAATGTGTAAACTGCAAACTGTACTAGACAACCATGCCCAACCCTGGTACATTCAATACATTAGATTTCATGCTAACCTCCCCGGACCCCTAGCTGCTGATAATGAAGCCATTGATAGTGCTATCACACCAACTGTATTACTCACCAATACGTCTATGGACCAGGCTTGAACGTTGGAATGTCGCTTTCATTTACTACTATCAAACAATTATTTCCTGATTTGACACACCAACAACGCAAGCACATGATTCGGTCCTGCTCCTCCTGTGCACTTCTTTTACCCTTAGGATCACTTCAACCCATGGAAACAAATCCGTGAGGCCTTAGGCCCAATGGCACATGGCAAATGGACATAAACCATATCCCCCAGTTCGGCAAACAAAAATACGTCCATGTATGCATAGATTTATTCTCAGGCTTTCTAATAGCTTTAGCCTTAACAGGTGAAACAAGCCGTGCCATTAAGTCACTTCTACATGCCATTACATATATGGGCGTTCCTTGGACCCTTAAAACAGACAATGGCCCTGCTTACACCTCCAAATATTTTCATGAATTTCGTACCCTTTGGAACATCACACACTAGACAGGTATTCCATATAACCAACAAGGCCAAGCCATTGTTGAACACAGTCATAAAGAAATTAAGACCCTTCTTTTAAAAGAAAAGGGGAAACTGGAGGGGCTAGGGCATAAAGATCCCCAAACACAATTAAATTATTGCCTTACAGTAAAAATACGTTTTAACATTCACACCCACCACAGGTGCATCCCCCAAGGCCCTGCATTGGGGACTCATGAAAACACCTACTCCAGTCCCTTTGGTTAGATGGAAGGACCCCATCACAAGAAAATGGGAGGGTCCTGCTCCCTTAATGGCACAAGGGAGAGGATTTGCTTGTATCTTTCCAGACATGGTGATAAACCTGCAGCTGGAGTTGTCAGACCAACCGTCACCACCTACCAATGAGATGCGTTGACTACGCTTGAACAGCCCGAGGAGGAGGAGATGCAAACCTCAAGCTAGAGCCCATGCCATCACTTGGGGAGACCTAAAGGAATTGGTAGAACAAGCCCAGGCTATGGCCCCAGACCCTAACTCAGGGCATGGTACTCTATTCCTCCTAATGTGTGCCATTATTACAGCCAATTCTCAATCTGCTACAGGACAAGGTAAAGAACGTTAATGTCTAGCCCCCAAATCTTGATGATAGTAGGGGAAGATACCACCATCATCCCTCAAATGCTTTCTTCCAATGGCATGGTTGGCCTTCCTTTCTCGGCAGCTGCCCTATGGCACCAAAATACAAACCTCACTTTCGGGTGGAAAGGAGCCATCTTTTTTGTTTTTCAGACGAGACTGTAAAACAGTCTGTAACTCATGGGACAGGATGGTGGAACTACATGGCACCCTAACCCATTTGTCCCACCTGAAAAAATTGTACTCAGGGTACTGACATACCTTTTCATATGCAGTTATGCCCATGCAGGGACTTTGATAGCTTTGGCAATGTTCCCATTCCTCTTGAGGAATTAGTGATTAGACTTTGTGCCAGTTCCTGGCAAGGCAGAGTATTTGGGGACATCACATTGTCCCTCTACCCGGCTATATACAACCATTCTGAAAAAAATCCCAAACCTCAAAATCTAAAGGAGTTTTAGAACTCGTCAGGGGGACATTTGGGAGACCTAGTACTCCCCATGCCAGTCGTTTGTTCATCATATTCCTGCCTGGATTTGTTCCCTTTCCTATTGGCCAATACTTGTCGCTGTAAACACTCTGCATGCAACCAGGTGTCAGGAATGGTAGTGGTTAGAGCCCTGTTCTTTTTTTGTCTAGGAGACAACTTCTCCGCTACTTGCACTCTCAGTAATCACTGGCAACCCAATGACTCATATCAGTTTGTAGGTTTGGTATGTGTTCCCGCATTTATTGTTCTGGCTTTTAATGACTCTCAGTTTTCTCAGGTTCAGTTAGTTCATCCATTACACTCATGTTGGTGATCATCACTACAGTGGCTTCAGCTACCACCACCGCTATATCGCTGTCCCAAAGCATGTCCACCGTGCAAGAGATAAACCAGCTCATCCCTCAACTGTCATCCATAGAATTACAGCATTTTCAAGTTGCCAATCATCTTAATGGAGGCCTCCTTGTGCTCCAGCAACAAATAGACTTGCTCCAAAAAGAGATTACGTTTCTTCGATTACAAGGAGGACTATGTAATGCTATGACTACTTCTGTCTGTCAGCTTTCCACTCCAGCGCCCAACGTCACTAAAATTAGTAACTACATCAAAGGCCCTTGGTGCCTTAAGTACTTAAACTTCACCCACCATCTGCTGCATGATGTTACCCGCCTAAACCAAACCACCATACGGCTTATTTGCGCTGCCTCATTTTTAGAAGATGTGCTTAAAAAGTTACAACAATGGGTTTTACCATCCTCTCTGGTCACCTGGGGAGGCCTTGCGCTATTAGGGCTTATTCTCATGGGAATTATTAAATGCTTACACTCCTGGCAAAAATGCCTCCAATGACGGGTCACCATAATGACGTTCCTTTTAAAAGAAAAGGGGGAATTTGTGGGTAGAGTCGGTCAGATCTGGTTGAGTCAGCTAGAGTAGCAGTTGAAGCACACTTCCTGCACTTCCTGCTCATAGAGATGTGACCCACAGGCAAGTCTGCCTAGCTTGACAGCCATGAGCTGTCCATGCTCCCTACATGACCCCGGGGAACCAATCAGTGCCTGTCACCAAGCTGTGCCTGTCACAAGTGCCTTACATCAACTCCCCTTGAAGTGATTGGCAGGGAAGGGAAGGACTCAGGAGGTTGGGAAACCTGGGGCTACAAAACTCCCCCCCTTCTCCCACCTCCACCCCCCCCCCCCCGCCACCTTCAGGAAGAATAAAGGAGACCTGCTTAAGCCTATTCTCCCAGTGTTTGTTCCTTGTGGGCATCATTCACACTTACCTCCTGCCAGAGATCTAGCCCTACACATCCCATTTGGATCCCTGCCAGGATCCTTAAGTTTTTACCCATTTTCACTATACAGGATGCCCAAGGATAAACAAACCAACAAAGAAAGAAAAGTGGCTATGGTGGCCGAAGCATTTGTTTAGCTAATTATTTTAATATTACTTGCTCTCATTGTTCTTTTACTAATTGCTTCTATAGCTGCATTACTTGAATCCATATGCTTCCTGTAAACATGTCTAAAACTTGGTATGATTTTGGCCTTTATTTCATTAGCTGCCTCTGCAGCAGCAGCTGCTATGGCACTAATACAGAATGTTAATAATAATAATTTGTCTTTAGATCTTTTTCCACCCCACAGGCAAATAGCTGGATTAGAACAAGCCCCACGTCTGGACTTTGAAGTGGCAAAGACTGCTATCCCATCCCTGACAAATGTTAAAGGACTGCTAATGATATTGGTTGGCCTGGTAATGCTTTTGCTGATGGTTTTTCTATGCCTTCTTTGCATTATCCGTGCAGTGCAAATCTCTTATGAGTTTTGTCAGCTAGTTCATAAGTTCAATCTCCAAGTGAATGAATTTGCCCCTAAAGGAACTGCAGCCAGAGACAGATAAGAGGGGGTGTCAGTCTGACCAACCTAAGACAAGCATTCATCTTCTCTCTGAAGAAGTTCCCAATGATAGGTAAGGCAGACAAGTCAAATCCACACAACCTAAGACAAGTGGGTTCACTTCTTTAAACAAAGATGGGGTGTTGGGAGCTGACAGTAAAGCTCAAAGGTCATTTTGACCCCTGTGCTCGCTTAAAGGCACATACAAGGAACTGGCTTACTTAAAAGACACCAGGTGCCTGGGATTGCTTTGCTATGTCTGCAGAGTTTGTTTTAAATTTCCTTGTTTTTATGGATGATAGTAGAATAGCCTGAATGTGGGGACCCACTAGGATGAACCGTGCAGCATGTGTGGTACTCCCAATACCCAAGCTGCTCCCATGTTGTGAAGAGTAAAACCTTACGAGATAAGGACTTTTATATATGTCCCAGAAGTAATCGAGCTGCTTCAGATATTTCTACCTGTAATGGGGCTGATGTTTATTACTGTGCTAGGTGGGGCTGTGAGGTAACTGGGACAGGCTCTGGAATCATGCACAAGGACCCTCCCTATCCTTGTCTGGCGAATCTCGCCCCCCAGACTTGCCTCGAACCCCTGCATGGCCAATGCTATTCTTAACAATGTAATCCTGTTAAAATAACCTTTCCAAAGGAGGGAAAAGGATAACTAACTGGGAGGTGGGCATGTCATTAAAACAAAAAAGGGGGAATCTGTGGAACACGTGGGCAGCAAAGATTGTGCTGAGAGAGAGTTGAGTGGGCAGAGCCTGATTTGTTTACATTTAGTGCATAAACAGCTCATGGAAGCTTAGGTGCATGATACGGTGTGACCTTTACAATGATTGGTTTGTTCTTTTTCCTCCGCAGGCCACCCAGTCTTTTTGCTTTTGAAATGTGTTTGCTGTGTGTTAATAAACAAGTTACTTTCACTTGACTCCGCGCTGTGTCTGATTGTTTCCTGTGTTAAGGGAGGCTGGGGAATGGGCTAGCGGCGCACATATGTTGCCTCGGACCACGTCCATTTTTGGTGGGATGGATGAAGACCCAACAAATAACATATAATAAAATAAATGTAAAATAAAAATAAAAGAATAATATTTGCAAACGTTCTAATCTCAAGAACACCACTGGTGGGGAAATGATGCAGTAATGTTTAGTGTACTGTTCTTTCCAAATTTGGGAGGGCATCACAGCAGAAGTGCAGTATTTTTTCACAATAGTGATAAGCTAGTCATGATGTAAATTTAGGGAATTTTATGGTGTACCTTACAAGTTGGAAACTGTTGGGCTAGGATGACTTTATGGCATAAAAACTTAGCATTGATTGTCATAGAAAAACTAGCTTAAGCCGGGCGCCGGTGGCTCATGCCTGTAATCCTAGTTAATGAGGAGGCTGAGATCTGAAGATAACGGTTCAAAGCCAGCCCGAGCAGAAAAGCCTGAGAGACTGTTTTTTTTTTATTTTTTATTTTTATATTGTGAAAATACTGTACAGAGGGGTCACAATTACATGGCAAGATAGTGAGTACATTTCTTGTCAAGCATTGTAGCCTCCTCCTTTGTTTCCCCTTCACATCCCTTACCATCCCCCCACAAAACCTCTCCCCCCCCAAGTTATAAAGTTCGTTTTCGACATGACAACTTGTACTTCTCATTGTTGCAACAGGTCCACCTGTATCCTTATTTAAACGACTTGTTTTTCCCCTTCCCTTCCACAAATTATACCAACATCAAATACAGTGAAAGCAGGGATTATACTGTGGGGGAGGGACATACAAAGCAACAAAGAAATAATCTTATAATTGCATTAGAAACAAATGCATGAAAGAAAAAATATTTAAAATACATATATTAGGGTTCATTTTCCTAACAACAACTTATCTGACCTTTTCTGCTTGACTCATACATATATTAGATATTACAAATAAGGGAAATCATGGGACCTATGTTTCTTTGGGCTTGGCTTACTTCACTTAATACAATTTTTTCCAAGTCTTTCCATTTCCTAACAAATGGGGCGATGTCATTCTTTCTGATGGAGGCATAGAATTCCATTGTGTATATATACCACATTTTCTTGATCCATTCATATACTGAGGGGCATCTGGGTTGGTTCCAGATCTCAGCTATGGTAAATAACGCTGCAGCCAACATAATTATGCTGGTAGCTTTAGTGTGGTCTTGTTTGTAAAGATTTGGGTAAATGCCCAAAAGTGGGACTGATGGGTCATAGGGGAGCTCTATGTGGAGTCTTTTGAGGAACCTCCATACTATTTTCCAAAGTGTTTGATCAAGTTTACACTCCCACCAACAATGAAGTAAGGTTCCCTTCTCTCCACATCCCCTCCAGCATCTGTTGTTATTAGAGTTTTTGATTTTTCCCGTTCTAACTGGGGTGAGATGGTATCTCAATGTTGTTTTGATTTGCATTTCTTTTATGGCTAGGAATGATGAGCATTTCTTCATGAGTCTATTGGTTATCCTTCTTTCTTGTTCAGAGAAGTTTCTCTTTAAGTCATTAGCCCACTTATTTATTGGGCAGTTGTTTGTTTGACGATTTGTTGTTGGGAGATTTAATTTTTTGTGTTCTAAGTGTATTTTAGATATGAGACCCTTGTCCGTTGTATGTCTAGTGAAGATCTTCTCCCAATTCGTGGGCTTTCTATTGATCTTGCTAGCTATGTCCTTTGCCATGCAGAAGCTCTGCATGTTCATGCAATCCCATTTGTTCAACCTTTCTTTGATTTGTTGTGTTTCTGGGTCTCTATTCAGAAAATTTCGGCCTGCTGCAAGGAGACCTAGGGTTTCTCCTATTCCATCCTGAAAGTAGAAACTCTTGAAAGAAGGTTAGACCATGCAGAAGATCAAATCTCAAGGACTGAAGACAGCCTAGACATTATAGAGAAAGATCATACAACCATCCAAGACAAGCCCAAGAAATATGAGAGATCTATCCAACACTTGGAATACACCATCAGAAGGCCTCATCTAAGGATATTGTGTGTAGAGGAGCACCTAGAAACAGAAGTTAATGGTCTAGGAAATTTGTTTAACAGGATCCTAGCAGAGAACTTTTCAAACATGAAAAAGATAGGCCTATTCAAATACAAGAAGCTTTTAGAACTCCAAATAGACCAGACCAGAATAGGCCATCTCACCATCACATTATAATCCACACTGGATCCATTAAGACCTAGGAAAAGATCCTTAAAGCTGTCAAGGAGAAAAGATTAATCACCTATAAAGCGAAACAAATTAGAATCACCTTAGATTTCTCAGCAGAGAAAATCAAATCAAGAAGAGCCTGGAATTTTATTTGCCATGCCCTAAATAGAAATAACTATCAACCAAGAATACTGTACCCAGCTAAACTCTCCTTCATAACTGAAGACCAAATAAAAACCTTCCATAGAAAAGAAAAATTGAAACAATACCTCTCCACCAAACGAGCACTACAAAAGATTCTTAAAGACGTCCTACACATAGAAAACCAACAAGACCACAATAAAGGCCAAGAAACTACACCCAAACTTGGAATCCAAGAACCATAGGAAGAACCCAGTTTTCGCCGTCCCCAAGAAGGTGGATAACATGGCAGGAACTCTCAAATAAATCTCAGGCTGTCTCTTAACATTAACAGACTTAACTCTCCAATTAAGCGACATAGACTGTATAGTTGGATTTAAAAACAAGATCCTTCTATCTGCTGCCTTCAAGAGTCACATCTTGCCCGTAAAAACAAACACATTTTCAATGTTAAAGGTGGAACAAAATCTACCAAGCAAATGGCCACCATAAACATGCGGAAGTTGCAATCCTAATATCAGATAAAATAGACTTAAAATTAAAATTCGTGAGAAGAGATAAAGAAGGTTGCTGCATACAAACTAAGTGATCTCTCCTTCAGGAGGATATTACAATTCTAAATATCTATTCGCCAAACAACGGAGCACCCAAATTTATCCAAGAAACACTACTTTCCCTCAAATCCCACATAGATCCAAGGACATTAATTGTTGGGGATTTTAACACATCACTCTCCCCACTAGATAGATCAACTTGGCAAAAACTCAACAGAGAAACCGCAGACCTAAACAACTGCAATAAGAGACCTCCCAGCTAAGAAAAGTCCAGGCGCACATGGTTTTACAGGAGAATTCTACAAGGCCTTCAAAGTAGAGCTCACACCAATACTCCTCCAACTCTTCAGTGAAATTGAAGGAGAAAGTTCACTGCCGAACACATTCTATGAAGCAATCACAACCCTCATCCCAAAACCAACCATGGGCTCATCAAAGAAAGAGAACTATAGACCCATTTCTTTGATGAACATTGATGCAAAACTTCTCAACAAAATTTTGGCCAATCGACTTCAACAATTCATCCAAAAAATCATACACCACGATCAAACAGGATTCATTTCTGGGATGCAAAGCTGGTTCAATATACACAAATCAATTAATATTATTCATCACATCAACAGGAGCAAGTATTAGAACCACATATTTATTTCAATAAATGCAGAAAAAGCATTCGACAAGATCCAACACCCCTTTATGATAAAGGTTTTGGAAAAATTAGGAATCCATGAAACATTCCTCAATACAATAAAGGCCGTATATGATAAAACTACAGCCAACATTATATTTAATGGTGAAAAACTAAATCCATTTCCTCTTAATTCAGGAACAAGACAAGGATGTCCACACTCTCCACTTCTCTTCATCCTAGTATTAGAATGCCTAGCTACAGCAATAAGACAAGATGGAGACATAAAGGAGATCCAAATAGGGAAGAAGAAATAAAACTCTCCCTCTTTGCAGTTGACCTGATCTTGTATTTAAAGAATCCCATAGACTCTACTCCCAAATAACTCAAGGTGATTCAAAACTTTGGCAAAGTAGCAGGGTATAAAATTAACCCCCCAAAATCAATGGCTTTTCTGTATGCCAACAGTGAGAAATGTGTGGATGAAATTAGGAAAGCAACTCCATTTTTAATAGCCCCACTAAAAATAAAATACCTACGAATTAACTTAACCAAAGAAGTGAAGGACATCTATCATGAAAACTTTAAAAACTTCAAAAAGGAAATCAAAACAGAACTTAGAAATTGGGAATAACTCCCATGCTCCTGGATTGGAAAGATCAACATCGTGAAAATCGTAATACTTCCCAAGGATATCTACAAATTTAATGCGGTAACTATCAAAATCCCAACCTCATTCTTCAAGGAAATAGAAGAGGCAATCCAAAAATTCATATGGAACAATAAAAGACCCCGAATAACAAAAACGCTCCTCAACAGAAAGAACACTCTTGGAGGAATATCAATACCAAATTTCAAACTCTACTATAAAGTCATAGTAATCAAAACAGCTTGGTACTGGCACAAGAAGAGACCTCAGGACCAATGGAATAGAAATGAAAACCCAGAAATGAACCTATAGACCAATAACCATCTAATCTTTAATAAGGGATCTAAAAAATAGAATGGAAAAAACACAGCCTCTTCAGTAAATGACGCTGGCAAAATTGGTTAACTTGTAGAAAACTAAAAGTATCTCCTTATATATCATCCTGCACCAGAATCAACTCGAAATGGATCAAAGACCTCGGAGTCAAAGTCTGTGAGACTCTTATCTCCAATTAACCACTAGAAAAACAGAATTGGTGCTGTGGCGCAAGCGGTTGAGCACTTGCCTTGAGCTGAAGAGTGAAAGGATTGTGCTCAAGCCCAGAGTTCAAGCCCCATGACCGACAAAAAGAAAGAAAGAAAATAAGAAAGAAAGAAAGGAAGAAAGAAAGAAAGAAAGAAAGAAAGAAAGAAAGAAAGAAAGAAAGAAAGAAAGAAAGAAAGAAAGAAAGAATACCTTACTCTGATGAACAAATGTTTACTCTTCTGTAATTTATTATTATAGATATTTCATAGTTCCCAGGTTTATCTTCTAACAGAATGTGGCTCTTTTTTCTGTTGACTTTTAAATACATAACATCCCATTGGAAACTGTATCTATTGCAAAATTAAAAAGCAAACAGATACTGTTTTAAATGTCTCTGGTATGGCATGTTCAGAATTTTAGAATGAGTATTTAATAGTCATAGGCATATTGAAGAACACTTATATTCTGTTCTCTTAACAATTATTCAGTTTTAAAAGTTAGGAGTTTCCATAGAATTGAACTGTTTACTGTTTTACTATAAGACAATACTAAAATTATGTTTTTTTCAAAATAATGGCAAGTGTATTGTGAAAATATTGTATACTTTGATAACATTCAAGTTGATGACCCTCTGATAGAGAAAGGGATAACAGAATAATATTTACTATACACATACAGTGAAATAATATTTTATGTAGCTTATTTTTTATTTTAATTTTACAGTCAAGGGGATATATAGAATAGGTTGCAATAATTGTAAGGTAGTGAATACATAACATGTCGAACTTTTTACCCCCTCCCTCACTTTTCTCACAGTTTTCCTTCACCCCCATACCCCTCACAAGTTGTAATGTAAATTTCCAACATGTTGTCTTGTGAGTATTGCTATTGAGTTGGTTTGCCCATTGTTCTTTGTCTCAAAATTTTGTTGTTTCTCTTCCCTTGCCAAATTAAGATAAATGCATATACAATGACACATAATAGTGAAATCAAATACTGCAGGGAACAAACCATTGGGGAAAACGCAAAAAAAAAAAAAAAAAAAAAAAGAAATCACATAGTACATTAAAAACAACAACCACAAAGAAAAACAACTGTTTCCATATCTAAGAGGCCATTTTGATCAGCATCATCTTATACATATCCATTAAGCCATTCTGCTCATTTGCTAGGACTATCCTAGATATTTCCTACTTATTACAACTGAGAGAAACTATGGAATCTCTTCCTTTGTGTCTTGTTTATTTTACTTACTAGGATTTTTCCAAGTCTTTCCATTTAGAATTGGAAGCATAGAATTCCGCTGCATATACACCACATTTTGTCATTATTCATTTACTGAGTGACATATTGGTTTAAAACATGATTGCATGTAACTATTACTTAGGGTCATTCAAAAATGACAGATGCCACCTCCCCAGACATTCTAAAATCATGATTTCTATGTACGATAGGATTTCATGGTGGTAAAATGGTTGAGATATCTGGATGAATCTAATGCATATCTTGCACTGAATTGGGCAGAAAGATATCCAGTATCATATAGGATAAAAATGGTAGTGACAAAATATTCCCTTGAGAAAGATATAGAAGGCTGCCAGCAGTAGTAAGTAGTTCAGATAATTTTGAAGCATTGAGAAATGCAATTTCAAGTATGTGTGTTTAAATAAAAAGTATGTAAGTGGAAGGGCAAAAGAATGGAAGAGAAGTAAATAACCAACAGCAGATCATTTTCCCAAGTTAGAGTATAAAAAGACATAATCATTAACTTCCAAGTTAAAAAGAGAACAATATCATACCTCCCATTCAATTTAGATTCTTGAAAATATTTACTTGGCTTTTTCCTACTTTAATGCTCCAAAATAAATGAAGACTTATAAGAAAAGTTATGTGATGTCCATTACTTCACCCTGAACACTAACTGTGTTTTGCCCTCTTTTCTCAATTTCAATTTGGAAAATAGTCCCTAAGTTGATGATGTTTTGGCTGATTATAGTCAGAGTCAGGAGCTTCTACATGTACAATTATCTCAGCATAGTTTAAAGCAGATCCCCCCCCCCAAAGATATCCAACTACATTGTCTGAAGCTGTACTTTGAACACACCCTGACACCTGAGCTCATAATTTGAAATTACACTTCAGCATTTCCTTGGCACATTCTACGTTGTGCCGTTGTCTTTTTTGCACTTTCCTTTTGAGTTCTGAGTTGCTCTATTTCCATTTCATCTGTACAAACTGCTAAGAACATTGTTCAACTACCACTTCTTGTTGCACATGCCCAGTCTATGTATGAAGGTACTTTGTCCATGTTAAACAACAGGGTAGTACTCACTCTCTCAGGAGAAAAGTTCCACAGTATAACACTATGCCCATATTAGAGGATATAGAATTTAAATAATTTTGAGACAAACAGTGATATTAGAATTGAAAGGATCCTTAGGGACATTTTCTTGGAGCTCATTAGTTTTCACAGGAGAAATATAAAAATTCACAAAATCTGGATCTAATTAGAAAGTATCGAATTAACACTAGATCCTAGATTTTGTGTTAGTACTAGTCACAATTGTATTATTGTTACATCAGAATCCTTCCCTACTTGCAAATGCGTATGAGAAAATGAAAGAAAGGCATTAAAGCAAAATGATATATCTTTCTATGCATTTAATCTTACTGGTGAAGGTAATGTCTGAACTCTTCCATTCAATAAAGTTTGAAGTTTATAAGAGAACTTCCTACATATAAGAATTTCTGGCAGGTTGATTGACATGGTTATTTCAGCATGGAGATATCCCTAACAAGAACTAGAGTTAAATAGAGTATATGACAGTTATGATGTGTCAATGCCTACTGAAGCATTTTCTATTCTAAAGAAAAATCAATTCCAGGAGTCTTCAGTCACATCAGTAAAGCTGTATGTTCAACCTAATACTTGGTGTTTCTTTTCCTACATTTATAATGAATAGGCTGATAAGATATCCAAACCTATGTAAAGATATTTCAATAAAATTTCAAACTGATGTGGATACATGGGCCACTCGTTGGAACTGTAGGACAAATTAGGCTGGTTTGTGCTGTAGTTCAATCTATAAACTCCTGGCTAAATAACTCTTCAAAAAATATTCACAGAATACCTCTAAGTAAAGTTCATGAGAGTTATATCTGTATAATTCTTCTAAGGTCAGGATAAAAGCATTTGTTCACAACATTTAAAATCAGCAGGTTCTGTTGAATTCATGGATCCAGAATTTTATGGATTCACATTCATATCTCAAAATTTTATCAAGATGACTTTCACCAAAACATTTTTTTATTGAACTTGTCTATTTCTTTTTACTTTTCAAATCCAAATAGCATATTTCCTTCAAGATCTTCCTGCAAATTCTTTCCTTCCTTTAATTCTGTCAATGTCTGTTTACTACTTTTTTGTTTCCTTATGTATCTCTTTCTTCCAATCTTATCCACACTGGTACTCACATTGCTCCCACTTCTGTCAGAACTTTCCTTTTCCTCTTCCCTCCAATAATGCCCCCAATTTTATTATTCTTTTTTCCTATTCATGATCGTGGATATTTTGATGATGTCTAAACAAACCTATATTTGCGTCTGTTTAATATAAACTTTAGAACTATCAGATATTTTTCCCCTAAATCCATTATTTCCACCTTTGGTTCTTATCACTAAGAACATCACTAACAGAGTTACCAGCCAAACATATGGAAGCCTTTTATATTTCTTCTTACCCTTCTTACTCCCTCCTATTATATAAGATGAATGATCAAGATTTACTCAGTTTTTATCACTAATATGAATTATTTTTTTTGGAGCTTTTATGACTTTCTTTAATTGTGAAAATACTGTACAGAGAGGTTACAATTACATGGGCAAGATAATGAGCACATTTCTTATGAAGCATTTTAGCCACCTCCTTTGTTTCCCCTTCCTATCCCTTCCCATCCTCCCCCCACCCCACACCCAATCCTCCCCCCCCCCCACCAAAGTTGTAAAGTTCGTTTTCGACATAACGACTTACACAATATGATTTCTCCGTACTTCTTTTTATGCCCCTAACACCAGCCTGTTTCATTTACTCATCACTGTCACCTAGTCCTAAAACAACCATTTCAAAAGTACACTTTTCCCCCATAGTCTTTTCATATTGGTCCTCTCTATCACCAAATTACTCTCTTTGTAAGCACACAGAGTGAAGATCTCAGACACATATTCTAGTATCAATATTTACTTACTACATTGATTGTTGGCCTTACCTTTCTCATGCGTAAATCAATGTAATCTAACAGAAATAATGAAGAATATATTTGTTGACTTCTAGAGCAAGAATAAAGAAAAGTGAAGAGACCTTACATTTTCCACTTTACCTTACAAATAAGGAAAGAGTCAAATTCAGTTTGTTGAATTGTTTCATGTAGAAATAAAAATAAGGTTTACCTCCTGGCTCTAAGACCTATGTCCTTTCTAGGTAACTACAGATATGAAAGTGGTATTATATAAATTCTGTCATGTCTTTACAGCTGTATTGCAGAACATACTCAATATAGCATTTGAAAACATTGGTTACTGAATAGTATCTATATGAGAATGTTATTTGAACTAACCCCACTAAGTTGAAAACTACACTTTAGTCCATCAAAATGTGGAAATAAATGATTTTATTTATAAGAAAATAGTACTATCAAGAAAAGTGAGTATACATTAGAGAGACTGCAGGAATTTGGGTTTTTACGGCCTCTGCCTGTTTATGTGAATGTATTTATTGATATTGAAACTCTCCTCTTGTTATTCTTATTGTATGTAATCCAACGCTGTTTATTACTATGTATTCAATGTGGGAAATCTAGCTGTAAAAATGTGTAAAGGTTTTTTTCCTTTTCAATCCCAACAATGACATTATCAGGGTACACTGCGGTCATCATCATATCCATCAAAATTATTATTATTATTATTATTTTTTGTCGGTCGTGGGGCTTGAACTCTGGGCCTGGGCGCTGTCCCTCAGCTCTTCAGCTCAAGGCGAGCGCTCTACCACTTGAGCTACAGCGCCACTTCCGGTTTTCTGGTGGTTTATTGGAGATAGGAGTCCCACGGTCTTCCCTGCCAGGGCTGGCTTTGAACCGCGATCCTCAGATCTCAGCCTCCTGAGTAGTTAGGATTACAGGCGTGAGCCACCAGCGCCCGGCATAATCAAAATTATTATTGACATCAAAATGCTAACTATTGAATGTCTGATATGTATCTATGATTTTGCGATTATTTGTTTTTTGATTAATAATTTTAATGTTACCACTGTGCATGCATCCATATTAAAATTTTGAACAAATAAACAAAAAAACTAAAGCATATCAAGTAGCTTGACTATGTGCTTATAACAAATTATGGAATAGATTTTTGAAGTATTGCAAATTCCTAACCAGTATGAATTAACTTCCTCTCTCCCCACCACCACACACAAGTGTTTATGAGTTTGAACAGAATTATTTCAAGTAATATACTGCAAATTTTACTATAATATCATGTGTATATCTGAACTTCCTCCGAACATAATAAACTCTACATTCTATTGGAATATTAGTTATTTTATTCTAAGAAACTTTCGGAAAATAAAGTGTATATCTTTGAATGAAAAAGTTAAAAAATATTAGCATAAAATTTTAGAGGGAGTCTGTCTTCAGAATATATATATATACACACACACACGCACACACACACACACGCATGTATATATATATATATATACATGTATATATATATATACACACACACACACACACACACACACACACACGCACACACACACACACATATACATATATATTGTATGTAGAAAGGCGTAGATTTTTAGAGATTATTTTTCACCAGAAATATATACATATACCTAAATTTATGTGTAGAAAGATGTACATTATAGTGAAACAAAAATCTTAAAACATAATTAAAATTTAAAAAATACATCAAACCAAGTGCCATTGACTCACGCCTATAATTCGAACTATTCTGGGTAATGAGATCTTAGAATTGTGTTCAAAACTATCCCAGTCATAAAAGTACTTGTTAGATTCTTATCTCCAATTGACCACTAAAAACAGGAGTTAGCCCTGTGCCTCAAGTTGTAGAGTGCTGCCTTTGAGCATACAAAGGCTTAGGGACAATGCTCAAGCCCTGCAAACAACAACGAGAACAAAAAGAACAAGAACAATAACAACAGCATATATCACATTAATTTCATAAAAACATCTTTTAACTGCTGTGAACATTTCTTAGAATGCTTCGGTGAAGCATTCGGGTGAAGACTGGATGGGGGGTGGGGGGTTGTAGGGAAAGGGATGGGAAGGGGAAACAAAGGAGGAGGCAACAGAGCTTGTTAAGAAATGTACTCATTATCTCGCCCATGTAATTTTAACCCCTCTGTACGGTATTTTCACAATAAAAAAAAAAAGAAACATGAATATATGCCCTGCAAAATGTTAAGTAACAATTATAGAATAAAGTTCGTTTTCGACATAACGACTTGTACATCTCATTGTTGCAATGGGTCCACCTGTATCCCTATTTAATTGTAACCACTCTGTACAGTATTTTCACAATAAAAAAATCTTCTATTTAAAAAAAAAGTATAGAATATTTACCTCTATGTTATAGACATGACTATTTAGATTGCTTAAGATATTAAATAATGTTTAGGAATTAATAATAATGATAATATATTGGGTCTTGTCATTTATTGTATTTTATGATAGTAATAAAATGATATTTGCAATGATTATATAAAATTTCTCTTGTTTGTTATTTGAATTATAATAAGAGATAAATATTTTAAAATATTTCCATAGGAAAGGATCATTTTATTGGTATCAATTCTTTTGTAATTTCAAAACAATTAAGAAAATTATTCCAAGGCTGTTTTGCTCTAAGACTATATTTGTTTTCTTGTTCGAGTTTTCATATGTTAGTAGAAATTAAAATTCCAAAAATTCCAAAAATTCAGGAACATCTTCATAGATACTAATATTGGAGTTCCTTAATTGGAATTGTTTTATTTCATTTGTTATTTTCACAAATAAATCAAGATGATTGTGTATTTTGTTTCTTTTCACTGCTATTGGCTCTTATCTTGAGAATACTTTTTTCTAGCAAAGAAGAGGAAAGCAATTGGATTGAGCAAGTAACATGGCTTTCGTAAAATGTACATGCATAGACTTAAGTCTTCTGTCATTTGCTAAAAGTTTCTTCCAGAAAATGTTATCAATTACTTATAAGTGATGCATAATTCCTAGATATTCCAGTCATCACATACACTTTTTGATTGTGTTATCTCTGTATAAACTAAAAAAAATACCAAAATAAACAAAATAAACAGAATCACATCTTAGTTTTAAAAACTGTAATTTACAAAGAATTTTTAGCCAACAACTAAAACATCTTTTTAGGTATTCTGCAATTTGTGTGAATTATTTTTAACTATATATATATATATATATATATATATATATATATATATTTGCTGACATGAAATTCACATGTAATATATTTATCTCCTTTTATTGTATACATTTTAGTGCTTTGGAAGTGAATGGTACAATCAGAGGTTTTCCAAGCCTAATTTTCACAAACTTGCATTTCTTCAAATACAAATGCTATAATTTTATTGAACCCTAATATATGTATTAAATCTTTTTTTCATGCATTTGTTTGTAATGCATTTATAAGATTGTTGCTTTGTATGTCCCTCCCCCACAGTATAACCCCTGCTTTCACTGTATTTGATGTCGGTATAATTTGTGGAGGGGAAGGGGAAAAACGAGTCGTTTAAATAAGGATACAGGTGGACCCGTTGCAGCAATGAGAAGTACAAGTTTTCAAGTCGAAAAGGAACTTTACAACTTTGGTGAGGAGGGAAGGATTGGGTGGAGGGTGGGGGAAGGCTGGGAAGGGATGTGAAGGGTAAAAACAGGAGGATGCTACAATGCTTGATAGGAAATGTACTCATTATCTTGCCCATGTAATTGTAACCCCTCTGTACAGTATGTTCACAATAATAAAAATAAAATAAAATAAAATAAAAAAACAAATGCTGTAAATTTTAGAACAGACATTAAAATAGATACAAAATTAAGTTACAGGAATTTGTCCTCCATATATCCTTTATAGGGTGTCTTTTCAAAATTTGTTTTGGGGATTATTTCCAGATTCTCACACATACTATTCAAGTGCACTGTCAATGAACTACATTCCCTGTCCAAATAAGTTTTTTACTTCTCTTTACTAATACATAGAAGTGTAATGGCTGGATCATATACAATTCTCTTTGACCTTTAGAAGACTTGAAAACTTGCTTGCAATATTGATTGCAGTATTATACAAATCATTCTGTATCTAGAGTATATCAATTTCTCCGCAAATGCATTACTATATTTTCTGTCATCTTTTTATATTATGGTCATAGAAATGAGTTTTATTTTTATTTTTTCTTAGATACTAAAGAGGAGTTTAATTCATTTGCTCTTCTTATTGACCATTAATTTACATATGTTCTTTAAAGAAATAACCTGTTTAGGAAAAAATTTATATGTAATTAGAAGATATAAAAGTAGTTAAGACTCAAGATCAATGTCGAATTAACATTGTAGCATTAACAAATATTTGCCCTCTATCCGTTGGATATATTTTCACTTTTTTCATAGAATTATGAAAGGTCATCTGTTGATATTAACCCATTTATTCTTGCTTTTCTTTAGCCACTAATGTTTTCCATTTCAAATGTTTAGAAACCTTTACTGATCCAATGCCATGAATTTTTACATTTACATATTATCAGTTTTTATATCTCACATTTAGTTTGATAATCATTTTTTATTTTAAATTTTTGTATAATGTTTAAGGTAGTAGTCCAAGATCATTCTTTAAATCTAGAGAAGCAATAGTGCCAATACACCTATTTAAAATTCTATTTTTATTTGATAAAGTTCATGGCATCCTTTTAAAAATCTTTTGACCATAAAACTAAGAATTTATTTTTAATAAATCTGTTACATTCTTCTGGGTGTCTGTTCTTATAGTAGAGCTATTTTGTCCTCACTACTAAACATGGTAATAAGATTCAAATCTAGTATGAGGTCTCAAGCTACACCATTTTACAAGATTGTTCTGAATGATCTGTATTCCTTGAACTTACATGTGAGTTTATTGAGCAGGTGGACCAATATCCAATAACACAGTTATCTAGATGTTTGATAGTCACTCATATTTTGCACCTTGTGAAAACACAAGGTCCCAGAGATTATATATAGAAAAATGTCTTTAGAGAATGCTTGAAGCCACTAAAATTAATTTAGGAATGAGTTAAAATTTAGATAACACTACAGCATAATATACCTGAATGATAACGACTTGAGAGCTGTACTACAGAGGAGAGTGAGAGGGGACAGAATGATGGACCATATAGGAGCTGTATGCCATTAGTATTTTGTTTCAAAAGACAGAAAGACGACAGAGAAGAGAAGCAGGAAAATAATCAACTGTCCTGAAACAAGTTTCTTTTTAGTCCACCTAATAGTGTGGGCTGAGTGTCAGAGAAGATTGGAAAAATAAAGTAGAAAATAAAGCATTGTATAGACCTCTTACAATGTAAAGAAATTGTAATAGGAATATGATAATTATTTTCCAAAGAAATAAGAGAAAGAATAAGTAAGTCTAATGGCAAAATGAAGAGAGAAAAGAAGCAAAGTAAAACCTTTATCAATAACAAACACAAGGGTTTGAAAGTGGCAAGGCAGTAGAAATATTCTAAATAACAGTAAAATTTGCTAACATGGATAGAATACGGATCACATTTTATCATATATAATTTTGAAAAATCACTAGTAATGAAAATTTAAAAGTCATAATTTAAAACACTACATTACAACTAGACAGTATAGTGCAGTGGAAAAACCTTGGCCTAGCATATGTGAAACCATGGATGTGACCCCCCCCAACATTACAGAGTACACACAAAGCACACACACATACACACACACACAACCACACACACACACACACACACACACACACACACACCACGTACACACATTTAGAATATTGATATTATTATATTAAACCGAGGAATTTATCACAAATACTAAAAGAATGTTAATATATGAAATAATAATATTGCTCATACTATTTAATAGTTTAGGAGAAATAAAAGACAATACACTTGGATTCTTATAGAATAAGTAAATTGAAAATTAAGAAATAGAACACATGAGAACCTTTGCAAACATGTTTTAAGTAATAAACATTTTGAAACATGTATCGTTTTATTTTGACAAAAGATTGAAGTTACTGGTGTTTTAACTCAAGATTTAGAATAAGATATCCAGGTGCGTGCTCCATATCTTGCTATTGATGGCTATATCTCTAATCATTTCACTATGGATATTTTTAGAATAAGGTCTCATAGTTTCCCAGGCTCTCCTGAATTACAAACCTATTTGCAGTTCCTCCTATAGCTAGAAAATGAAGCCACAAATCACCATGCCCAGCTCAAACTTTTTTTAATTCAAGTACAAGAAAGTAAATTTTCAAAAAGTGACCACATAATGAAGCCTTTCTTAATAAAGTATGTGTTTCTTGAAAATACAGTTAGTATTTGTTACCTGGAAAAATATTTTTAGAACTATAAGAAAATAAATTTATTTAAGTTCACCAACCATATAAAATTAAGAAAATAATTTTATCTATTCACATGTTAAATATTTTAAAAGCAAAATATATGTGTCTGATTAATTTACATGTGTGGAAATCATGCAATTATATTAACTAATCCTACAGCTCTGAAAAAAGAATTACCCTAATGAAACAAAAGAAAATAAATAATTAAGTTCAAAATTTGAAATTTAGAAAATAAAATGAAGTGTACTCTTTAGTTGACAAGTAAATGTAAACCTACTGTATATCAATTTTATAATAAAAATGCATGAACAAAGAAAGAAAAAGTACCCATTTATCAATAGCAATTGCAAAAGCATCAGTAGTAGTATGAGTATACAAAAAAATCGATGGAGGAGATAACAATGTTCCTTCCATAAGGAATGTACTCATTATCTTACTTATGAAAATGTAATCCCTAAGTAAATTACCTTTACAATAAAATTAAATTGAAATTAAAAATAAACCAAAGAATATACCAATTACGAATTCTTAGATGGAATGCTCTTCCTCCATCAGAAAAAATGACATTGCCCCATTTTTTAGGAAATGGAAATACTTGAAAAAATTATATTGACTTAATTAAACCAGGCCCAAAGAAACATAGGTTCCACGGTTTCCCTTATTTGCAATAACTAGTATTTGTCTGAGTCAAGTAGGAAAGGTCAGATAAGTTCATGTTAGGTGAAATGAACCTCAAGATAAGTATTCAATTTTTTTTTCTTTCATGCAATTATTTCCAACATATTTATGACATTATTTCTTTGTTGTTTTATATGTCCCTCCCCCACGGTATAACCCCTGCTTTCACTGTATTTGCTGTTGGTATAATTTTTGGAGGGGAAGGGAAAAAAAATAATTTAAATAGGGATACAGGTGGGCCCACTGCAACAATGAGATGTACAAGAGGTTATGTCGAAAAACAAACTTTACAACTTTGGCTGTGGAGGGGCGGAGGATTGGGTTGGGGGGGAGAGGAGGGGATGGGGACGGGTGGGAAGTGGAAACAAAGGAGGAGGCAACAATGCTTGATAAGAAATGTACTCATTGTATTGCCCATGTAATTGTAACCCCTCTGTACAATATTTTAACAATAACAAAAATACTTAGAAACCATTGGTTAAAAACTTAGTAAAGAACTACCCCAAGTACACAAGGAATATATTTTGATGATACAATTTAAATACTTAAACTTCAACAGAGAAGCAAAAAGTTTAAAAACTGTTACACAGTAAAGTAATAAATCAGTATATATTACTATAATAATCAGTAGACGAATTTTTAGTGGTAGTCAAATATGTAAGAAATGAGGCAATTTGCCATTCGTTTGCACTTAAGAAGTGAGGAAGAATTTTCTAGGTCCTTTTAAATATATCATAAGTTTAACGAAGAAACTATTCTGCCATATCATATGATAATCAGATAAAGATTATATTAGAGCAAAGAACAGATTCTACTATGTTTTTGGATGTTAAGGTATATACTTATTTTGGTGGGGATTTCAACTTGGTGTATTGTTCTTGCTAGGCAGGCATCATATCAGTTGTTAATTTTAGGGTAGGGGTTCCCTTTCCACAAGAACATGCACCTGATCTGTCCTTTTAGCCTTCCCATCATCAAAGGCATCAGAGTTGCACTATCTACCATGGCTGGCCTTGATCCTGCAGTCCTTCCAATTTTAGTCTCTAGATAGTGTAAGATGGTGGAAATGATCCAATGCACCCAGTTATAGATTAAGGAAGTCCACTAAAATGTGGCCTGGGTTCTGTTCTCAAGCCTCCTAAGTAGTAAAGAGTACAGTTGGGAGCGCTGGTGCCAAGCAGTAAATATTTTTAAACAATTAGACATATATGACTTAGACTTGTGATTACCTCAGGAAAAGTATAAAACAGCAGTGAAGCATAGAGTACAGGCAGCATTTTAACAAGCTACTCAGAGACTGAATCAGCTTAGCTAGCTACTCGGGAGGCTGAGATCTGAAGACCACTGTTCAAAGCCAGTCCAATGATGACAATACATGTGATTATCTCCAAAAAACCGTAAGTGGAGTAGTGGCTTAAGTGGTAGACCACTCTCCTTGACCAGAAGCTTTGGGATAGTGTCTAGGCACTCTCAAGGCTCAGCAATGAATAATGCATGCATGAGCAATGCACATGCGTGTGTGTGTACACGCACATGTGTGCATGCACACACACACAGAAATGATTATTTCAATGCAGAGTTCTTTAATTTTTTACCGTGCTGTACTTTATTTCCCTGTATTAGTTCACCAATCAACAAAGTCAGCTAAGCACCTATTTACATACAACTCATCATGTTTCTCTAAAGTCTACTCTCTTTTTGGAAGCCTGCTTTTATTTGACATAAAAGTAAATTATTCAGGAGGTCAAGTAATCTCCCTCAACTCTGTAGTGTTACCTGATTTTTTAGGCTCTCCCTAGCAATATGATTCTGTGAAATCCTGCATCAAGGAGCATATTTCATTCACGAGAAGGGAAGCCTCTGTCAAACAATTAGTAATAGGTTTTTCTCCTCCTGGCAAGCATCTGAGTTTTATTATATTTGTATAATTCATGATAAGTCTGTGAATGCCAAAGACTGCTGTGAAAATAAAAAGACCCTTCTCAGTGATAAGCATTTGTGTACCTTTCCTAGATATGAAGATGTTTAAATATTACTGAAATTGGTTTGGAATAAATAAAGTTCAGCTTGACTATCTTCAGAAAGAAGAATTGGTTTCTCAGAAATTTAGGTAAGAACTTGAGTGAAAGAAACCAAATGAAAAATGAGGAACCACTGAATACATATATTCAAATGAAACAAACGAATCCAAAGAAAACACAAATTAAATCAGTACTCAAGAACCTGCAGGAAATGCAAAGATTTAATTAAAAAATCATCTATGGTAAGCTTATGAAAAACCTGACTATGTGGGAGTCTACTGTTGTGAGGATAGTGGTTAAAGCCCAGACTGGATATAAAGATCTGTACACAATGCCAGACACCTGTTAATCTAAATTCCAGGAAGAATAACATCAAGTGGACTGAGCCCATGATCATACACAAGTAGGAAGCCAGATTCTATCTGAAAATTAATCTGGATAATTTAGGGCTGGGGGCATGACAAACTGGTAAGAACACCCATTTAGGAGACACAAGACACTAAATTCAAACTTTAATATTATGGATGTTAAAGAAAAAAGCTATGACTTAGAAGAATTGGAATAAATGTAAGATTTGAGTATTTGTGGGGAGAAAAATCCATTAGAGAGATAGAGTGAACCCATGTTTCAATGCTTTCTACTTAAGTGATAATGTTATGTGGTAATCCAGACATAACAGAGTTACCTTGCAAAAATAACTGAGCATGGATGTGCATTTGGGTGATGAAAATACTCTATTTACACAGGTATTATTTAAACAGATTTTTTCGGTAGATTGAAGTTTTTGAAATAAGAGCCTGGGTGATATCTCTGAGCATTTTCTCCACATGTGACCACTTAATTTATTTTTAATTGATTAATTAATTAATTAGTTTGATGCTAATACTAGAGCTTGAAGTCAGGGCCTGGCTCTGTCTCAGAATTTGTCATTTTTTTGTTTTAGTTTTCTCAAGGCTAGCATTTCACTGCTTGTACCATACCTCCATTTCTAGCTCCATAGCTCCATTTCTAGCTTTTGCTAGTTACTTTCAAATCAAGATCTAATGGACTTTTTTTTCTTGGTCTGGTTTCAAACCACAATTCTCAGATTTCTTCTTTCTGATTAGCTAGGATTAAAGCCATGATCCACCAGTGTGGCTTCTACTTTTTCCTCTATACTTATTTAATGCACATATTTAGATAATAATGTAAAACTGAGAGTATAGAAGAAAGATGTACAGTCATGATATTGTCCTGTCACAAATTCAAGTTAGTAAAGTAAATTTCTTCCTAAGACCATACAAAAAAATACCATAATATAGTGTAAGAGAACTCAGTATTGAACAGACGAGCTTTAAGAGCTTTCTAACAGATCCATTATTTATTGTTACTCAACATTAGGAAAAATGTATAATGCAGTAAGTAAAATGGAAGTCCTTTGGAAGACTACTTAAATTCCTTGTTTTTTTTAAAGACACTTGTTTTCATCTAAAAAAAATAGGCCTGTCTATTGTCTTCGTGTGATTTTGATGATTGAATATGCTTAATGAAAAGTCAAACTGTATTAGTAGTCCTTTGTTATCAATTCTGACTTTTTCTTTTTGGAGAATATAATGATCAAAGCAATAGTTCAGAATCAGCAAGCAAGAGGTCAGAATCATGCTTCCAGTGCAAGTGGGTCACCAGTAAGTAATCCTCACTACCAGTTTCCACAAAGTTTTCTCACAGATACAATCAGCCTGCCTTTTCTAGCTGCTTTCCTAGCCTGTACCTATTCCTTCATTGTACAGGAAAAATGTGATTCAACTGATTTCAGTCAGATCTGTTACTAGTGCTATCAAGGATTTAGATTCTTATGTAGGCTATTAAAAAGGTATTTACTAATTTCAAGTAAATACATAAATTCTATTTCCATCTTTCTTTAAAAAAAATTTCTGCTTGTTCTATAAATTGATCAGAGGCATGGATTTTGTGGATAGCTCATCTCTGTCTTTCATGGCTCTCATAGATAATATGATTGCTCCATAATTATCCTAATTTATATTGTTTTATATTTTGGGTTGCATCATTTCACTTTCTGCACTGCCATTTCCCAAATCATTTATATAGGAGGCATTATTTCACATTTTCTCATTCCTAGAATAAGTTGCACATGAGGACACCACTGGTCCTAATTTTCAGTCTGTACCTTTGAATATGGAGGAACATCTTTCCTCTGCTCTCCATTTATTCCCTAATCTCCAGTTAGAATAATTTCGAATAGTAAAAATGGAAAAAGAAAATAAATCATGGTGAAAAAACATAAGCAGAGAATTCACCAGATATTTCTGACCAGTTCAACCAACATGAACTATTAGGGAAATACATGGACACCTCATTTCCACTGGCACTCAATGTATCTGGTTAGGCAATTCTAATGAAGATGAGGAACAAGATGAAAATGTGAGGAATGATAAAAATTGCAAGAAAAAAAATGGAGAAGGATCCAAGCAAATTTCTTCTTTGGGCTGCTGAAAATAACCAGCTTACTACAGTGCAGAGAATACTTTCCAAAAAGGCTACTCATGTGAATACTAGGGATGACGATGAGTATACCCCTCTTCATCGGGAAGCCTACAGTGGACACTTAGACATTGTCCGTGAGTTGGTGGCTCAAGGGGCACATGCAATAACTGTAGATGGCTGGATACCCCTGCACAGTGCATATACGTGTATTACTACCAGAGTGGCTTCTTTCTTCTTCATGATGCAGATACCAATGCCCAAACTAAACGCTTTTTGACCCCCTTGCATCTTGCTGCTGGTAATTGAGATAGCAAAAATACACTGGAACTGTTGAACCAATATGTCAAACCAGGTCTGAAGAACCACTTGGAAGAAACTGCATTTGATATTACCAAAAGGATAAGTATGTATCACTACCTCTTTGAAGTTGTGGAAGGCTGTACAAATTGTTCTCCTAAATCCTAATGATTCAGTTAATTTTCTTAAATTTCAAAAATGTCATTAATTCCTTTTTGTCAATACAACATATTTTCACAATCCAAATAACAACAATATCTTATAGTAACAATTCACGGATTCTGTGGAGTTCTTCAAAGTGAATTGTCTGTTTTGATGTCAAAATGTATTCAAGAGTTTTTGTATACATCTATAATGATTTATGCAGAGTTTGTGATTTTGTTGATCGGAAATAATTTTAATTTATCTGTTGAAATGAGTACTATAGAAACTAAAGATATTTCCGGTGTTTGTCTGAAAAAATATATTTTAAAATATTCTATATTCTATGTTTGTATAGTGTCCATAATCTCTTTTATTCTCTCCTAGATATAATACATTGAATTCTACATTGTTTTATAACATATAGGTTCATTAATGTGTCCTTTCAGATTGCATTCCATACAGAAACAGTTTAAGATTCCTTTTTTTTCCCCTAGGTCCTTTTAGTATTATATTTCTTTGGGATAAAACAACAATGTTGTCTAATTTCAAAAGTTGTGTAAAGGTTATGCTATGTAAAGGCCTTTCTAAGGTGAAAATTTAATACACTGATGTCAAAGTAACTTTTAATTATATGAATTAGGTGTATTGTTACACTTGTAATTTTGTAATCAACTTTTTAATAGCTGTTTTTCATTTCTTGCATCTGAAGAATGAAAAATTTTGAATACTTCACAAATTTTCATATCATCCTTGTACAAGTGCCATGTTAATCTCTGTATTGTTGTAATTTTGGTATACAAGCTGCTGAAGAATGTAGTATCCTGTAAATTTTAGTAGTTAATGATGAAATATTTATACAGGCTTATATGCTTAGGTGCCTATTTGTAATAAGGAAACCTTATTGTTCCTAAAAATGCTATTAATCTTATTTCCCTAAAATTCTTTGAATAGTTAAAAAAAATATGTTGTTCAGTTCATTGCTCACATTTGCAATTTTTTTGTCAATGACTATTTTAAGTCTTTTTCACTTAGAATTTGATCAAACTTTCAAGTATTAATAGCTATGTCCAAAGGAGACGGCTTTTTCAAGTACTTATTTATCCAACTGTGTTAGATCTGTGGAGCCAATGGATTCAAAGTAAGCCTTGTTTAAGAGCTACTTCTAAACATATGCAGCTGAGATTTTCCCAAATGAGGTCTTACTGGCACAAATGTCTACCTGACCCTTTACCCTTCTTCAATGTAGGAATAGACCAACCAGAATATCTTACTCTGACAGCATAGATTGTATTAGTGGAACAAATCTAATCTTAGTTACAAGGGATCATAGAGAGATGAACAGTTCAGCCAGAACTGTTCATACTAGAAGGCATTTTATCAAAATATGATTGTTTATGATACCTACCATTTCAAATGTAGCTAAAACCAAGAAAGTGAAAAATTGTTCATATTCGTGATTACCTAATGTCTTGGCCTGTCTACCTTCCAAAAAGGCAGGAACTTACACTACTGCCATTTTATCACCAAATATTTTCATAGTTGAAAGAGAAGTCCATATATTTCTCTTCATTATTAGGCCTTAAATTGGTAATGTTTTTTTATTATTTTTATTTTTATTATTATTTTTATTGTGAACAAAATGTACAGAGGGGTAACATTACATGGGCAAGATAATGAGTACATTTTTTATCAAGTATTGCAACCTCCTCCTTTGTTACCCTTCACATCCCTTCCCAGCCTCCCCCCGACTCCCACCCAATCCTCCTCCCAACCAAAGTTTTAAAGCTCATTTTCGACATGACAACTTGTACTTCTCATTGTTGCAACAGGTCCACCTGTATCCTTAAATGACTTGTTTTTCCCCTTCTCCTTCACAAATTATACCGACATCAAATATAGTGAAAGCAGGGGTTATAATGTGGGAGAGGGACATACAAAGCAACAAAAAGATAATCTTATAAGTGCGTTAGAAACAAATGCATGAAAGAAAAAAAACATTTAAATATATATCTAAGGATTCATTTTCCTAACATCACATTATCTGACCTTTTCTGCTTGACTCATACATATACTAGATATTGCAAATAAGAGAAACCATGGGACCTAGGTTTCTTTGGGCCTGGCTTACTTCACTTAATATAATTTATTCCAAGTCTTTCCATTTCCTAACAAATGGGGTAATGCCATTCTTTCTGATGGAGGCATAGAATTCCATTGTGTATATATACCACATTTTCTTGATCCATTCATGTACTGAGGGGCATCTGGATTGGTTCCATATCTTAGCTATGGTAAATAATTCTGCAATAAACATAGGTGTGCTGATAGCTATAGTGTGGTCTTGTTTGTAAACATTTGGGTAAATGCCCAAAAGTGGGTTTGCTGGGTCATAGGGGAGCTGTATGTGAAGTTTTTTGAGAAGTGGTTGAACAGGTTTACACACCCACCAACAATGCAGTAAGATTCATTTCTGTCCACATCCCCTCCAGCATCTGTTGTTATTAGAGTTCTTCATTTTTGCCATTCTAACTGGGGTGAGGTGGTATCTCAATGTTGTCTTGATTTGCATTATCACCCTACACCAGAATCAACTCCAAATGGATCAAAGACTTCGGAGTCAAAGTAGACACTCTGAAAACATTACAGGATGGAATAGGAGAAACCCTAGGTCTCCTTGGCGCAGGCTGAAATTTTCTTAATAAAGACCCGGACACAACAAATCAAAGAAAGGTTGGACAAATGGGATTGCATGAAGTTGCAGAGCTTCCGCATGGCAAAGGACATAGCTAGCAAGATCAATAGAAAGCCCACGGATTGTGAGAAGATCTTCACTAGCCATACAACGGACATGGGTCTCATATCTAAAATATACTTGGAACTCAAAAAATTAAATCCCCAACAACAAATACTCAAAGAAACATCTGTCCAATAAATAAGTGGGCTAAAGACTTAAAGAGAAACTTCTTTGAAGAACAAAGAAGAATGGCCAATAGACACATGAAGAAAAGCTCAACCTCCCTAAATTGCTAATGTTTTAACCACAGTGTTTCCTCTTGCATCCAGGCTGTAAATCTACAAATGGTAAAGCTTTAGGTTTAACTCTACCAAACACTGAGGTAGAGATAATGGAATAATACTTTAAAATAGAGTTGCCTTTGATACGCTAACCCCAACAGAACAATGCAAAACATGAGCCTTTTCATTATATTATATATAGTTATATATTTTACATTTATATGTGATGATTTTATATTTCACACTATGAAAGTTACTAGAATTATTTGATAATTTGACAAATAAATTGATATTTATTCCAATCAATACAATTAGAATGTAAATAATTAGGTTTAGAATATATATCAGAATATAAATTGTATCAATGCAATATTTTAGGTACAAACTTGTGATACCTTCTAAGTGTACATGGCCTTCTGAATTCACATAGCAAAAAATGAGTGTTGTTTTCCTCTAATCTATATGGGATTTTATTCTGCTGCTCTGTTTATTGTTTTAACTCGCTGGTCCCAAACTCTTTTTCTCCGTATTTCTGAAGCATTCCAGTGATTATGCCCAAATTTTGCTGATATGATGTCTAAAAAATACTTCTCTTCTGTAGGACCCATGGGTCCTAGGATCTCAGGTCCCAGTTACCTGTATCATCAGATAACAGGGGCAAGACTTCTCACCTAGGCCCATGCAACATGCCAACAGAAAGTAATTGAAGAGCTATCTGGTCGTTAATTGGACATAATCAACTCCCAGTCTTTCCTGCATGGTCTGGCTTGTATGTCCTGCTCAGCTTTCTCTCTCAAACCTGGAGCTCTACCCTCTGGGCCACTGCTCCACTTCTGGTTCACTGGCGGTTTATTGTAGATAAGAGTCTCACCGAGTTTCCTGCTCAGTTGGCTTTGAATGGTGATCTCCTGAAGAGGCTTCAAGTGGCTTTTCTCAGGGATTCGCAGAGGAGCTGCTTCACACAAATCCTTAGTCTAAATCTCGAGAGGTACTAGAGAAAAACAGAAACAGGAAGATGCTTCTAGTGTGTTCTAGATACTTAAAGTTGGAGACACAAAACACTCATAATGATTAGATCATTTCATAGGCAAAAGGAGCAATGCAGACAGTATGAGGATCACTCCAGATTTTGGTCCTTTCATCCTGAGACAGTAAATTCTAGCTCAATGCTAAGTGACAGAATTGGCATATCCTGTGGATATTTGCTCCAAAATACTGTGACACTCATTTCTCACGTTTGGCCTCAAACCTGTGACCAGAGAAGAAGATGAGGAGAGAAAGCAACTATAATAAACATTGGGTAGTTTACTTATTAATTCAAACCATTGGAATGACCCTGCTAAGAAGTCAGATTGTCCAGATTAAAAAATGAATAAGAAAGGAAAGAATATGTCAATGGCTGCTGCTTGTAATCCCACCTCCTTAGGATGCTGAGATGGAGAGAATCTTAGCTTGAATCCAGCCAGTGTAGGAAAGTCTATGACACTGTTACTTCTAAGAGATCACAAAAAAACAGAATTGAGGCTATGACTCAAGCTTCATGTACTACCCTTGATCAAAAGGAGCTCAGGGACAATGCCTAGGCTCATAGTTCAACCTCAGGACCTGCCCCCTCAAAAAGAACCTGTACTTCCATGTCATTGTCTATGTATGGATGTATTCCTATAGGTGAAGCTATAGAATAGTTATGATGAATGGCACCAAGCTAGGAAATTTGTATTCAATACAATAATTTCATAACACATAACACAGAGACTTCTTTCAAGACAGTGAATGTTCCCGGGAACTCATCACTATTCCCAGTGTAACCTGAGGGTTTCTCTGCATCCCAGGCCTGCTGGAAGAAGTCTCTCACATTGTGTGGACAGGCAGACAAAAGGCCTCACTCCTGTACAGCTTGGTAACAAACAATTCCACCTGAGCCAATTAGTGAGGATGAATGTGGGCGTGCTCTGAAGGTCAGGAGAAAAGGGTCTCTTTGTACCCCAAGCTATCTCTCTCCCCAGTGCTCTGTTTTAACAACAAGTTTTCATTTGTGCCACTTTCCATGGCAGATAAAGTTATGTGCACTTATCCTGCCTTGGTGAGACTATGTTTTTGTGTTCAGATAAAGTGCTCAATATAATTCAGGAGTACTTCTGGCAGACAACTAGGGCACTGAATCTAATGAAATGTTTCATTGGAGCAATGATGTGCCTATGATGCCTCTCCTAGGTTTGGGAAATCCAAGCACATGTTGGATATCACAAAGCTTCCTGTCATCTAGGGCTGGTGAAGTTCATCAGGTTTTGAAACCTTTGACCTCTCCTTGTTGGGCCTTGGGTGGCTAGGTTTTGATCACAAGGTCTTTGTGCTGAGCAGGAGCACAGTGCAGAAGCCCAGTGCTTTTCCATTTTGTGTAACAACATCACTTCTGGTCTGTGAGTGTGTGTGTTTGTGTGGGGGTGGGGGTGGGGGGGGTGGGGGTATGTGTGCACGCACACACATACATGAGTCCTGGAGCTTGAACTCAGGACCTGAGCACTGTACCTAGTTTCTCTTGTAGAAGGATAGCCTTCTCCCAGTGGAGCCACAGAGCCACTTCAGGGTTTTTCCTAATGATATGGTCCTGAGAAATCAAGCCTAGGGTTTCATAGATGCAAAACACTCTATCCCTAATGCACTTTCCCAGACCTCTACCTCAGATTTGTTAGTGTTTTCTGTCTTTTGTTGTTGTGTTGTCAGTTGTAGGAGTTGAAGTCTGGGCCTGAGTGCTTTCCTTGAGCTCTTCAGCGAAAGTCTTGTCCTGTACCACTTGAGCCACAGCGCCACTTCAGGTTTTCTGGTGGTTCATTGGAGCTAGGTGTCTCAAAGACTTTCCTGCCCAGGCTTGATTTGAACCATGATCCTCAGATCTCATTCGCCTGAGTAGCTAGGATTACCAGCATAAGGAAAGCACCCTGCTTCCACTTCAGGTTCTTAGTGGTGAATTGGAGATAATAGTCTCATGGGACCTTTTGTGTCTGGGATATTTTGGAACCCAGATCTTCAGATTTCAGGTTCCTGAGAAGGCGGGATGACAGACCAGCTACTGACCCCTTGGGCTTGGCTTCTGCTGCAAGGGGGTCCATGGTTCCAAGTGGTGAAGTGCTAGCCATGAGCCCTAGAGGTAAGGGTCAGCACCTAGAACCCGAGTTCAAGGATCATGACAGAAAAAAAGAAAACATTTGTCCACAGAAGACAACTCACTATTCTTCAGTAATACATAATTTTATACTTGCCATGGGAGCATATCTGAGACTCAATATTCTTGTCTGCATAATCATCTCAGTTGTGGATCCCTTACAAGGGCACGATGTAAGAATGCACCCTGTGAAGGACACAGTACATGTCACTCTTTGCAGGACTCAGCACACAGCATCTTGTGAAAGACTTAGCACCCAATGCAGGACTCAGCACACTGCACCCTGTGAAGACTCAGCACATAGCTCTGTTCCACAAGCTGTCATTAAAATTAGGGTGCTTTCATCAATATCACCGTTCTTTAAGAAAAATTTCACAAACCATACAAGTTCACATCTAATGGTTTAATGGGGTGGTTTTTTACTTGGGGGAGGTAGACATGGGGCTTGAACTGAAAGCATGGGAATACTGTTCTAATGATATTTGCTCAAGGCTAGAGCTCTATGACTTGGAGCCATATTTTGAAGAGTCTCATAGACATCCTGCCAGGACTGGGGTTTAAACACCCCAAGCAGCTAAGATGACGGGCATAAGCCAGGATGACATGTGTAACCCATGGAGCTGGGTTGCAGTGGTTTACATGTGCCTAAGTCAGGTTAGGTGGCAGCTGTAAGCACCACACACCTAGCTTGCTCTGTAATGAGGTATTTGAAGTTATGTCCTTCTATAATTGCAGTTAGAACATCCTACCCTTTTTTGGTGGCAGTCCTGGGGCTTGAGGAAGAGCTTATAAACTCTCCCTAAGCATTTGTGCTCAAGGCTAGCACTCAATTGGTTGAAAGATAGCAGAACTTCCTGTTTTTCTATTTATGTGGCACTGAGGAATTGAACACAGGGCTTCATGATTACTAGGTGAGCACTGAACCACCGAGCCCCAGGAGTGAACAAGGTATAAATAGATAGAGCTTTCTGTATATAAATATTGTAGACACAAAAAGAGAGATGTCTGCATATTATTAAATTATAGATAATATTAGTACCAATTCTTAGGTATTAAATTATATTCTTATTTAATGATGTGTCCCAGTTAACAATTAATAAAGCATCAATTAATAATTACTCAATATCAGTATTGTTTATCATATATGTACATATATCCATACATATAATTAATATTTCATAGAATGAGACAGATGTCTATATATTATTGAATTATGCATCATGTGTTACTACCAATTATTAGGTATTTAATTATGTCTCCATGTAATTTTTATTCTGTTAATGCTTAATAAAATATTAATTAAACTTAATGTACTTCCTATACTTATTGTGTCTAATTTTATCCTAGAATGATTCACTACTAATTCAATGTTTATCATAGTGACAATTCTTCCACCTATGACATTTTTATCTTTATTAAATCCTATTACATAGCTTATAGATTTGCACACAAATTAAACATCATACCTAACACTGAGCACTTTCACAGAAAAGGAAATCATGTGTCACACTCGGCTTCTCACTCCAAGATTACATTTTTGGCAGGGCTGGAATCTAAACTCACGGCCTAAAAGGCTCATTTCATGAATGGGTTACTGCCAGCACAGCAGCCTCTAGACAAATCAGCTGCCAGGCTGTCCCCAGTCCCTGACATCCTGCCCCGTATGTTGACTCCAAATTGTGCTTAGTGTAGTTATTCATTTTATATTTTTGTTTTATTCATTTGCAATTTATTTTATCGACTGCTATTATGCATAGAATATTTACAGCATTTATTACATAGGATATAGATATGCCTATGTATGAAACTTCATACCTGACACCCAGGACTTTTACAGAAAAGGAAAACATGTCACCATGGGCTTCTTACTGCACAATTCAATTTTTGTGAGTGCTGGCATCTGAACTCACAGCCACAAAGCCCAAATCATGAATGTGTGAGTGTCAACACACCAGCCTGTGGCATATGGAGCTGACAAGCAGTTCCCAACGCCTGAGATTAAGCCCCAAGGGTTGACAAAATAAGAACAGACTGACATGCAGAAGGTAGTACACAAATAGATATAGATATTTATAGAGTGCCAAAGATGTCAATACATTATTTAGTTATATAGGCTACATTCCTACCAATTTTTGGGTAATTATTATGCCTCCATGTAATTAATATTATTGTTTTCATACTTAATGAATAATTAATTAAATTAACCACTGTCCCTAAACTATTGCATCCATATAATTAATAGTATTCTCTTAATGTGTCAAAAAATATTCATTAAAATCCATCAGCCTCCTAAAATCAGTCTCTAATTTTATAGTAGTATCATTCAGAACAACAAATTCAACCTTGACACTAATTTCCATTGGTATTTCTGTGAATAGGAACGAGACTCTTAGGATCTCCCTCCATTGGTAAGGGTCAGGACTGGGCTTCGAACACAGAGCCTATTTTGCCGTGTTGGCCTATGGTTTCCCTGGAAGACCATCAGACTTCAGCAATGCCAGGTTACAAACACTTTTCAGCTGTGTCATTCAGACCCAGGATGATCACCTTGAAAAGAAAAATGTTGCTGGGTGGTTTTTTTTTCTTGTCATCCTTTGGGGACCCAGTTTCAGCTGTGTGTCCAGTGGCTGCAACCCAGTGTAGAGTGATCAAAGCTGAGGCAGAATTGCCATGCCCTGAGTTCAAGCCCTGTCCTTGACAAAATAAAAATATACACACACATACAGACAGACAGATACAGACATACATTAAAAATATTTTAAAAATTATGAAGCTCCTTGGCTTGGAATTCAGGCCATTTTTCTGCCAGGCCTGGGATTTGAACTCAGGGTTTTGGTCAATCTGCAGCAATGTGGGGGAAGGGGAAGCTCACCGAGCTGGAAGTCAAGAAATTCAGGCCTGATCCCAGTGACTGAATTCAAGCCCTAGCACTCCAAAAAATAATATTCGTATACATTTTAAATACATGATTTATATTTACATACACATGTTTACTGCATATGGCAGTTAGTGTAGTTATTCATTTTATTTTGTGTTTTATTTATTTATTATATATTTTAGAGAGTATGATTACATGTATAACATTTTTTACATCCTATTACATAGGACATAGATTTGCTTATGTATTATACATCATTCCTTAGACCCAGACTTTCACTGATAAGGAAAACAAGTGGGACAATTGGCTTCTTCCACCAGGATTAAGTTTTGGGCAGTTCTGTGATTTGAGCTTCGGGCCTAGAAGGCTCACTTCATGAATGGGTCAATGTTAGCACACCAGTCTGATTGAAATGAAGATGTAGGGCAAATTTGAAGACCTGAGATCAAGCCCTAGGAGTGGTCAATATATAAACAGATAGATGTGTAGATTCAAGTGTGTGTGTGTGTGTGTGTGTGTGTGTGTGTGTGTGTGTGTATTTACATATGTATATGTATCTATAAATAAATTTATACAGAGACAGATAGACATTTATGTAGATTCTAATGTATAATTCTATATAAAGTGTGATGCCCATATCTTATTTTTATATATTCTATTACTACCAATTATTTAGTCTAAAATTATGCCTCCATTAATTAATCACGGTAGGAAACTTAATAAAGTATTAATTAAATTAATCAATGACCTATATTTATTTCATACAATCTTATACTAGAATGACTAGCTAATTAGTAATTTAATTAGTACATGACAAACATTCTATTATTGTTCCTATAGATAGGAACGAGTTCTCTAGGATCTTCAGCCCTGTAGGTGGCAGTCCCAGGATCGAACTCAGGGCCTAGGTTTCTAGGTTGGGCTCAGGCTTCACTGACAGCCCACCAGCCTTCGACCATGCAAGGTCTTGTACAGTTTTCAAGCCAAGTCATTAAGACCCAGGATGGTCACAGTGCTAAGGAAACAAAGGTAAAACTGTTGTGTAAAACTTCCCGGTTTTTCCTCTTCCATCTTGGTTGGTTTGTTTTTTTTTTTTGCCAAAGCTGGGAGTTGAACTCTGGTCCTAGGATCCCTGGATCATCTGTGGGTGTAAAAGCTTCACCCCAGCCTAGGGTAATCAAGGCTAAGGCAGAGTTGTGATGACCTGAATTCAAGCCCCATGCCTGCAGCACCAATAAAGTTAAGGTCCTGGCTAGGAATTTGGGCCATTTTATCTGCCAGACCTGGGATTTGAACTCAGGGACTGGGTAACTCTATTTTGCTGTGGGTGAAGTGGAAGCTAACCTCCTGGAAGAAAAAAATTCAGGAGCATTTCCCAGGGTGTGAATTCCAGCCCCAGAACAGGCAAAAATAATATTTATATACATGTATAATGTGTATCATATATATGTATTTGCATAGATATTACATATTGTACCTAAGACACAATATTTCCACACAAAGGAAAACAGGACAATATTGGCTTCTTACTCACCTATTGTCTTCGGCACTGCTGGGATTTGAACTCAGGGCATGGAATGCCCAATTAATCAAGGTGTCATTGTAAGCACAGCAGTCTCAAACAAATTCACTGCCAGGCAGTTCCCAGGACCTGAGTTCTAGCCCCAGGAGTGGCCAATATATAAATAGGTAGATTTGTAAATTGCTGCAAATAAATATATATGTATATATTTAGAGAGAGATGTATATATATATATATATATATATATATTCCACTGTATATTTAAACATATAAATATATTGATAGAATGTGAGATGTCTGTATATTATTAAATTACATGTAATATATTACTAATAATTATTAGGTATTAAATTATTGTTAAATTACTAGGTATTAGGTATTAAATTATGCCTCAATTTAATGATGTATCATGGATTAAGGCACAATAAAGTGCTACCTTGTGTAAAAGGATCTCAGGCACAATGTCTAGGCTCATAGTTCAAGTCTCAGGACCTGCACCAAAAATAAAAAAGAGCCAGTAACTCCATGTGTCTATGTATGTATGCATGTATTTCTATCGGTGAACATACAGTTGTTATGAAGAAAGGCAAACAACTAAGATATTTGCTTTGAATAGAATGATGTCATAGAACAGAGAGTGCTTTCAAGACAGTCCATGATCCTGGTCAAAAAAAATTAAGACCCAGGCTTGTAATTTGCACCATTTTTCTGGCAGGCCTGGGATTTCAATTCAGGGTATGATTAACTCTCTGGCACTGTGGGGAAGGAGAAACTCACCGTGGTGGAAGACAAGAATTTCAGACCAGTTTCCAGGGACGGAATTCAAGCCCCAGCATTGTTAAAAATAATATTCATACATGAGATCTATTTACGTACATGGGTTTACTCCATATGACATTTGTTACCCTTATTTATTTTTATTTATTTTATTTAGTATTCTTACATATATAACATTTATTTCATTTATTACATCTTATCACATGGATTTATTTGCATATGGATTAGACATCATATTGAGACCCAGGACTTTCACCAAGAAGGGAAATAAATGTGTCAAAATTCGCTTCTGACTCCACATATAAACTTTTGGCCATGCTGGGACTTGAACTCACAGCCCACAATGCCCAATTCATGAATGGGTCAGTTGTAAAACAAAAGCCTTTGGCAAACTGAGCTGCCAGTCAGTTCTGAGGACCTTCGATAAAGCAATAGCATTGGTGGATAGATAGATAGATAGATAGATAGATAGACAGACAGACAGACAGATAAATAGATAGACAGACAGGCAGATGTGTCTTTAGCTATATATATGAGAGAGAGACAATGTAAGGATATTAAATTATATATATTATGAATTATTAGTTATTGAATTATGCTTCCACTTAATGAAGTATCATGGTTGAATACTTATTAAAGCATTAATGTAAAAGTAGTCACTATTTCTTAATTAGGAGAATCATACCATTGTTCTAGAATGGAAGACATAATCCAATTGTTTTTGTGCTGCATTCTATAAGAGAATCATGAAATAACTGCAAATTTAATAGTTACTTTTATAACATTACAGTAAGCATTCCTATAGATAGGAATGATTTTCTCAAGATCTCCGGCCATTTGTATGTGGCAGTCCTGGCATTTGAACTACAGACCTGGGTAGTTTACTTTGAAATGCAAACCATTAGAATGACACTGTGAAGATTTCAGATTGTCACGATGAAAGAAAAGTATGAGAAGAAAGAAACTCAGGTGTCAGCAGATCCTGCCTGTAATCCTAGCACTTCAGGAGGCTGAGAGGTAGGGAATGCCGGTTTGAATTCAGCCAGGACAGGAATGTCCACCACATTCTCATTTCTGAGGGATCACAGGAATACAAAATCTCCATGAGTGGGGCTATGTCTCAAGGGCAGAACACTATCCTTGAGCAAAAGTAGCTCAGGGACAGTGCCTAGGCTCATAGTACAACCCCCGCAACAGCCAAAAAAATAGCCAGTAACTCTATGTGTCCCCATGTATGTATGTATGCATATATTTCTATCAGTGAAGGTCCAGAGTCCCTATGATGAAAGGCATCCAGCTAGGAAATTTGCTTTGAATAGAATGATTTCATAACACCGAAAGTGCTTTCAAGACAGTGCGTGTTCCGGGGCTCCCTTTGCTGTTCCCATTTTATCCTGAGGTTTTCTCCTCACCAGTGACTGCTGGAGGAAGTCTGCCTCATTGTTGGAACAGGCAGACAAAAGCCCTCACTCCTGTACTGCTGTGTAACAAAAAACTCCATCGAGGCCAATTAGTGAGGAGGAGTGTGGGCTGGCTCTGAAGGCCAGGAGAAAAAGGCCTCTTTGTACCCCCAAGCTATCTCTCTCTCCAGTGCTGTTTTGACAGGAAGTCTTTATTCGTGCCACCTCCCATGATAGGCCAAGTTCCCTGCACTTATCCTGTCTTTGTTAGACTATGTTCTAGTTTTAAAATAACCTGCTACAATTAATTCAAGGGTCCTTCTGGCAGACAACTAGGTAGCTGGACCTAATGAATTGACTCATTATTGGCAATGGTGCTTCCCTAGGTTTCTGGAAGCTTGCTAAATCTAAGCACATGTGTCATATCACAATGCTTCCTGTCATCTAGGGCTGGTGAAGCTCATCAGATTTTGAAACCTTTGACCTCTCCTAGTTGGGCCCTGGGTGGCTGTGTTTCAGGGTTGAACACAGGACCTGGGTGCTTACCATGAGCTCAGAACAGAAGCTCAGTGCTTTACCATTTGGTGTCACAGCTTCACTTCTGGCATCAGTGTGTGTGTTTGTGTGTGTGTGTGTGTGTGTGTGTGTGTGTACATGTATGTGTGTTCATTCACTTGTCCTGGAGCTTGAACTCAGAACCTGAGCACAGTACTTGAGTTTCTCCTGTACAAGAATAGCATTCTACCACTTGAGCCACACAGCCACTTCAGGCGTTTTTCTAGTGATGCGGTACTAAGGAATCAAACCCAGGGATTCATACATGCAAAACACTCTACCCATAAGACACATTCTCAGTACACCACTGCAGGTTTCTTTCTTTCTTTTCTTGGAAGTTGGAAGAATTGAAATCTAGGCCTGGGTGCTGTCCTTGAGCTCTTCAGCTAAAGCCAATTGCTTGAGCTACAGCACCCCTTCTGGTTTTTGGTGGGTCACTGGAGAGAAGCATCTCAAGGAATTTTCTGCCCAGGCTGGTTTTGGACCCGTGATCCTCAGCTCTCTGCCACCTGAGTAGCTTGTATGACAGGCGCGAGGCTTCCACTTCAAGTTTCTAAATGGTGAATAGGAGATAAAAGTCTCATGGGACCATTTGTGTCTGGGATAGTTTTGAACCCAGATCGTCAGATCTCAGCTTCCTGAGTAGGCAGGATGACAGTCCTTAGCTACTATACACCTAGACCCTAACACTCTGTTGCAAGGTGTTCCTTGGCTTTACATGGTAGGGCACTAGCCATGATCCCAACAGGTAAGTGTCAGTGGCTAGGTCCTGAGTTCAAGGTTCATGACTGAGAAACTTAAGCCAAAAAAATTGTCTGCAGGAGACAACTCACTAGAGATAGGTACATACATAATTTTGGCCCTGACAGGGGCAAATCATCATCTTACTTGTGGAGCTCTTACAAGAACCAGATGAAAAAATGCACCGCGTGAATGACTCAACACACAACATCTCATGAAGGACTGATCACATAGCTGTATCCCACATGCTGTCATTAAATTAAGGTGCTTTCATCAGTATCACAATTCTTTCAGAAACACCTCACAAACAGTCCAAATTTAGATTTTAGAGGGATGGGATTTTGGAGGGAGGGCATCAGCCATGGAATTGCACTGAGAGTTTGGGGGTACTGTCCTAAGATTTTTTGCTCAAGACTAGAGCTCTACCACTTTGAGCCACAGCTCAGAGTTTCACAGACATCCTGACAGGGCCTGGTTTTAAACCCACCAGTGTTAGATCTCAGTCCCTTAGTATCTTGGATGACAGGGGTAAGTAAGCCAGCAGCAGCCGGTTCTGTGGAGATGGGTTGCAGTGGTTCACCTCTGGCTAAGTCAGGTTAGACGGCAGCTGTCAGCACTAGACTCCCTCCTTGCTCTGTGATGAGGTATTTGCAGCCCTATTCTTATATAGTTGCAGTCAGAACATTCTATATTTTCCTTTTTATTTTTTGTTTTGGTGCCAGTCATGGGTCTTGAGGAAGGGTCTAGACACAGTCACTAATCTTTTATGCTCAAAGTTAGTGCTTCACTGTTTGAGCGACAGCACAACTTCTGGATTTTCCTATGCACACAGTAGTGAGGAATCGAAACAAGGGCTTTGTACGTACTAGGCGAGCACTCTATCACTCAGCCCCATTAGTGACAAGTGTATAAAAAGATAAATGTTTAGACTTGCAGATAGATAGATAGATAGATAGATAGATAGATAGATAGATAGATAGATAGATAGATGGATAGATGTATATAATGTGAGATGTCTCTATATTATGAAATTGCATATACAATATTACAACCAATTATTGGCAATTAAATTATTCCTTCTTTTTTTAAGCATCATGATTGAATACATAATAAAATATTAATTGAAAATTATTCAAAGTTGTATAATTGTGTATAATTTTATAATATAATCGTACACTAACTACTAAGGTAATTGTTACTTTTACAAAATTCCATTCACACAGATGTATATTGGAAATTGTTTCTTAGAATCTCCTGCCATCCCGGCAGTCCAGGATTCGATTTCCAGGCTTAAGTTGCCAGTTTTTGCTTGGCTTCCCTAATAGTCATCCAAATATCAGGAATGTAAGGTCATGTACACTTTCTGGGCATTGTCATTTAGACCCAGAATGGTCACAATGCAATGAAAAAAAAAAAGTAAAACCACCTCCTTGAACTTCTCAGTTTTATCTCTCGTTTTTATTTTTATTTTAGCCAGCCCCGAAATTTGAACTCGGGACCTGGGATCCAATGATCGGCTGTGGCAGAGATACCAAGACCTGAGTTCAAGCCCGGTGGTTGACCCAAAACATCATCATCATCATCATCATGGCTTGGAATTTGCCCCATTTTTCTTGCAGGCCTGGGATTTAAACTCAGGGTCTGGGGAATTCTGAGGCACTGTGGGTGAAGGGGAAGATCACCGTCCTCGAAGACAAGCAATTCAGACAAGTTCCCAGGGCCTGAATTGAAGCCCCAGCACTATAAAATATAATAGTCATATATTAGATCTATGTCATATGGGTTTACTCCATATGATATTTATTACCCTTATTTATTTAGTATTATTGTACATATAACATTTATTTTATTATATCATATCACATATACTGAGACCCAGGACTTTCACAGAGAAGGAAAAAAATTTGTCAAAATTGGCTTCTTACTCCATGAATAAATTTTTGGCCATGCGGGGATTTCAACTCACAGCCTACAATGCCCAATTCATAAATGGGTCACAGTCTTAGCACACCAGCCTCCAGCAAACTGAGCTGCCAGGAAGTTCTGAGGACCTATAATCAAGCCACAGTAGTGCCCAATATAAATATATATATATGCATATATATATATATGTACATGTATATACATGTATAGATATGTATATATATACATACATATATATGTGTATATATATGCAGAGGGAATATTATATTATTAAGTTATATATATAATTACCAATTATTAGTTATTAAATTATGCCTCCATTTAATGAAGAATCATCGTTGAATACTTACAAAAGCATTAATAAAATATCAGTCAATATCCTTAATCATACCATGGTGCTAGAATGGAAGATATAAATTCAATAATTTTTGTGTCGCATTCTAAAATAGAATCATGAATTAATTTCAAATTTACTTATTACTTTTATAACATTCCATTAGCATTCAAATGAATAGGAATGAGTTTGCAGGATCTCCCTCTATTTGTGGGTGCCAGTCCTAGCATTCGAATTCCAGGCCTGGGAAGTTTTCTTGGAATGCAAACCATTGGAATGACACCGTTAAGATTTCATATTGTCACGAAAAAAAGAACAAGAAGAAAAGTAAGCCAAGTTGTCAGTGGTTCCTTCCTGTGATCCAGCTCCTCAGAAGGCTGAGATGCCAATTTGAATGCAGCCTGGGCAGGAAAGTCCGCGACCCTTGTATTTCTTAAGAGATCACAGGAAAACAAAAGAAATAAACAAACAAAATCACTGAGTGGTTCAAGTTGCAGAGCACTACCATTGAGCAAAAGGAGCTCAGCGACAGGGCCTGGATGATGGGCTTTCAGCAGGTTGCACATGCCCAGCCCCCCAACCTGGGCAAGCTGGAAGAAGCCCTCAGAGAGTACTAAGTCTGCAGCTTGAACAAAGCATCCTTTCCTGCCATTTAAGAACTGAAGCCACGAAGGCTTTGCCTGGGCTGGTGTGTGCAACTGGTGTTGAGGAACCTATGCAACTCTATTTTACTGAAGACCCCAACTCAGTTCTGCCACCCTTGACCTATTCCAGCCACAGACAGTCCTGGGAACACTAGATGCCAGGATGTGGAGATATCTGAAATAGCATTGCACAGACAATTTGGGGAAACACATGGTGTTTGCTTAAGGCAGGATGTCAAGGTATCAGAAACTCCAAAACAGCCCCTTCTGTGGTCTGGTGACCATTATCTAAACCAGACACCCTGCAGTTTAGCACATATCCTCTTGAGACTTCCCTGTGGTACAAGCCAACCAGTTTAAAGTATGTCAGTCCCCTTGATCTAACCAACAACTTGTTTCTGGTCCTTTCCCACATTGTAGTTCGCCAATCATAATATAGAATTGTCCCTAAAAAGTGTATAAAAGGTGCTGCAAACCTCGGTTGCTGCTATGTAAATCTGAGGGGACCAAGCTTGAGCTCGCAATAAAGACTACTTTGCTTTTACATTGGTGGTGGCCTCTGGTGGTCTTTTGGTTAAGGATTTCAGAATTTAGCTTTACAGTGTGTGCAATGGGTGCATTATGTTCTGGCTGAGATGTCCCATCAGAACACCTAGCAGCCAGCCACTGCCTCCAGGGAAACCACAGTTCCTAGGCTGTAGGAGTTGTCGAAGGTTGTGTCTCCATTTCCTCTATCTCCCTGTAAGATGTTAGCCTAGACCTCTGGGGCCTGGTGGCCATCATTCACTCATTATTCCTTATTGCAGAGTCTCAGGCTGGTCCCAAATCCTGACAAAGATAGGAAACAGACAGCGATTTCTGTGCCAAAGTGGGTAATCCAATAAATCCTAACGTCATAGCTTCTTTTAGAAATGAGCCTTGGTCTGCGAATGTGTCTTACTGGTAGAGTGCTTACTTAGCACACACAAAGCCCTGAGTTTGATTCCTCACTACCACAGAAAGAGAAAAAGCCAAAAGACACTGTGCTTAAGTGATAAAAGTGCTAGTGTTGAAAAAAAGCAGCTCAGGAACATGACCAGACCCTGAGTTCAAGCCCCAAGATTGACAAAAAAAAAAAGTACGCAGAGTGAGACATATTCTTCTGGGACTCAGAGGAGGGCCGTTATGGGTAAGAGGTAGAGGGCAGGTGCTGGGGGCTCACCCATGTAATCTTAACTACTGAGGAGGCTGAGATCTGAGGATGCCAATTGCGTGCAGGAACGGATATATGAGGCTCTTTTCTCCAATTAAACCCCAAAAGCCAGAAGTAGAGCTGAGATTCAAGTAGTACAGTGCTAGTCTTGAGCACAAAAGCTCAGGGATAGCGTCCAGGCCATGAATTCAAACCCCACGACTGGCATGCGTGGGTGCACTTGCACGCATGCACACACGTGCACACACACACACACACACACACACACACACACACACACAGAGACACCACCATCACCACCACCACCAACACAATAGAGCATTTTCCAGTCAGCCTGCACAAGTTCAATCTGTAGGAACTCAATATATTTTTTAAAGGGGGAGAAGGGAAGGAAAGGCTTGCTCCATGAGGTGATATAACCAGTGCCAAAATTCCACAGGAGCTCTAAGATGTGGAACAAGGCAGAGAGCCTCAGGCAATAAGTACAGCTTGGGCAAAGGTCCTGAGGTGTGTTGTAGAGCTGGTAGTGTCGGTGGAATGAAAGTTCTGTGGCTTCAGACAAGTCTGGCAGAACACTCAAGTCTGGGACAAAATTTACACTTGAGTCACAGTTAGGGCAGAATGGGGTCCAGGGGAAGATTAGTGTGTCTTTTCACCAAGGACCCCAGCCATTTTCTTTGACCAGAAGCCTATTTTCCACAGCTCCTGACCTTCAGGCCTCCTTTGCATGGAGGAGTCAGGGCAAATGCAAGGAAGAATGCTTGCTTAAGAAAAGCTTCTAGCCCAGTGTCACCAGTGGCTTAACCCCTATAAATCGTAGCTACTCAGGACACTGAGATCAGAGATCGTGAATCAAAGCCAGCTCAGGGGAGGAAAGTTAGTGAGACATTTTTGCCGATGAACTACCAAAAGCCAGAAATGGAGCTGTGGCTCAAGTGGTAGATTGCCAGCCTTGAGGGCAAAACTAAAGAGACCACAGGCCAGACCCTGATTTCAGGCCCCAGTACTGGCACAGAGAAAATAAAGAAAAGCTTTCAGGAGCTCCTACTCCACTGTGGTGAAAGGCCAGATCAGCTGGGCGCTGGTGGCTCATGCATGTCCTCCTAGCTCCTCAGGAGGCTGAGATTGGAGGATTGCCATTCAAAGCCAGCCTGGGCAGGAAAGTCTGGGAGACTCTGTTCTCCAAGAACCACCAGAAAACCGGAAGTGGTGCTGTGGCTCAAGTGGTAAGATGAAGAGCTGGGGACAGCAACCAGGCCCAGTTTTTGAGCTACATGAACAATACCTGGCCTGCTTTGACCTCATGCTGTGGCTCTAAGCAGAGTATTTTCCAGGGGGTTCCTGAGGGTCTCCCAATGTCTAGGTGTCTTACACTTCTTTAGAGCAGCCTCCTCGGAGGCCTTTGCATACAGAGTGGGCCACTGTACCAGAGATGGATCGACCCTTGTGACACGGAGGTCATCAACCCGGTCATCAGAATGACATCTATCATGAGAGCAGTGTGGATCTGAGCACTAAATCGATGTCTCAGACCACAGTTCTGGTCCAGGAGGGGTAAAACAGTAAATGCCCACTCATATGGATATCACAAGAATGCACATTTGTCAGGCACACCTTGGGCGGTGTTGAGTTGGGCTCATGAAAGACTTGTAGGCTCAGGAATCCAGTGCCGGCAGGCTGCTGTTTGTAGTAAACGCTATATCCCAGTAGTCCCAGGGCTCAGAACCCAGCTTTCCTCCCCAGTGCTTAGATGGAGGCACAGATCCCTCAGCCCAAGAAAGACTTAGGGAGAAACAACTGATGTTGTTTAAGAGTTTACTATGATTATGCTTCAGGACTGCCTGCAGTTCTAGCTCTGCTTATCATTACCACCTCCCTCTGTGTGTGTTTGTGTGTGTGTGTGTGTGTGTGTGTGTGTGTGTGTGTGCACATGCCCATGAGTGCATCTTGGTAGTAGGACTTGAACTCAGGGCCCGGGTTCTGTCCTTCAGTTTTTTTCATTCAAGGATAGCACTGTACCACTTGAGCCAGAGCTTTTCTTCCAGCTTTCAGGTGGTATTTTGGGAGAGGACTGTCTCACAGATATTTTTTGCTGGGTAGCCTCTGAATGTCAATCCTCAGATCTCAGCCTCCTGAGGGAGCTAGGAATATAAGAGCATGAGTCATTAATATCTGGCCATGCTTTCCTTCTTGGATAAAACAGGATATCTATCTTCTAGCTGAGCATCCATCTACAGCTATCCCACCTGTCTCTACCCCTACCCCTACTCCTCCAAGTTTCAGAGGAATCATTCCTTCCCCTGAGGACAAAGAAATAGGATGCATTGACAGATTTGAGCTTTATGTTCTCCACACAGTCAGGGGCTGCTGGGAACTGATGTAGAGGCCAGAGATCTAGGCCAGAGCAAGTAGATAGCTGTTAGAACAGAAGAGACTATGAAAAGACATCCATGCAGCTGGATGCCAGTGGCTCATGCCTATAATCCTAGCTCCTCAAGGCGGACACTGGAGGATAAATCAAGATTCAAAGCTAACCTGGGAAGACTCTTATCTCCAATGAATCACCAAAAAGCTGGGAAGTGGAGCTACTATAGTTCAAGTGGTAGAGCACCAACTTTGTGCAAACAGGCTAAAGGTAACCACCTAGGCTCTGAGTTCAAGACCCGGTACACACAAACACACATGCACACACACACACACACACACACACACACACACACACACACACTATGTGCATGCAAAATCAGAGATTTCTACACTGCAATTTTTAGGTATTCTCTACCTTTTCCGCATTAAGCCTGGTGGTTGTTGGCCTAGGAGTTTGATGCATACAACACCACTTGGCATCTTTAATTTTGGGGAACAGAATGACTAGAAAGTCGGCATTCCCCATCCCAGCTCCTTGATTGGGTCGTGATCTATCCCAGCCCTTTGGGGCTCCTTTTACACACTCGCCAAGATTCTTTTAAAAGGCATCACATTCTGGGCACTGGTGGTTCACACCTGTCATCCTAGCTACTCTAGAAGCTGAGATCTGGAGGATCATGGTGACAAGCCAGCCTGGGCAGGAAAGTGTATGAGACTTTTATCCTTGATGAAACATCAGAAAACAAGAAGTGGCCCTGTAGCTCAAGTAGTAGAATGCCAGCCTTGAGAAAAAGAGCTCAGGGACAGCACTCATGGAAAACAACAACGAGAGGCATTGCATGTTGGCTCTGGGATTGACATGGGCTGAATATAATTGGAATTTTCAAGTGCACCAAGATAAAGCATTACCTCCTTTAGTCCTGTGCTCCTCCATCTGTCTCACCCCCTGACCTTGGCATGCTTCGGGTCACCATGGCCCTAGTTGGATGGGAGGGCTCCGAGGAGGAAGATCCCAGAGCAATCACCCACCTCCTTCTTCCATACTCACCCTGCTGCTTCTGCAATAGACCTACTTCCTGGAATCCGTCCATGAGATCATGGCCACCAACATTGTGGTGAGTGGTGGGTCTAGCCAAACTCAGGGAAGTTAGGGGTGGAAGTCGGTCTGGGACTAGGAGTTTCCACCCTGGGTGTGGGCTAAGTCCAGGGCTGACATTTATTTCATCCTGAGCCTTGCAGGGGTGGGGAGACAATGTAGACTCCACATTGAGTCAGGTAAGATCAGAATCTGGAGGACTACATTTGTGGGGGAGGCTGTGGAGCTCAGGGGGCCACTGTTCTTGGTACTCCTCTCTCGGGACTCCCCTCTCCCTCTCTCATCCCTCAAAGGTAAAAGAGAAACTTTAAATAAGGGTGTCAAAGTGGGGGCAGTGGAGTATTTCTGTGTGAACCAGATTTGTGTTTCATATTCATCCTAGCCCCTACTTCTAATTTATCTGAGTAAAGACTATATGTGTTTTGGGGCAGGGGATCATCTTAGCTGAGAATGTGGCTAAGTGGTAGAGTGTTTGCCTAGCATGTCTGAAGCCTTGGGTTCAATTCCACACAGAAAAAGCTGGAAGGAGAGGTGGGGCTCAACTGGTAGAGCACCGGTCTTGGTCAAAAAGAGCTCAGTGGCAGTGACCAGGCCCTGAGTTCAAGCCTTATGACTGGAAGAAGAAATCTTTGTGGAGGATTTGTATCCCTTTGAAAACAATTTATTCTTTGTGATAAGCATAACATGGGCCTCTTCCCTCGTCACCAATGGGCCATTAGATATCCCTTGAATTTTGTCTCCTCCCAGCAGCCTCTGCTCTACGCAGCCCACAGTTTACCCTTCCCATCACCAGGCAGATGGAGACCTAGAGAAGGACACCTGGCCACCTAGTTCTGGTGGCTGCTGAGGATTTTGAGACTCAATATGTCACATAGGGAGTCATCATCCCCATCAGCCTACAGAAAAAAGGGACAGAGTGTTGCAAGCCTGAGTTCGCCAGCTGTGGGTGGCTCTGGATGTGGGACGTCTGTGGCAGGATGTGCTCTGTGGTAGAGTCCTTTACAGGGTACGGAACCCCGACCTCTCCTCTGGCAGTTTCCACATGGTCTTGAAGTTGCAATTCTTCAAAACCTTTCTGCTCCTCCCTCATTTTGCCCACCCAGGAGCCTGAGGCCTCTAAAGCAGCAACACAGATGGGGGGCTCAGACTGGACCGACATCTGGAGCCCCTTGAGAAGAGAGACAGCAGCTTCTGCAGCTCTTTCCTCTTCTTTATCTTCTCCTGTGACAGCTGGCACATGCCCTTTGCTTTCTCCCGACACAGTTGATCCAGGATGAACATCTGTCCGTTACATACCAGGAGCAACTCCTGGACGGTGTGGATATGTGCCAACACCTGGTTGCATGGATGGTGGAGCTTGTTCGCTGGACTATGGAAGTGCAACTCATCAGGCAGGTTGTGGATTAAGCAGATTTTGTTTTTAGACTCCCACTTGTCCCACTTCCCATCCTCACACATGCTGTGGTGGCAGCTCACGGGGCGGGTACCTGTGGATCCAGCTCTATTTGGCACTGAGCTGTCGGGTGGATGGAGTGCCTGCAACAGGCCCACCGTTCCTGCGGCAGGAGTTTCCCCCTGTGGATGTCAGCCTCAAAGAGTGCTTGCAGAGACACATCCCTCTTACTTTGGAGGATGTCTCTATCCTCTGTGATGGGCACATCAGGGGGATTCGCATATTTACCTTTTGCTTCTCCAGGGCTCACACCTTCCCCTTCCCAAGGGAAAGCCAGGAAGATCAGCTGGGCCTGCAGGCACTCATCCTGTGTTCTGATTACTTCCAGGCACTTGAGAGTGTCCTGCCACTTTGGGGGCACCACCTAGTCCCCACAGTTGGTCGGGCCCTGCACTTGCTAAAGCTGCTCCAGCAGCTGGGTCTGCCTCTGCAGGTGCTGCTGCAAGGCCTACTTCTTGGAGCTCAGCCGTTCATTGGAGGTGTTGTGATGCTCACAGGTGGCTCTGAGCTCCTGCAGCTGGGCCAGGGACTGCTCCTGCTGCTCCTGCAGCTCCCAAGACACTTGGGTCTCTCTCTCATCCATCTCTTTCCATTTCTCTATCTTCTCCTCTGAGTGGTCCATCTGTTCCTGCAGATGTTTCTTCACCTGCTGCTCAGAGTCCAAGATGCTAGCAAACTCCTCCTTCTCACCGCTCACCCTATGGAGAGCAACCCACAGCAAGGCCCGTTCTTCTAGCTGTGGGTCGCACAGACATGTGCATCATGGGGTCTCCGGGATCCCTTGCCAACCCTCCGCCTTCTCCTCCAGTCTCCGCAGTTGTTCCCATTGCTCTGCATTCTGGATATTGGGCCTCTGGTTTTCCTCGACCTGGATGTGAAGTTGTTCCTCCAGGTTTTTCAACTCCATCTGCATGTGGTAGGCCTGGGTCTGCAGCTGCTGCTTGGCCTGAGATAGTCCTGTGGGGGGCCATGGCTCTGCCAGCTTCCTTCTCAGTTCCCCCAGCTCTTTCTCCAAATCCATCACCTGCCTAGCCCCTTCCTCCTTCTGCTCTGTCAGTTGGTTCACCTGCTCGGTCAGTGGCCGGGTCTCCTCCTTTGTGTGGACCTCTCAATTCTCAGGTCCTTCCCTAAGGTGTCTGTGTCCAGATTCGCTGCTGTCACCATCCAACTCAGGTTGTCCAGTAGTCTTGTTAGTACCTCATGCCCTGCCAATGCTTGTTGGAGCTTGCAGATTCTGTTATTCCTGTTGCTCCTCTATGTCCAGAGTGCTTCCAGCTTCTCCTGCAAATCTTTGTTCACTTGCTCCAGGTCATAGAAGCTTCTGATCTTTTACTCTAGCTGAAGTGTTACATCATTCAGCTGTTCGAAGAATATTTCAATCTCCTTCTGTGCAGCAGTGACTGCAGAAGCCTCCATCTCCAACTCTGCCATTCGCTGCTATGTGGCCTGCAGGCAGCTGGTGAGAGTTTTGTGCTCCATTACTCTGTGATCGGCCAAGTGCTGCATGTGGGCCGGTGCTGATTGTAAATCGCTTTCTGCCACAACCAACTATTGTTTGAGTGGCTTGTGGATTTCTAGCTCTATTTTCAGTTCTTTGTGCCCCTGGGCTATCTTCTTCCTCTCTTTCTCCCGTTGATACTGGAGGTCTGTCTTTTCCTGATTCAGTGGTTAGATATTGGCACAGAGCACCTAGTTTCTTCTTTTGCTGCGGTCCAGGGCAGGCACCATGTGTTGGTAGCAACTCTGAAGATCTTTGGTGGTATCCGGACCCTTGCCACTCTGGACCCTGATGGCTATAACACTCTCCAAAGGCAGGGGTGGCCCCTGGACCTTCCTTTGAATCACACTCTCCAGTGGTGTTTGTCTTGGGGATCCCTCCCTTTTTTGTGTTCTTTGTTTTTTTGAATGTTGCAGGTCTGATGGCAGGATTCTTCTGTCGGTGATCTGGCAGTTGTTTCTTGCCCACAACTCTCTCACGGAGTCTGGTTGTTAAAGACATCTGAGCACTAGGATGGGAGAGATGGGCTGGCCATATTCCCAGGCTCTGGGTAATCCTCTATTCTCCCACTCACTGACTAGGCTGTAAGTTTCCTAATCCACTCCAAAGTCGCCTCAAGACTCTTGCTCACCAACCAGCCACCTCTAACTTCCTCAACTGCTGGTAGTGGTGTCAACCAACAGAGGGAATCTGGGTGCTACTGGACAGCATGGAATATGGGAGTGGCCACAATTCTTGTATCCCATTGGTTAGAAAGAACCATGAAAGAATGGGGGTGCAGTCAGAATCCTGTGATGCAGGCTGCATAGGTGGAGTCAAGATGACAGGGGCTCTCCAGCCCCTTTCCATGTAAACTCTGTCCAATTCAGTTGGAGACTAGAGGGTGACTTGCTTTAGCTGCATGGCTGCACAGATTGTTCTGTATGACTGTTTGTTGCCAATCTCGGAACTTGAACTCAAGGTCTGGGCACAGTCCGTGAGCTGCTTTTGATCAAGGCTAGCCCTCTACCATACGGGTCTACTTATGGCTTTGTTGACACTGAAATTGGACAGGCGTTTCAAGGACTTTCCTGCCTACGGTGACTTTGACCATAATCCTCCTATACAGGCTTGTATCAAGGAGGACTGCTGAGAGCCACTGGTGCCTGCCTAATCATTGGTCTTGCTGATGTTTTGGGACAGACCAGTGAGTTCCCTATCAGTAGGTTTAAGTGGTGGGAGCTGGAGCCCACAGTTCAAATCCTGGTCCTGCCACCTCCAAATGGCAGGAGATCTTAAGACACTCATTCATATCCATATGAATACGAATGGAATGGGATGTATGTATGATTGAATAGGCAGTTCTTGAATGATTCCAGGATAAAATTATACACTATTATAGGACACTGATCAATTTTAATCAATACTTTATGAAGCATTTACACAATCACATTCATTTAATGAAGGCATAATGAAATACCTAAGAATTGGGCATCACATAGTATAGAGATGCCATTTTTCTCTGCCAGGACTGGTATTGGAACTCATGGTCTGGGTAACTCTGTTGCACTGTAAGGGAAGGGGAAGCTCGCCTCCCTGAAGTGAAGAAATTCAATTCTGTTCCTTAGGCCTGAAACCGATCCTCAACACTAGAAAACATCCCATTCGTGTACATTTTAGATATATGATTTATATTTACATACATATGTTGATTCTATATTACATTCAGTGTAGTTATTCATTTTATTTTTCATTTTGTTCATGTATTGACTATTTTATTGGTTATTTTGGCACATAGAACATTGATTACTTTGATTACATAGGATATAGGACTGCATATGTTTTCCATTTCATACCTGACACCCAAGACTTTCTCAGAAAAGGAAAACATGTGTCACCATCAGGTTCTTACTCCACGATTATTGTTTGGGAGTGCTGGCATCTGAATTCATGGCCTACAGGGCCAAATTCATGAATGGGTGAGGGTCAGCATGCAATCCTGGCGCAAAATGAGCTGACACAAACTATGCCGGACTTGAGATTGAGCCCCTGGGGTTGAGAAAATAAGAACAGATTGACACGCAGATGGTAGTACATTAATAAATATATGTTTTCACAAGTCAATACCTGACAAACATTAGACACTTATCTGGGCATTATGAAACTGAATTATGTTTTTGACCAATGTGATCATTAACACCCTCCTTACTATAAGGCAATCCTTCTCCCACTAGAAGGGAAACTTGCATTCCTGCTAGATAAAAATCCACCAAACTCCCTCGTTCTCGGTAGGAAACCCTCTGTCCCTCTTGGTAGGAAACCCTTTATGTGTAGCTTGCCTTTTTTTTTCATTTTTGGTCAGTCTTGGGACTGAACTCTGGCCCTCGACACTGTTCCTCAGCTCTTCATCTCAAGGATAGCGCTCTACCAGTTGAGCCACAGCACCACTTCTGGCTTTCTCTGCTTATGTGGTGCTGAGGAATTGAACCCAGAGGCTCAAGCATGCAAGGCCATCACTCTACTGCTGAGCAACTTTCTCAGACCTTTATCTGAGTTTTTAGTTCTCTCACTTGCCAATGTTGAATTCTTCTAAGTCCTTTGTGCAGCTTTGGCCTTCAATCACAAAAAAAAATCTACCCTTTATAGATAATGTTTCTAGAATTAATTTTCCCATGCCATCCTACTAGAGCACTTAATTTAGGGGTTTAAAAAATCTTTTAGTATAATTAACAAATCTCTGTTGATCTTATTCTACTCTACATTTTATTTTTGCCAGTCCAAGTGCTCCCTGAGCTTCTTTTGCTCAAAGCTAGCACTCTACCTGTTGAGCCACAGTGCCACTTCCAGCCTTTTCTGTTTATCTGGTGCTGAGGAATAAAACCCAGGGCTTCATGCATGCTAGGCAAACAATTTAAAACTAAGCCATATTCCTAGCCTCCAAACTACATTTTATTTATACTAATTATACTAACTTATTTATACTAATTATACTGATTCCTAAGCTGCTATTTGGGGCCTGGCTTGAATTTTTGGAAACATTTGGGGGAGGATCCTGAATAGTACCTATGTAAATATGAAAAATGAATGACCCTCTGGGGAAGGGGTCTCTCCTAACTAGTATAAAATGTTTGAGAACGGACAGGTGGATGAAATGCTAGGATGTAAGTGATGGCAAATTGAACAAAGCACAGTTTCTACTCTAGTTGGCCAGGAACGTCTCCAGCACTGGTCTTCCACAATACCATCAGACAATTCCCCTGGCTATATTTAGTGCTTACTGCTCAACTCTTCACAGATTCGGCCTTCACTGCATCTTGATAAGTTTCCCAGAAATGCCAGTTGTCTCCCGTACCTACAGAGGCAAGGGGTATAGTTGGCCTTGGGAAGATAGGATTTTTGTCTTAGATCCTCCTCTTGCAAACAGCAACAGCAGGGTCTTTCGAGTTTCCCCAAGTTGTGTTTGGCCAACAGATCATGCACTCCATGCCCTTGGGGGTTTGAGGTTCATTACAGTGGGAAGTGTACCACTTGTTTTTCTGGTCTCTGTGCCACACAGTCTTAACAGTAATGGTGAGCAGAATATTTAATCCATTTCACCCAAGCATTAATTTTTATTGGTCATAGGACTTCAACTCTGGGCCTGGGCACTGTCCCTGAGCTCTTTAGCACAAGGCGAAAGAAAGCCCTACTAGTTGAGCCCAGCACCAATTCCAGTTTTCTGGTGGTTAATTGGAGATAAGAGTCTCAAGGACTTTTCTTCTCTGTCTGTCTTTGAACACCAATCCTCAGATCCTGAGTAGCTTGGATTGCAGGTGCATGCCACTGGCACCCAGATTTGGACATGACTTTTTTGAGTTCCCCTTTCAGCATATAAGATTTAAAACACACACATTCAAGCACTTATGTATAACAAATTGTTGTTTGGACAAGTGCACAGTATGGATCTCAATAATAAAAATTATCCATTATTTAATAGTGTTCTGAGATCTTTTTCACCATTCTCCCAGTGGATTATCAGAAGCAGGTCCTTGGATCATTTTTCTTTGGTTCCTTAGGCCTTGAATTCCTATTCCCCATTTTAGCAGGTCTCTTGAGATTTCAGTTTTTGGTGCACTAAATCCTATCTATTGTAAGTTTTTTGTGCTCCCCTCTCATATTCAACTCTCCCTTTACTGGACATTTCTCAAATATGGCTTCCTCCAGCTCCCACATTTTTATTCTTGGGCCAGAGAATGAAAACAAACATCAAGACTCAAGTTTTCATTGTGCCTAAGACTCACTCAGCACATGAAAGTCCCCAACCAACGAGGTAATGTGCACTAGTCCAATTTTTCCTCTCATGGCAAATGCATGAGGTACCTTTTTATTGAGGTGCTTCCATCGGCCCTTTCCTGACATTGCTGATACATTTTCCATCATTAACCACAATGGGTGGGTTTAACTGAACCTTGAGCTACCCCAACAAGGCAGGCTGTGTCTCCTTCTAAAGGGTTACCGCCTTGCATAACAAAGATTGTGGACAATACCCCAGATTATTGGGAATACTCCCATAGTGTAAGCCAATATCCCAAGAAAGACAAGCAAGTTGAAAGAAACTTAGCACGGCAAAGTTTAGTTCTGTTGAAGGGCATGTTATTGGCAGGAAGCCAATGAAGCAACCGCTCTGAGTAGGAAGTCTGAGTAGGAAGTAGGTTTTACCCCTAATGAGTTACTACTTCTGGTATTGATCAGAAGTTGTGTTCAAAATCTTGCTCAATTGCCTCTTTTGAAGCTCAGCTGGCTAGTTTGAAAGGGGATCAGTTTCAGAGCAATCAATGAAACCAGGACAACCATTCCAGAAATAGTTAGAAAATTCTTACTACGCTTGTGCTCTATGAATTAAACTGTGCCTATGAGTTGAACCATGTCCCTAGAACGATTTTACTTACAGGATATACTTTAGTTAAAATAGCTTTTTGTAAGATTATGGCTACGTGTAGTCAATGCTTTCCTTCAAGCAATCACTTTCACAGAAAAATATTCTCCTACAAAGTCCATTCCCAGACAGAATTTATTATCAGCAGCTTCCTCTTAGGAATGGAGGCTTATGAGCTTCCAGTTGAAAACACCTTATTCACATATTGCTTTGGCTCCCTTAGGCAAACTCACCTCAGCAAGTGGTTATGAAACCAACCGCTGTGTGTGGCTGCTTTATTATAAAGAACCTATATGGTAATTCTGCTCCTAATGCTAATAGAAAGAGGAAAGCCTGCTCTCTCTGGAGGCACGTAGCTATGGATTTAAGCACACATATTGAACCCTGAGCACAGGACACAGATTAGACTGCAGTATTTTCAGAGCCATAGATGAATCAGCCAGATCCCAGATGCTTGGCTGAGCATAGGGCAGACTTCTGGTGCCACATTTCTGAGGTAAAGCGTTCTAAGCTGCCAAGACACTATGGTAGGAAGAGGCCTGAGGGAGAATTCTTGGTGGGAAGGAGAAGGGGAAAGTTTGGATTTAGGTTTTAGAAAATGCAAGCCACTTTCTGAATTGCTTGAGGCATCGAGCAGATCAACATGTTTACTAGCCCTCTAGATGCAGAGTATGAGAACACTTCCCACAGCTTACACTCAATCCTTCCTGTCTGGCAGCCTTCAATTCCCTCTTGCAGGAGTTAAGCAGTTTTTAAGAAAGCAAAGGTCAGTGAACGTGATCTAGCTAGTGAAGGAAGCATATCCTTTGGCTTTACAATAGATCAATTTCTATCTCAGAACAAGAGGAAGAGAAGAAACTGGTAATGACATTTTGATGAACAAATGAAAGAAAAATGATAAAAGGAGTGATATTGATCAAGCTGCATTGTATTTATTTTCTGACTTGTTGAATGATGACCCTTGCTACAACTACTTAAAGGAATATATATGTATATGTATATATATATATATATATATATATATATATATATATGCAATACTATGTATTTTCTGTGAGTGCATCTCAATCCACAGTGTAAGTATCTTAAAGATAGGAGAACTCAAATGATCATAAAAATGCAACTAGTAATGGTTTAGTCTCTTATCTGTTGAAAGCCCAGAGGAAGACAGTACAGGCATGAAGATTCCAAGAAGATGGAGGCATACCCCAGCATTAGGATATAGCTCTCACTGTCTTGGCCCAAAGTGACCCCTAAATTGCCAGTAATCACTTCCAAGTTCCAGGAAGTGTGATGAAGGAACAGAAAGAAGGAAATCAAGAAATACAGAACATGTGTTGACTGGCCTTAAAGCAATATCCTAGATGCTATCAGGTAATATTTTTATCTGTATTATCTAAATATTACCACTATTGGGAAATGTTATCACTATTTGACTTACCCTAGACTTCAGTTAAATCTATTGATTCAGAAAGAAGGGTGGATATTATGGTAAGCACCTGAGATGTTTTGCTATGTATATCAAGGGCTATAGAACTCGTGTGTAATGTTTTACTATTTTGTATGAGGAATAGTTGATGCATTTTATCTGCAACTAGAAACTGCTTTCAAGCATAAGAAAAAGAAGAAACATATTTCTTATGCTCCATATGCTATTATATATTGAAAATGTGTATGAAAACATCCAAATGAAGGCACATTGACAATCTATTTTGAACTAATGGGGTGATTTCCCTGAGCATACTCTCATTACATTAAAAAAAATCTGCACTCAATGGAGGGAAGCCAGAAGAGGAACACAATGAGTGGAAAACAGAACAACACACAACAAGAGGCCCATCAGCTCCACTGGTCATAGAAGGAAAAGAAATAAGCAATCCAAAGACAGTGATTGGAAGGGAGGAATAAGAGGGAAAGCGGGAATAATCTACACTATACAAAAGGGAAGAAATGTAAACATCACCTAATATGGAAGAAATACTTGGTGTGGTCAAAGCTCATAGCATTCACAAACTTTATAGACCATGAAAATGATCATTTTCCTTGCATGGTTAAAAAACGTTTGTGACTTTTACTAAGTATCATAATTCCACAATGCTGTGAATTATGTGAGTATTATGTAATCACCTATCTCAATTTTTTTTTAAAGTGGGAGAAGGGTTGGGTTGAGAGGGATGGGTGATTATGTTGTCAGACACATCGTATTCATATACTGTTGTGCAGAATGGGAACTTGTTTGTACAACTACTTAAAGATAATACTAATAAAAACATGTTTAAAAAACAACCTCACAGGGGCTGGGAAGGTGGCTCAGTGGTAGAGTGCTTGTCTTGCATGCATGAGGCCATCGGTTTGATTCCCCAGCACCACAGAAGCAAAAAGAATAAAGCCAGAAGCAGTGCTGTGGCTCAAGGGGTAAAGCACTAGCCTTGAGCTGAAATGCTGAGGGACAGTGCCCAGGCCCAGAGTTCAGGAACCACGACCAGAGACCCCCCCCAAAAAAAACCCCTCACATACTTAAATGAGATATAGTTTTGAACACAGGTTTATAGAATTCTGACAATTTAAATTGTTTCCAAGCCTGTTGTTGTTTTTCTCTTTTTTTTCAATAATTGTGCTCAAATGCAACAACTTAAAATGTATTATCTTTTTTAAACTCTGTATTAGCTTTACCTAGTTAAATAAGTGTATTTCATTTTGATATATCCACATAGGCATACAATGTCCCTTGATTATACTTACCTGTTCATTATTCTCCTTCTCCTCTCCCAGGTTTTTTTTTTATTATTTTAATCATTTTAAGAATACAGCATAGTTGTAGTAAGTACATTTACAATATTGTATAAGATCAGTGTTCACACTTTTCATCCTCCAAAATTCAAATTGTATATTCAGTAAAACAATTTTCCACTCTCCTCTGCTTCAAGATATGCATCAGGTACTATTTTGCTTCCTGTCTCTATCAATTTGACTGTTCTATATAACTGATATAAGTAGAATCATGTAATATTAGATCTTTTTATGACTGGCTTATTTCACTTAGCAAAGTGTCCCAAATATTCATGCATAATATAACAGTTGTCAAAACATAATTCTATTTAAAGTTGAAATAATATACTTCTGTGGGTATAAACCACATTTGCCTTAGCTATTCATTAGTTGATGGCCACTTGGATTGCCTCCAGGTTTTGAGTATTGTACAAAATGAATATGAGAGTACAAGGATCTCTTCCAGACCTTGCTTTTAGATCTTTAGAGTGTATACCCAGAAATTGAGTAATTGGATCATATGAAAATTCTCTTTTCTTCTTTTTTTATTTTCTGTCATGGGGCTTGAACTCAGGTCAGGGCCACTGTCTCTGAACTTTTCCTCAAGGCTAGTGTTTTACCACTTTAAACCACAGATCCACTTCCCATTTTCTGCCCAGGCTGGCTTTGAACCACTATCCTTTTATTTCAGCCCCTGTCTTGAGTGGTTAGGTGACTAGTATGAATAGTCCTGTTTTAAATTGTTTGAAGAGATGCTCTACTGGTTCCCATAGAGGGGTTCCAATTTTACCACACTTTTGTCAACATTGTTCTTTTCTTTTCTTGTAGTTATCCTGCCTAATTCATATGAAGCAGTAATTTTCTTCATTATTTTGACTAACACTTTCTGGTGATTAGTGATGTTAAACACCTTCTTCGTGGGCTGGTTAACACTTTGACTTTATACCATTCTGTGTTGTTTCATGGACACGGTTGATTGAATCCTTTCTTGCCTCCTGATTTGTGTTTTCCCACAATGAATGACCCTACTCTGATGTCAGTTTCCAGTACGTCTTCTGGTCCTGTATCTACAAACCATCATATTGATTTGTACCCCTGTTATTGTAACAGTGAACTAAAGATACAAAATTATGCTCTGGTCACCTATCTACTTCCACTTTTAGATCTCTTTTAGTAATGGCCTTGGGGCATATCCAAAACTTACTAGGTCCTTAAAACCTGTAGAAACTTAGAGCCCCTATATTTAGTTAGTTGTAATGGAAATACGTGACATCCAATTTCACTTTTTTTCCTTTTTGTAAGTTTTTGATAGTAAAAATACTGTACAGGTGTTACAGTTACATGAGTAAGGTAATAAGTATATTACCTATCGAGCACTGGTGCCTCTTCAAGGAAAATAAGATGAAAATTGAGAGCTTTGTAATATAAAAGCTCACCAAAACTCTAGATATATATTTTTCTTCATATGAGTATTTAGAATTGTGTGAAGCTAGAGATATAACCTACTTGCAAGTTAATAATGAACTTGTCACATTTTCGTGTATGCTAGAAGATTTATGATACTCTTGAGTTAGAGGCAAAAAGGAGTTAATTTGTACGACAATAGTGAAAGCCAGTCAGATGTGTGTGGGTATATGTGTGTATTTATATATTTGAAGTGAATCTCCCAGCCCTCAGTGACACGGAGTGAAGTAAAGATAGCCATGTGAAACCTATAGAAACAATAGGTTCTGACTTTGAGCAACTACAATCTATATAATGAGACATAGGCATACCTGAACTTTACTCTGGAGTATGACAATAGCTTAGAAATACCTTATGAAAATATTCTTGCAAATATACTATAGAATATAGAGCAGCTAGTGTTCACTTGAAGGTATGCAAATACATGAGACTGCCATGAAATTATTCTTTTTCTTTTGTTTCTTGAAGGTTCCTAGCTACCAAGACAGATACATATTTCTCCTAATAAGTACATAGCTCTCCTTAAAAATGAGGCTTGACAATTTGTCTAGAATACTTATTCTTTTTCTAGATCTAAGCCTTAAGATGAAATAGGGATTTCAATCCTATCTAGAGTCCAATTCAACAAAAGAAATAGATGGAGTTCAAATTTTACACACCTAGAAGTTTTTCTTTTAGAGACATTTCTTAATGCAGGTGTGGAAGAAATTAAGGAAAAAATAGGTCCACGAATATATTTTAAGAAGATAGTCTATGTATTTTAACAGTATTAAAGGATTACATTTCTGTTTTTTAGTGTGTAAATAGCTATAGTATGTACAAAGAACCAAAGTTCATTCCAGGGCCTATCATGGAATAGAATGTAGCAAATTTTGTATATATTGTTTGTATGTTTATAGAATTCGCCTGTCTCACTTCTCTCCCATTTTCATAAACAGAGCACCTCTTTGACATAATGAAAAACAAACATTATATTTCTACCTCCTACAGGATTCTACACACTTTGCTGTCTGCTAAATATAGAAAAGATTCATGCACAATCCTCATCTTCAAAGAAAAATTTTCAGTAACCCAAGTAGCTTATGAATATCTCCTACCACTATTTTCCCAGCTGTCAAACTAGGTGAGTGATGACTGAATTCTATAAAACATAAAAGCTCAGATATTTCAGAGGCATGCAGTTAGTATCCAATAAAATCTTCTTCACTTGGATATATATTATCACCATCTTTGTGAGTACTTCAGCTTCCTTATTTGAAAACTGCACTGTCCAGTTAACAGAGTAGATGAATCTCATTATTTAAAATTTCATTTAACTGAAATTGGAAGGATTAATTTCTCACACACTATTAACGTTTGAGATTCTGTAGCCACATATAGCCAGTGGCTAGTCTGTTAGACAACGCATATATAGAATATTTCCATTATCAATGATGTTTCTGTAAAAACTGTTTTAGAGTGTGTTTCTGCTTGTTAAGAAATAGTCCATCTTCCTAAACTACATATGCTCCATAGCTGGTACTCAGACTGAAGATCAGACCAGAAATTCTAGAAACCCATCAAGTTAAGATATAGATATAAATTGTTCTACATAGGCACATTTATTTATGAGGAGGAAGAGGATCAAACAGTCAACGTCAGCAGAATCACCTCTCTCAACTCTAGGAATGAATAGATGAAAAATTTAGCAATTCTTTGCAACATTGCTTCTGTGTTTGGAATTGGCTGTGGTATTCTCAATGGTGATTTTGTTGGAAAGTATAAATGTGTAATTATCACATTAGCTCACAGAAGAATTAGGATCTGTGCTTGTAAATGTCATTTGGTATTTATACATGACATTTTAATTTTTCCTGGTATCAGTACACCACAAATATCTTTATATGGTTTCTGAGGATTTTTTTTTACATTTTTTATTGCGAACAAACAGTACAGAGGTTTTACAATTACATGAGCAAGGTAATGAGTTCATTTCTTATCAAGCACTGTTGCCTCCTCCTTTGTTTCCCCTTATGATCCCTTCTCATCTCCGCCTTTCCCACCCCCATGCCTCCCCTTGTGCCAAAGTTGTAAAGGTCGTTTTTCGACATAACGTCTTGTACATCTCATTGTTGCAATGAGTCCACTTGTAAACCTAATAAACAATTTTTTCCCTTCCCCTCCACATACTATACCAACATCAAATACAGTGAAACAGGTATTGTACCAGGGGAGGGGACATACAAAGCAACAAAGGAACCATCTTAATTATGTTAGAAACAATAACAAGAAAGAAAAAGCATTTGAGTACTTATCTTGGATTCATTTCACCTAACATCAACTTATCTGACCTTTTCTGCTTGTCTGAGACATGTACTAGTTATTGTAAATAAGGGAAACCATTGGACCTATGTTTCTTTGGGCCTGGCTTACTTTACTTAATATAATTTTTTCCAAGTCTTTCCATTTCCTAACAAATGGGACAATGTCATTCAATCAACTCCAAATTTATCAAAGACCCCGGAGTCAAAGCAGACACCCTGAAAACATTGCAGGACGGAATAGGAGATACCCTTGGTCTGAGTTGTTTTTTTCATTAATTTTGATTCTTCTTACAGCAGGCATTTCAAAAATTAGTGGAAAACTTAAGACTTTCTTTTGTTTTATAGTCCCATTATTACTCAGTAAGCTTAATAAAAAAAGAGAATCCATGAACTATGTATCTCCCACCACCCTTTTGTTAATTACTGGAGCTAAGAGAACTGGCTCTCCAGAATCTGACCTTCAGAATTCAAGAATGAGGTGGGAATAAGACAAGGAAAGAGAGACATAGTAATTCACACTGGAGTTGCTTTGCTGTCACAATGAACACCTGTTCTCAGACAATCTTTTTGATTCCCACAGTTAGCTTTTATTTGTGCTTTTTTATTAGCATGACAAATATAACTGACTTTCCCAGATTTAGAGTTGGAAATTTGTGGGACACATTCCTTTATTATGTAATCTTTCTTAAAATTGTGTATCATTACTTTGGCTCTTGGTGCCTTTTCCATCCTTGTTGCAAGTATGTATTTCTACAAATGGAGACTTTGGTTCATCATCATGATTAAATTATGAGGATTTTGGAGATTGTGTGATTTGCTATAGAAGTAAGGTATTATGATTAGGACCCTTTGGTCCAGGTTTCATTTCTTTGTCGAATTTTTATTGGGGTCCTTACTCATGGACTCATGTGTAAGTAATTCTTCCAATATTCCAGTATAATCCAGTAGAGTTGGACAATGTATTTGAAATTTAATACATGCCTATAATTCTTTTAAAATATACTTTTAAATATAATATCATAAATAAAAGCTTTGTTTTGTTTTTTGTAATTTTAATATTATTGTCAAGGTTATGTACAGATGGGATATACTTACATAAGTAAAGCAGTTATAACATTTCTTGTGTAACTTGTTACACCCTCCCTCATTTTCTTCCTCTTTCCCTGGCTCTCTCACACTGCCCAAGTTGTACAGATCATTTCCAACATATTGTCACTTTTAATTTCCATTAAGTAAATTTTTGTGCTGTTCCCATCCTGTTCCCATATATATATATATATATATATATATATATATATATATATATATATATATATGCCTACAATTTGGGTTCATATATCTTTTTGATTATTCATTTGTTTATTGCCAAAACTGGAGTTTGAATTCAGGGCCTGAACACTGTTCTCTGTGTTTTTTCCACCTCAGTGCTAGCCACAGTTCCACTTCTGGCATTTTGGTAGTTGAATGGACTTTCTCTGGGAGCTGGCTTTGAACCATGATCCTCAATCTCACCCTTGTGAGTAGGTAGGATTACACGTGTGAGCCTACTTTATACTTTGATTTTCATCTCATTGTATCATGCATATATTTCCTACCCAATAACATCCTTAGAAATTTCATACTGTTCTAAGAGCATCACTTATAATGATTACATGGGAGTCCAGTGTTTATAAATTCCATAATTAATTGAACTGTTTTTATTACTGAAAATCTTTGTTGTCTCCAAAATATTATATGTATCATCAAAGATCTTTTGGATTTTTCACTCTAGTATTCATTTTTTATAGAAAAGTATCTGCGAGTTAGAAAGAACCAAATACAAACTTTCTTCTTACATAATGATCCATCTTAACTTGGCTCATCTAAAACAGTAAGTTACTCCTCCCTGTGAATTTATTCTTTTTCCCAGCATGTAGTTCCAATTTTGTAACTTTTACCCACCTTACCCACTATAAACTTTGTCTGAAATGACTCTTGCTATCATCCAGTTTTTGTAAAAACCTTTTCCATGGTATTTCATTAATAGGAAGCCATATTTAAATAATAGCAACTTAATGTCATCATTTCCACTGGTATCTGCATTTCAGCCTGGAACAGGATTTTATTTTAATGGAAGAATCAGAGCATCATTGGAAGGCAGAGATTACTCTTATGAACAAATTTGATCTTTCATTGCTTATTTTTGTCCTGGAATTTGAAGGCTAAAGATTACCAACTCATATATCCTCTGTTGTCACTGTATTTGATTCCAGTTCCCTGCATCTTGTATATACATTTTTCTAATTTGGGGAGGGGAAGGATAACAAAATGCTGAAACAAGGATAGTGGTTGACCAATTGTAACAATGAGATGTACAATACACTATGTTGAAAATGAACTTCACAACTTCGGGATAAAGAGAAAGAAGAGTTAGGGAAGTAAGGAGAGAGAGGAATGTAGGAGGAAAACAAAGGATGGAGAAACAATGCTCAACGGGAAATGTACTCATTACCTTACTCATGTAACTGTAACCCCTCTATACAATATTTTACAATAAAAATATTTTTAAAAGATTACCAGCTCATACTCCCACAGTTTACTTGTTATACACCTTAAATTCTTCATATGGCTGAAAAGGGGAAAGCAAAAAGACAGCAACTTTCAATATAGATTGTCTATTTTTGTACTACCAAGATGCCAAATGCAGTGCCAGGTGCACAGGAACCCAGAGTACAGTCATTAAGCTCTAGAATTCTGAATTGTTTGATTTGGCTAGAAATCTCTTAATTTTATTATACACAATATGCAGAAATGTCCTGAAAATTATTCTTGCAGAAAAACCTTTCCTACAAAATCAGGAAAATTTGACCAAGTCAAAAAGAGTAAAATAACACAAGAAGAATTCTATTCCTGTTTATATAAAAGCTAGGATTCAACATGGGTCTACTAATAGTCTGAAGAAGACAAACAATTATTTAAGTGAGTTGTTATTATAAATGTAATGATATATGAACTCTGCCTGGGGAGTTGAAAAGAATCCTTCCTGCACAGTGTCTTGATACATAGGAAGGGAGAAAACAAATATTCTGTAAAATGATGAAAAACTTAGGAAGTTCAGTATTCTCCAAATATTATGACCAAGGAATGTAAGGCATCAGGAACAAGGTGAGTTGGAGAGTGAAATTGGAGAGATGGAAATGGCCATATAGCTTGGTGTTATGGCACTTTCATAATATGCACAGGGCCCTGGGTTCAATCCCCAGCAATAAAAATGAAGGAAGGAAGAGACCAAGAAAGATTTGTGAGGTAGGCCTAGCATCATCATAGAAATTTTATTCTCTTCTTCTTTTTTTTTTTTTTTTTTTTTTGGTTGGTCATGGGGTTGAACTCTGGGCTTGGGGGCTTTCCAAGTGCTCTTGAGCTCCAGGCGAGGGCTCTACGACTTCAGCCACAGTGCCACTTCCGTTTTCTAGTGGTTTATTGGAGATAAGAATCTCATGAACTTTCCTGCTTGGGCTGGCTTTGAACGATGATCCTCAGATCTCAGCCTCCTGACGAGCTAGGATTACATGCTTGAGCCACTGGTGCCTGTCTACAAGTTTTATTCTCTAGCCCAGGATTTCATATTCTTAATTACACATTATTACTGCATGGGAGATTTTAAAAGTACCGTTGCCCAATTCTCAGCTGTTTTATCTGAGTGGGAACAGATATATCAACTTCAGCTGATATGACATGGGGGCACCAGTAAAACAAACAGGATAAAGATATCATGGTAGCATATAAGAGTGTAGAACTTGAAAACTTTTCTGTGAGCAGAAAAATAAGTGCACATAGTATGTTAGCCTAAGTATGATTATAGATCAGTCTGAGTTTAAATGAACCAATATACCAGTTTTGCAACCTCTTTTTAAACCTCAGTTTCCTATTTTGGACATGGAAGCCCTTGAGACTACAGTGCAAGAGTGTTCATAAAGTGTTTTCTGGGTATGCATTTTAAAATTTATTATAACTACCATTAGTTGATTTGTTTATATAGTGTAAATTTGAACTAGGTGTTGATGAGCAAAGCAGAAGACGATGAAGTGTCCTGTCATAGGTCTCTCGGGTACTTGATGTCATTCCTCACACTCCAAAATTTGTGAAGTCAGAATTGGACAAAAGGGCACTTTTAAACGTTTCTCTATGGAGCTTTAGCATTTTTCAATATCAGAAGGACTCTGGAAAGATGGAAAAATAAAATAGAGAAAGTGGCGCTGGGAAGGTGTCTCAGTGGTAGAGTGCTTGCCTTACAAGCATGAGGCCCTGGGTTCAATTCCTCAGCACCACATAATCAGAAAAAGCCGGATTTGGGGCCTAGGCTTAAGTGATAGAGCGTTGGTCTACAGCTGAAGAACTGTGGGACAGTGCCCTGGCCCAGATTTGAGGCCGCACAACCAAAGGAAAGAAAGGAAGAAAGAAAGAAAGAAAGGAAAGAAAGAAAGAAAGAAAGAAAGAAAGAAAGAAAGAAAGAAAGAAAGAAAGAAAGAAAGAAAGAAAGAAAGAAAGAAAGAAAGAAAGAAAGAAAGAAAGAAAGAAAGAAAGGAAGAAAGAAAGAAAGAAAAAAACCACAACACTCCTTTTCAGCTGGCTTACTGTCAGTCCTTTTATTTCTGAATGAGGCCCTGTTTTAAAGTTCAGGAGTGAAATTTATTTGGTGTTGTTTATTTAAATCCAATTCATGAAGTTTTGCTTGCATGACTTAATTACCATCCATGTACTCACAAAGGCCCAATTCTATAACATTACATTTGAGATAGAATTTCGATATGTGAAACTGGATGAAGGGAGTAAATAAATGTATTGTACATATACATTCTTTTCTTTTCCTATAAGATTGTGGATCTAAGAACAGTAAGATCCAGACATTGAATGATCTCAAAGCTGAATCTTAGCCATTCTATGATTCTGGAGTTTTATATTGATCTGGATTATTTAATTCTCTGCCTTCACTACAAGTTTATTTGGAGAATACATATGATAATTACACTAAGTGAGAAGTTTAAAGAATTATTTCATATTGTTTACTTTTAATTTTTTGGTAAATACTGGGATTCAAATTCAGAGCCTGGCATTTGCCAAGCAGCCACCATACCACTTGATTCATGCCACATCCAGCAATTTTTGCTTCGATTATTTTTGAGATAGAACCTTGCATTTGTTTATTCCTAGGATACCTGGATAGTGAACTTCCTAGTTGATGTCCAACATAGGTAGGATGACAGCCACACATTGGCACATCCAGCTTTTATTGTTTGAGAAGAAGGTCTCTTGTATGTCTTCTAGCTTAACCTTGAAGAGTGACTATCCATATTTCCATTTTCAGAGTAGCTAGGATTATAGGTATAAACCACCTCATTTGGTTTGTCTTATTTATGTTTATGAAAGTTCTGAAAGTATGTGAAAATTCTCAAAAAGTTTACTAACCATACCCAGATTCTAGGTGATCCACTTATATTTATTCTGTCACAAACACTGTTTGTGATATTGCACATCAAGAATACAAATATGTATTGCTAATGCCAATTTAAAGAGTTGTGATGATCTAATTCCTATGTGTGGATTTGTTTCCTGGCAAAACATCCTGAGTACATAGGCCAAAAATTTAACAGTCCTACAAGCAAAAATTACTTCTAGTATGATCAACAGTTTGCAAATAAGGGTTCCATGCCTGCAGAGGAGACAGGTGACAGGGCAATTCCCTGCTGTGACCCTATAATAAATCTGCACTTTTCAAAATAGCAGAGTGGTGAATTTTGTCAAAATTATTATACGGGAACTTTCTTCACCTGATAAAGAGTACTGCATTAGAATGAAAATATTCCCAGTTCTTTTGAAGTCAGGCAAAGATGTCAAACATTTGTATTCAAACACATAGCAAGCATTTTTGCTAATATAATGAAGAAAAATATAAAGTTCTTCACAAATAGCTTTTATTTATATATATAAAGGACTCTTAAACACACGGATAAGACAATAAATAACCCAATTAAGAAGATACAGAGAGAAGGCAAATAAGCACATCCAAAACCCATACATTACAAGAATGTTATAGAAATTCTTCTCAATTGTGTTCAGATAATGTTTTCTGGAATGTTAGGAATGTAAATAATTTCACCATCTTGATTCTTCCAATAATAATTTTCAAAAATGCATAAAGAACTTCAGAATTCATGGAATTTTTATTTCATGTTCTGTGCATAACACTTTACAAAAGTTATATTCTTTATTTCTGGAAAACACCAATATTTTTACCTGTTTACAAGAATAAAACAACACATGACAACTCTAAGAAACATGTACAATATCACCCAGCTAGCACAAAATTTATAAGTGTTAGTATAGTCATGGGGTTTGCAAATCATGAAATGAATTTGAGCCATGATTCTAGTTTCTGCTCAGTCTCAGTTGTCATTTACACATCAGCCTTCAGAAACACACGAAGTCTCCTCTTGCCTCCATTTCTGTATTATGAAAACGAAGACAACATCCTCCTAACCCTAGATGATGAGATATATAACACCATCAGATGAAACAGAACACACATTTGCATTCTAAAAATCTTGCTTAAAAGTGTATCCCAAATTCTAAAAGAAATTACCCTAATTTTTAAAATTGATATAAAATCAACTCAATCATTCCTCACATTCTGACGCATAGCTATGAAGTGCATTTTCATGAAACCATTACCTCTCCTTTCGAGCTCATTGAACTCGAATTTACAGAGTTTTTCTGTAACCAAACGAGTTGTAAAGAATTTCCTGTGAATTACCCAAATAATGGTATTCATCTGTGTAAATGACTTCACAAAACTTTTAAGGCAATTGAAGAAGGAAATTGTAGCCAAACAATGCATAGACAATATCTTGAAAATTGTATCATAATCTTTTTCCTTTTTCTTGTCTCTTTTTTTTTTCAGGAGAAGGGATTGAACTCAGAGTCTCAAACTTTCTGGATAATTGCTCTTGATCCATACACCTAGCACTTTGTTGAGCTTTAGATTTCTTTTCAGATAGTTTCTTATTAACTGCCTAGACTGGCCTCAAACCGTTATCCTCCTACATTTGCCTCTTATAAACATGTGGCACCAGTTTGTTTTAAATATTGAAGTACCTGTATCACATTTTTACCATACAAACAGCAAACCTCCTATACTTTCCACTGTCTAGCTCTTAAGTAGTTAGAATTGTAGGCATGTACCACTATATCAAGCTGAATTTTTCTAAAAAGAAATCTTTAGTAGCTCTGATAACAAAGAAATATTCACTAACTTCTCTTTAGTCTCCAATTGTCTACCTCTGTAACTTCTTTCTCATTTTTCTCCTCACTGAAGACAGTAAGTTTGTGATAAGTTCAGTTTTGTTAATGCTTTCAAAATATTCCTTTTTAGTCTACATTCTTCATGCCTCATGTTCCATATCATAGTGATTTTCCTTACCAAAAATATTTGTCTCAGCCTGGAGACGTGACTGATGCCTACATCCCTAGGTACTCTGGAGGCTGAGATGCAAAGATTGTAGTTGGAAGCCAGCCAAATATTTTCTATCTAAAAGGAAACTGGGTGCATCCTAGTAACATAAAAATCATTATCTCATATTTGTTATAATAACATCTTACAAATTTAAGGTTATTCATTTGATAACTTTAATAGAAACAAGAAATACACATGAATTTCTCTCAGGAAATCCAAGTCATTCATTAAAACCCTAACTTGTTTCGGGAAAGAGATAAAATCTCATTCAGAGAACATAACTAGGTGCCATTGTTAGATTCTCCTTTCTGTCACTATCAAAGATGCTTCAGAGGAAACAGACCTAAACAGATATGAGTCCTGGAACATATTGTAAATGCCAGCATTGAATGATCTCTCTATGGTAAGAAAGACAATCCACAAATTTTCACGCACCTAAACAACCCATCATGTTGCTTTTCTCTGAGCCTGGATGAGTTTGTCCTTCTGTGGCACTGAAGGTGTGTATCTTTTTCTATATTCGGTCTATATGGAGTTCTATTTCCTCTTGCAAACATTCTGAGAAGCTCTTCCCAGGCCACAAGAAGTACAGATAAATTATTCATCCCATATTCTCCCCTCACAGCTCTCCTGTCCTGAAAAACTGTTTACTGAAGAAAATGGAACAATGATTGCACAATGATATAAACCTGAGTGAGCATTATCACACTAGTCATTACACCAGAGAAGAACAAGGCTGTTTTCTCATAAGATCGAAATATGCTAGTTTTATATGCATGTTTTATGCGTTCAAAATACAATTAAGTAATTCACTATCCTGGAAATGATTGGCCAGACCTAAGAGTTAAGTGTCTTAAAAGCTAAAGACAAGGTTTTTGTGAGTTTTATCCAAAGGGAGGGAAGAAAGTTAAAATCCATAGTTTATTTTGTAGAATCAAAGTGGTAATACAAAATGAGAATCACAAAAAAATCTTTGCCCAGTCTAGATCTCCGGTGCTGCCCTCAGCATGGTACTTTCTGTCTTTTCTGGGCGTGGTTAGGTCCTCCTGCCCAGTGGATCAGTTGTCTTCAAGGCATCTTGGTCCTGAATTGGGACTTGGATTACCCAGTGGTGGTTGGGCCCTGGCCAAGGACAGGACACAGACCACTTCCATGGAATGACTTCTTTGCCCGGCATGTAAGTAGGATTACAAGTGGAATTTCTCTGAACTTGACTCCAGAAGGCAATCACTGAACCAAAAGTCAAGGCCAAACAAACTCCTTCTCCCCTCCTCCATTCCTCCCTTCCTCCCTCCTTGGGAAAGAGCAAAATAATTTTGCAGGTTTTGGTACACACACAAATCACCCACCATCTCCCCTGGTAAACTAGGTTGCAAGTGATTAAGTCATGCAATTCCATTAGGCCACACTCATTATTCTGGACAACATCTTCAGGTTGTTTGGTGTTTTCATTTTTTTTTTTCTTTTTGTTGGTCGTTGGGTTGAATTTCAGCTCGAGCCAAGCTCTCTACCACTTGAGCCACAGTGCCACTCCCTGTTTTCTCATGGTTAGTTAGAGATCAGTATCTGACAGAATTTCCTGCTAGGGCTTGCTTTGAATCATGAATTAATTTTTTAAGTTTTTTACTGTAAAAAAGCTGTACATAGGGGTTACAGTTACATGAACAAGGCAATGAGTGCATTTCCTATTGAGCATTGTTGCCTCCTCCTTTGTTTCCCCCTACCACTCCTTCCCTCCCACCTCTATAACTAAACCCCTCCCCCGCTGAAGTTGTAAAGTTCATTTTCTTTAAAAAAAATATATGTATGTCTATACATATATATACGAATATATATACATATATATATATATATATATACACATATATATATATATGTATATATATATAATAAAAATGTTGTAGAGAAGGGTTACAGGTACATAAGTACGGTAATGAGTACATTCCATAGCAAGCATTTAACTCTTCCTTTGTTTTCCCTCTACCATCACTTCCCTCCCCCCTCCCCAACACCTCCTGACCCCCTCCCCTGCATTGTAAAGTTCGTTTTTTAACATAGTGTCCTGTACATCTTGTCATCACAAGATGGGTCAGCCTGCATCCTCATTTAAACGTTCCCCAATATCCTTTCCACTCCCCAAATTACAAAATTGTATGTACAAGTGCAGAACACCAGTATCAGATCCAGTGAAAACAGGAGTTACACGGTGGGGGGGGGGGGGGGCGGGAAACATACAGAAGAAACAAAAGATTCACATAGTGCATTTTAAGTACATTATAAAACACTAGCAATAAAGAAAAAACCACTGTGTCCCTGTCTTAGGGTACATTTTGCTTCACATTATCTCATGTGTTCGTGTGTACATAGCCTTTGAACTTCTCTGCTTGTTCTAGACCTATGCTAGGAATTGCAAACAAGGGAAACCATGGAAACTATATTTCTTTGGGCCTGGTTTACTTCAGTTAATATAACTTTTTCCAGTTCCTAACAAATGAGGCAATGTCCTTCTTCTGATGGAGGCACAGAATTTCATTGTATATATTTATAACACATTTTCTTGATCCATTCATACACTGAGGGGCATTTGGGTTGGTTACCTATCTTAGCTATGGTAAATAATGCTGTGATAAACATGATTGTGCTGGTAGCTTTGGTATTACCCTGTTTGTGATTATTTGGGAAAATCCCAAAAGTGGGATTGCTGGGCCATAATGGAGCTCTATATGGAGTCTTTTTTTTTTTTTTTTTGTTGGTTGTGAGGCTTGAACTCTGGGCCTGGGCTCTGTCCCTCAACTCTTCAGCTCAAGGCGAGCGATCTACCACTTGAACTACAGCGCCACTTCCAGTATTCTAGTGGTTTATTGGAGATAGGATTCTCATGGTCTTTCCTGCACAGGCTGGCTTTGAACCATGATCCTCAGATCTCAGCCTCAGTAGGTAGGATTACAGGCGTGAGCCACCAGCGCCCTGCAGTTTGGAGTCTTTTGAGGAACCTCTATACTGCTTTCCAGCGTGATTCAACAAGTTTTTACTCCCACCAACAATGCAGTAGGGTTCCCTTCTACCCACATGGCCTCCAGCATCTGTTACTACATTTCCTGATTATAGCCATTCTAACTGGGATGAAGTGGAATCTCAGTGTTATCTTGATTTGTATTTCTTTTATGGCTAGAGGAGCTAAGCATTTCATCATGTGTCTATTGGCTATTCTTATTTCCTTTTCAGAGTAGTCTCTCTTTAAATATTTAGCCCATTTGTTAATTGGGCAGTTGTTTGAGGATTTGTTTTTAGGAGATTTAGTTTTTTGAGTTCTAAGTATATTTTAGTCATGAGACTCTTGTCCATTGTTTGGCTAGTGAAGATTTTCCCCGAGTCCGAGGGCTTTCTGTTGATCTTGCGAGCCATGTCTTTTGCCTTGCAGAAGCTCTGCAGTTTCATGCAATACCATTTGCCTAACCTTTCTTTGATTTGTTGTGCTTCTGGGTCTGTATTAAGAAACTTTTGGCTTGTGCCAAAGAACCTTAGAGTTTCTCCTATTCCTTCCTGTCATGTTTTCATGGACTCTGCTTTTCTTTAGAGGTCTTTGATCCATTTGGAGTTGATTCTGGTGCAGGGTGTTAGATACGGTCCTATCTTTAGTTTTCTACAAGTTTTTAACCAATTTTACCAACACCATTTACTGAAAAATCTGTTTTTTCTTTCCATTCAACTTCTTTTTTTTTGCGGGGGGGAGTCCGATTGTGGGCCTGAACTAAGGGCCTGGGTGCTGTCCCTCAGCTCTTCAGCTCAAGGCTAGAGCTCTACCACTTGAACCACAACACCACTTCTGGCTTTTTTTTCTGCTTATGTGGTGCTGAGGAATAGAACCCAGGGCCTCATGCATGCAAGGCAAGCACTCTACCACTGAGACACCTTCTCAGCCCCCATTCAATTTCTTTAGCACCCTTATCAAAGGTTGGGTAGCTATAGATCTGTGGGCTCATTTCTGGGTCTTCAGTCCTAAACAATTCATCCTAGGGTCTGTTCTTGTGCCAGTACCAAGCTGTTTTGATTACTATGGCTTTTTATTAGAGTTTTGAAATTTTGAATTGATATTCCTCCAGTGCTGCTCTTTCAACTAAGGATTGTTTTTGCTATTCAGGTTTTTTTATTGTTCCATATGAATTTTTGGATTGCTTACTCTATTTCATTGAAGAATGAAGTTGGGATATTGATAGGTATCGCAATGAATTTGTAGGTAGCCTTGGGCAATATTGCCATTTTCACGATGTTAATCTTCCCAATCCAGGAGCATGGGAGATTTTTCCACTTGCTTAGTTCTCCTTTAAATCTTTTTTTTTAAGTTTTTAAAGTTTTTGTCATAGAGGTCATTCATCCATTTGGTTAACTTAACTCCTAAGTATTTTATTCTTCTGTGGGGCTATTGTAAAAGGGATTGCTTTCCTAATTTCACCTGCCCTCTACTCATTATTGGAATACAGGAAAGCTATTGATTTCTGAGGGTTAATTTTATACCTTTCTTTTTTGCCAACGTTTCCAATCAGCTCAAGTAATTAGAAGTTGAATCTATAGGTTTCTGTAAATGCAAGATCATATCTTCTGCAAAGAGGAAGAGTTGTACTTCATTTCCCCCTATTTGGATACCCTTTATGTCAGCGTCTTCTCTTATTACCCTAGCTAGGCATTCTAATACTAGTTTGAAGAGAACTGAAGGGAGTGGACATTCTTGTCATGTTCCCGGAATTTAGAGGAAATGGTCTTATCTTTTGCCATTAAGTATAATGCTGGCTGTAGCTTTGTCATATACAGCCTTTATTGTATTGTGGAATTTTTCATGGATTCCTAGTTTATCCAGAGCCTTCATCATAAGTGTTGGATCTTGTGAAAGTTTTATTCCACATCTATTGAAATAATCATGTGCTTCTTATTTTTGCTCTTGTTGATGAGATGAATTATATCGTTTTGTTTATGTTCAACCAGTTTTGCATCACTGAAATGAATCCTGTTTGATCTCAGTGTATGATTTTTTTTGATGAGTTGTTGAAGTTGATTGGCCAAGATTTTATTGAGAAATTTTGCATCGAAATTCATCAAAGAAATGGGTCTATAGTGATCTTTCTTTGATGAGTCCCTGGTTTTAGGAGGAGGATTATGCTGAATTCATAAAAAGAGTGTGGTAGGTATGATTTACTTTTAATTTCATTGAGGAGATGGAGGAGTATTGGTGTGAGTTCTGCCTTGAAGGCTTTGTAGAATCCAGATGTAAATCCATCTAGTCCTAGGCTTTTCTTTGGTGGGGGGTCTTTTTTCTTTTTTTGCCGGTCATGGGACTTAAACTCTGGGCTTGGGCGCTATCCCTGCACACTTCAGATCAAGGTGAGCACTCTACCGCTTGAGCCACAGCACCACTTCCGTTTTCTCTAGTGATTTATTGGAGACTCACGGACTTTTCTGCCCAGGCTAGCTTTGAACTGTGATCCTCAGATCTCAGCCTCCTGGTAGCTAGGATTACAGGCGTGAGCCACTGGCACCTGGGAAAAGTTGGAGGTCTTTTATTGCTGCTTCTATTTTGATGCTTGATATGGCTCTATTAAGTTGGTTTAAATCATCTTGTTTTAGTTTGGGCATGTCAATATTTGCTAGAAATTTGTCCATACCTTTAAGATTCTCAAACTTACTAGCATAAAGTTTTGAGAAGTATCCTATTAGTATATCCTAGTCTTGGTTATTTCTTTTTTGTTTTTTTTTTTTTTGGGGGGGGGGGTCTGGTCATGGGGCCTGAACTCTGGGCCTGGGCGCTATCCCTCAGCTCTTCAGCTCAAGGCTAGTTTTCTACCACTTGAGCCAGAGTGCCACTTCCGGCTTTTTTCTTTTTGCTTATGTGGTGCTGAGGAATCTAACCCAGGGCCTCAAGTATGCAAGGCAAGCGCTCTACCACTGAGCCACCTTCTCAGCCCCTGAATCTTGGCTATTTCTACAGTGATGTTTCCATTCTAATCTCTGAGTTTGTCTATTTGGATGTGTACTACATTTTTCTGATTAGATTTGGTTGGGGTCTGTCAATTCTATTAATTTTTTCGAAGAATCAACTCTGTTTTGTCAATTCTTTCTATAGTTTTTCTTTAAATGTAATTTATTTAATTTGGATTTAATTTTAATTATTTGTTCCCATCTACTGAATTTGGGTTTAGCTTGTTCTTTTTCAAGGAACTTTAGGTGACTCATTAAATTTTTAGTTTCAGATCTCTCCAATTTGTTAATGGAGGAACTCAGAGCTATAAACTTGCCTCTGAGTACTGCCTTTCTGTGTCCCAGAGAAGCTGGTAATTTGTGTGCTCGTTTTTGTTGAATGTCATGAACAGTTGTGTTTACTTTCTAATCTCTTCCTTCCACTGATGATCCAAGAGTGTGTTGTTCAGCCTTCATGTTTTACAGTATTTCCTTTGGGGGCTTTTGATGTTGAATTCTAATTTGATTCCCTTGTGGTCTGAGAGAATACAGGGCATAATTTCAATGTTTTAAAATTTGGACAGATTTGCTAAATGGCCTAGAATGATATCTTTTTGGAGAATGTCCCATGTGCTGCTGAGCAGAAGGTGTAATCTGATGCTGCTAGGTGACATATTCGTTAAATGTCTGTTAAGTCTAGTTGATCTATGCATATTTTAAGATCCGAGGTTTCTCTCTTGAGTTTATGCCAGATTGATCTCTCTATTGAAAGGAATGGTGTGTTAAAGTCCCTAACAACTAATGTCTTTGAATCTATGTGAGACTGGATTGAAAGTAGTGTTTCTTAGATAAATTTTGGTACTCTATTATTTGGTGAGTTGATATTTAGGATCATAATATCCTCCTGAAGAAGAGATCCTTTAATTAGTATGTAGTGACCTTCTTTATCAGTTCTCATTGATTTTAATTTGAAGTCTATTTATATGATATTAGGATTGCAAATCCTGCCTGTTTATGGGGTCCATTTGCTTGATATATTTTATTTCAGCCTTTCACTTTCAGAATGTTCATTTTTTTGGGCAAGGTGTGTCTCTTGAAGACAGCAGATAGAAGAATCTTGCTTTCTGATCCAACTGGACAATATATGTCGCTTAATTGGAGAGTTAAGACCATTAATATTGAGGGTTAAGACACAGAGGTGTTTGTCTGTCCCTACCATTTTATCCATTTTTTTGGGGGGGGGGGGGAAGCTGTGCCTTGGCTGTTCTTGTGATTACATATTTCTGTGTTTGTGGAGCACTTAATTGACTATATTCTCTTCTAGTTGGTTTTCTATATGTAGAACCTCTTTGAGGAATTTTTGAAGAGCTGGTTTGGTAGCGGTATATTGCATCAGATTTAACGTGCTGTGGAAGGTTTTTATTTGTCTTTCTGCTGTGAATGAGAGGTTAGCTGGGTAGATTATTCTTGGTTGGTAGTTATTTGACTTTAGGACATGGCATACCTCTTTCCAGGACATTCTTGCTTTTATAGTGTCTTCTGTGAAATCTGAGGTAATTCTGATTGGGTTACCTTTATATGTGATTGATCTCTTCTCCCTGGCAGCTTTAAGAATTCTTTCTTTAGTGGCTATTGAGCGGTATGGATTGTAATGTAGAGGTGGGATGTCCTATTCTGGTCTATTTGGGATTCTAAAAGCTTTTTGTATGTGTATGGGCCTGTCCTTTTGTATATTTGGGAAGTTCTCTGCTAGGATTTTGCTGAATGCATTTCCTAATGCATTGGCTTCCCTCTCCAGCCCCTCTTGTATTCCTATTTTCTCAAATTAAGCTTTCTGAACGTTTCATCTATTTCCTGCATTGATTTGTCATGCTTAATTTTGTTATGAAAAATGGTGTGCTCTTTCTCTATGGAGTCTAAACTGTCTTCAGCTACATATATTCTTTCTTCGGCTTCTTCCATTCTAGGTTGAAGACTTTGTACTTTGGTGTTTATCCCCTTTCCTTCTTGCTGGTCTTCTTAATGGTGCCCAGCTCTTTATTAAGGTTCTCTTTCAAGTCTTGAATAGATTGCCTTACCTCCTGGAGATGGTTATCAGATTTTTCTTTCCACTCCAGAATCTAGGTTCCTATCTTTTCATTAGATTCTTTCTCCCTCTGCTGGAGTTCCTCTACCTTTTTATTTGTCGAGGCCATGAAGTCACCTATTAACTTCTGGTTGGCCTCTTTGCACTCTCTGATAACCCCATGAAGGGTTTCCAATTTTTCATTCAGCAGGTTTACCAGCCATGCTTTTAATCTATCTTGATCATTATCTTCTATGTCATACTGGGACTGCTATGTAGCTTGTTTATGTGGAGATGGTGGTGGGATTTGTTTATTGGCTATTTTTCTTGTGTTTCTGCAGTTAGTTCTGCCCATTTGGAGACAAGAACCACGCTGCTACAAGAGTAGGACAGTCTTTTAGTACCGGAGCCAACCCGATGTCATGTAGATGGGTAGATCTTAGGGTTTCAGTGGTAAGGTGAGATGTTTTCCTGTTTAGCTCTCTTTTTCTTTGCTTGCAGGGGATATTTTGGCTTTGGGGTCGAGATTGCATATTGTTGTAACTTTTGAGGCAATCTAGGTTTGTTTAATAAGTAGTCTGCTCCTTAGAGTTAACAAGATGGGCCCCTTGTACTCAAAGTGGTCAAATGGAACCAATTTTGTAGTCAAATGTAGAACCAACTGCAAGTTGAGTCACATATAAATCATTAAGGATCAATGGGCTGGATTAGAATGAGAAATGAAGGGTTAAGATTAGAAAGATATAAATTTAATTTCAGAAGAGAACTTGGGTATAATGATAGTAGAAGGGTAAGAACAGCTTAGGGGAGAGGTATATGTAGTAGGAAGAGAATAAATACCTTGTTACTGAATGTAACAGGTTGAAAAGAATTTGAAGAAAGGTTATGTAGGGAGTAGCTTGGAGATCGAGATGAAAATAAGAAAGTGTATTGGGGAGGCTTGCTGAGATTAGAAAAATATCAGTCAGATATTATTGAAAAGTTGCTTACTCTGTTAACTCCTGTAATTATTGTTTACTCACATAGAAGGAGGCCTTATTTGTGCATAGAACTAGACAGGGTAGCCCTGATGGAGTAATAGTATAAGGTAGAGAGAGACAGAGAGGTTAAGGGGGAGTGAGAAGAAAAGAAAGAAGAAAAAACTTACAAATTAGCAAATAGTATAGTAGAAGCAGATACCAAATAATAATGAAAAACAGAAGTTTTAAGTGGAATAGCAAATTCTAAATCACAATACACATAAGTAACAAATAGAAATACAAATGAACAACAAATGATCAGACATTACAACTAACAACGCAGAACAAAAACCAGAAGAAAATACTAAAGAATGGATTTTTCAGGTTCTTTGGGGAGTTTATTCTCCCTGTGGTACTCAGAGCAGATTCCTGATGGAACCTTGTGTGCCTTGCTGTAGTCCACTTTCTTTGTGGCTTGGTTGGGAGCAGATGGCTTTTTGATTGGGGAGGGTGCCTGCTACCTAGAGTTCCATTCTCAGGCCTGGTGGCAGGCAGTTTTGGGAGTTTCAGGTTTGTAGACTGCTATCATAGGCCTGGAGTTGGGTTCCCAGGCTTTCCCAGGTAGCCACAGGAGCCTTAGGAACAGAGCTTATGTCTGTGTTCAGTTTTGATGTAATCCATCCCTTTTGGAAGTGGGCTTGTGTCAGGGAGCTTTGGGATCCCTCAGAGAATTACCACCCCCAGGGCATGGACCCAGGTGTGTTATTCACAAGTCTGTAGTTGTTGGTGTGCTTGACCACAGAGCCTGTGCTATGGTGGCTAAGATGGAGTTGTCAGGTTCTAAAGGAGAGGGTCTGTGTGTTAGTAGATCAAGTTGGGGGGATGGCCTTGCTGATGCTGAAGGGTCTCTCTCCTATGTGGTGGTGTGAGGAGTCCTGGCACTGGGAGGACTGGGTAAAGGTTGGAGTGGCAGGCTGGTGTGGATTGTGGGGGGAGCCGTGCTGGTCTGTAGCAGACATGGTGGGAGGTGGCAGGCGCTGGAAGCCTTGGGGGTTTCTGCCTGTGGCTGCTAGGTGTGTCACCAGAAATGCCTGCAGAAGCTTGGTCATGCAACAGCTGTGTGAGCCAGGGGTCTGTGCAGGGCAGCAAGGAGGGAGAAGTCCCATCAGAAAGCTCAATAGGCTGCGCAATTGGCCCATAGAGCATAGAGCGATTGGCTGCAGCTGTGGTTTCCTGGAGATCTTGTGCAGGGTTGATAGGGGCCTTCTGGGAACCTGCCAGTGCTGCAGGTATGGGCTGATTTTGGGGGCTTACCCGGTGGTGCCAATTTCTGGCCATTGTAATGGTGGTGGTAATACTAAGTTTGCTCCTTCTCCATGGGCTGGGCAGGGGGGAATGGGAGAGGCATTCACCAACTCGGAGATCTTCACTAGATTCCCTTCTAGCATTTCACAGGTATAGTATTGAGCACTTTCTTCAGCTTTTGGGTGCTCCTCTGCTAAAACTCTGCAGAAAGTCCTAGTGCAGCATTGCATAGACCTATGTGGTACAGGTGCTCCACAGGAGTCCCATTCACTTTTTCTCTTTTGCCTTTTCTTGTTTGCCTGCTAGCATAGTCCTTTTGTAGTAGAAAAAGACTTTAGGTATTTAAAGTTTGATTGGAGTGGATCTCTTGAGGTAATCGGTGGCTGTGGCACTAGATCTTTTTTGGTCAGAGATACTTAGTGGCTTGCCTATAAGAACCTCAGCATTTTCCAACAACCCGTCTGGATATTTATATTATATTTATTCTTAGTGTTTATTAGAGCATTGCAGTTTTTCTGGAATTTAAGGTTTTCTGTGAAACTTTTTCTTCAATAATCCAACAGCATTAAATATTATATTTAAAAGATGTCCTATAGCACCTAGATTTTGTAATTATAATATTAAGATGAAATTCTTATTGTTTGTACAAAAATCCTTTTAAAGTCCAAACAGGAAATATGCTCATTTCATCAGTCTTGGGTCTACTTCCTCTCCAGTATCTTTCTTGTTTTGAAACAAGTGTCATGGATGTCTGTCCATTCCAAAGTAAGATTACTCCATTAATTCATTAGAAAAGGAATACAATCTTCTTGCCTCTAAAGACAGCTTTGAGGATAATGATAATGTGATAATTCACATCTGTGAATTTTCAAAATTATATTGATTATTTTTTGTAAACCAATCATTAAACAGTTTCCAAAAAACAAAATAAAGATAATGTTCTGCTTTCACAGGTTAAAATCTAGTAATTCAGCAAAATGTATTCTATTCTTCCCAGATTGCATGATGAAGAATTTCTCTTTCATCATAACCCTTACAACCACTGACCCCTCCCTTCAAACATGTAGCTTTATTCAATTTTCCTGTTCTAGCTTTCATTTTGGTACTAACATTAGTAATCTTCTAGTATTTGACAATGAAATGCCATTTATTGATAGAGAGCTCAATTCATATTGACATAGTCAGACTCATGAGCATATCATAGATCATAAAGTATTGAATATCATTAACGTGATCATATGTACCTATTCCATAAATTAATATACATACCACATAAATGTGCAATTTCATGTAATTTTTGAAATGCAAAACATTTGCATATCTATGTCATAAAATAATTCAGATCACTAGTAGAAGACAATAAGCTAAACCTATTGCATCATTCCTAATATTCTTTGTAAAATTTTCTTTTCTCATCAATTTTCATCTTAGGCCCTTCTTTTCCTAACAACCAGTGATATGTTGATATCTCTAGATTTTAGTCACCTCTGAGTAACTTTTTTTATTTCCACCTCCAGTTAGTTCTTCATGTTAAATACTTGAGGAATAACTTGTCCCGATATCCCTGCAAGAAAACAGCAGTACCCAAGTCAACTAGCTCTGACCATTCTACCCTTGCTATGTTAGGGAAAGGGGTATCAGCCATAGGGGTGTCAGGGATCATGTGGCTGGAACAATGGTGTTATGAATTATAGGTAGCAGAACAGAGTAGCAGAGAATAGGATTCTTGGGAAAGGGGAATTGTGACTGTATTCGCTAAGTTGCAGTGCCAAGAAATTGTGTAGCAGCAACAGCTTTGCAGGGATTGGAGTAGTTAACACAGGTATCCAGAGAGTTTAGCAGGGATAAGGAGGAAAAGAGAAAGTGAAAGAGCAAAAGTTGTGAGGGATTAAGGTGGCACAATCAGGGTAACAAGGTCACGGGTGTGCAAACTGGCTAGCCAGTACTAGGATAGAAGCAATTTGCATGGTATACTGATGTGGTGCAGAGCTCAGTGTTTCCCTCTCCAGTTTTGGCTGTCAGATCGTTAGGGAACTACTGCTAGCAGCTCATTATCACTATGTTGGGTTCAGGCATGTTCCATCCATAAATGTCTACTCCAAATAGATTGCAATGTTTGACAGTGGCTTTGGGATCTTTTCCCTAAGCATCCTGAGAGACGACACTCCACAATGCTGCAGAACAGGCTCCAAATAGTGAGCTTCAATCACCTTTTACAAATCTCACTGCTTCTCTCCAACGTCAATTATCATGATAGCAAGGGATCTGAGGACTGCTCAGCAGCAGTGCTCTGGGAAGGTACCAGGTCTTACCCTGGCATTCTGGGAGCTCGCTTGAAATGGGCAAGTACACTTGCTGATGCTCTTCCAACATCTCTGTGGCTCTGGACAGCCAGACTGTTCTACCTCAGATGGGTTACTTTGATCTACAGGACCAAATGTGGCCTCAAACTTTCTCCGTCTCCTCTAGGTGATCTCTAGGTGATCATCACATTCAACTGTCTCTCCTTTTCCTCCCAGGTAGTTGCTTCATCTCCACATCCTTTGATTTCTGCTTTGGATCAAACTGTGGCTTTCACACCAATCCCTTCCAATTTCTCATCTGCCTCTCTAGGTGTGAATTGGGCATAGCAAGCTACATGTAACTTCTATATCTGTTTATCAATATTGACTCTGGAATCCAAGGTGGTACTAGGCAACTAAGAACATGGGTAGCATCTTAAATACTCCCCTCCCAATCACTGCTCATTGACAAAAGTGCAAATGTGCTGTGATCTGTCTCTACATTTCCATTACGACAGTACAAATAGTTTCCATCAAACAAGTTAGTTTATTTACAAAATTCCAGACCAGTCTTGGGCTCTGCCCTAGATCTTCCTGTTCTGAAGGCACTGAGGACACCTAGATACAACTCAGACCTAATGACATGGGTGAATAGAAATGTTAGTGAGTATTGCTTAGTTTTCTGAAGTTGCGCGAAGTTGTTGTCATGTTATGACTGCAATCTAATCAATGTCCTTTCCTGATCTTCACCACATCTCTTTATTTGGTATGAGTAGCAGGTGGGAAGATCTAAGAAGCTCACCTGAGTTTGGGTCTGGGTTTAAAAGCTCCATTTTGTGATCATAAAAATTCCACCACTACCTGAAACTAGATTTAAGGGGCAGCAAGGAAGTTGGGTTAGCAATTCAAAAACTTATAAATACTTCATAGTTTAATATCTGAAATCTTGCCTTCCCACCACTCAGAATATTATTTCCCATCTGTGGAGACATCAATACACTCGTTTCTCCTGGAGCGTTTGAGTGTGGCACATCATCTGCTTCTTATGTGTTCTGATTTACACAGGGAGATTTTTCTCCTAGGCTTAAAATGACTTCAGTGCTTGGGGTACGGTGCAATAGGCTAAACATGCCTAGTCATTTGTTCAAACCCCTAAGTAGAACTGTCAAGGACTAAGGACTAGTCAGGGCTCACTTGCTGTCAGTGATATTGCTCTGAGGAATTGCTGTCAATGTTGCCCACAGTGCCTAGGCTAAGGCCTCTCAGATAGGCTCCAAATTCAACCTACATGAGTCTCTGAGTTGATCATCATTGAGCAACTATGTTCCACAGTCTGTGAGTCACTCACATCTGTGGATATATGCGTATGAGGTCTCAAGGAGAGAGTTCCCTGGAAGGAAGGTCCTGGAATGCAAAACATCTACTAGGATAATGGAAATCTGCGGTTGTGTGTTCCTAATATGCAATGAAGTAACAAAAAAGAAAGACAAGTGTCAGAAGGACTGAGGGGAACGGAGTCCCATGATCAGGAATATAAATGGAGCTTACAAGCCCCTTCTGGCTCTGACTTTCTAGGTTTAAAGTAAGATAACAGGCAGACTGAGTTTCTAAGAACTCAGTGTCTAGGCTATATGGCTCATTCAGAAATTCTTTTCCCTCCTCCTGTGTTCTGAGAGCAACAGTTAGTGCAGTGCTTCTGTCTCCTAGAAGCAATCATTCTCTTCACACAATGCTTAAAGTAAACAATGGATGGAAATCTGTTAGTAAATCAAAAATATGAAGTAGCACACAGTGCTTCCCCTGAATTCCTGGCCCTAAACTGTTCCTAATTCTGAGCACAGAATGATCATGGGTGAGTGCTAACAACCTCCACTGAATAGTGAATTTTGAACACTTTTCCCAAGTCACATACCGTCCAGTACAGTAGTTGCCACCCATAATCCTGCTTATTAAGACAGGAAAGTCTAAGATATTGAGTCCCAAAGTGGAAACTGGGCCAAGGAAAGACAATTTATCATTGCTGGAAAGGAGGAACACTTAAATAGGAGAATGTTTCTCTGAGCCCGGATATGGGTAGCTATTTCAACAGTTTTCAAATTGTGGCTCATCAGCAGAGACTACCAAGTCAAATCTCACTAAAGCTAATTCTAAAACATATGAAAATAAAAAAATAAACTATTTGGATTTCATTACTAAGATCTTTTATAAAGTGTGTGTGTGTGTGTGTGTGTGTGTGTGTATGTGTGTGTGTGTGTGTGTGTGGTGTCAGATTTTGTATGGGATAGCATCGGTTGTTAAAAAACAACATATTGGCAGTGTCCTTTATGTTTCCCATTCAAGACTAATGGCATTCTAACTCTACCACTTGAAACACACAACTCTGCTGGTTATCTGGAGAATAACACGTAATGGATATGCCAATCTAGGTTGGTTTCAAACTGTGGTTTCAGATCTCACTTTCTGAATTAGGTAAGCTATAAGAATGAGCTTCAACGCTGAATCCGGTATTTCCAGTCAGTTACTTAACCTTTCTGAATCTCAGCTTCTTCCTGCGCGGAAAGTGAAAAGAATTACTTTGTGGACCTTAGAATCTGGTGAGAGTTATGACTTGTTGCTTGAAGTATAAGTGTTCGGGATGTGTGGACAGACCCTGACACTCTCATAAAACTACTGATGTTTATATTGAAATGAATTGCAGGAATTGGAAACAAGAGGGATTTTTTTGATCTTTTTTATCCATTTATGGGCAGTGAGGAAGCCACAGAAGTTCATGGATAACAGGGAAACAAACGCAGCGATGGTTCTCTGTATATATTATTTTGACAATGAACTATACCACTTGTGAACAGGGACAGGAGGGAAAAGCAGAGAGAGAGAGCAAAGGAAGTGATGAGACTGTCCAATAAGAAATGAACTCAAAATGGTTTTTCACATGAATACAGAGCTCAAAGGTCTTATAATACATATTTCTAAATGCAAATTAAAGGGGAAAATCAACCAGGAAATAAAATTTATATTAATTGTTAATTTTTAAAGAAGAAAATATGATCACTGATGGCAGACTAAAGACAAAGTAATACCAGAGCCCTATATGCTCAATAAGAAGCTTTTATTGAAAAATTGAGCTGGAAAGTGCACATCAGGCAAAGGCAAGCAGTCGGAGCCTACCACCAACAAAGAAACACCACAATATATATCTCAGAAAAAGGACACAAGTTCAGAACAGCGCTCATCATCTGTATCTGTGATTTCAATAATACATGTACACTCCCCCCACACACACACATACATACACACACAGGAATGTATACAACAGCTCAATTTACTCACAAATATCCACTCAACATGAATCAAAGATCTTCCTGTAATATTTGAAATTTAAAAGTTTTAAGTATTTTAAATAATTAATAACAGATGCACAAGCAATTATTTCTGAATAGCACTCTGCTATAGAAATGAGAAATCATTATTATTATGACTACCTAAAACATCTCTGAATCTGGAAAGAATTAAACAGACAATCTGCATTTTGGGACCGTATTTCTACCAGCTATTCTGCAAAGGATTAATGAAACCATACTTATAAGATCCAAAAATTAAATACTAAATTAATAATGAATACATGAGTAAGTAAAGTGAAAGACATTGATCAGAGAGACCTATGCTGCCTCCAGCTCTCAGCCAACCACACACTGTGGCACCCTTGATGCTACCTGGAGCACGCAGTTGGCTTTCCCAGAGCAGTGGCCATGCTGGGGTAGGATCTGGGGGTGGGGGTGAGGAGAGCAGGGTAGGACACAGGGGAGGCTGCACTTTGGTTGAGGCTGGGGGTGTTGGGGAGGGGAAGGTAGGCCCCGACAGAGGCTGGTGAGGGGAGGAAGGATGGGCAGGTCAGTGGCTCAGGCAGCTGCCACCCTTATGATAGCTAGGTCTGGGGACTGTCTTTGAGGTGGGATGTTTGGGGCAGACCCCCTGCGGTCTGACAGTCTAGTGAGGAGAGGAAGGAGTCTCAAGTGCTGGCAAAGCAGACAATGAGAAATGAGACAACTAGGGGATGAAGAATTTCAACAACAAAGGCTGGGACTTGGAGGCAAACTCTGGGGGTGTGGAGGGTGGACGCCACAGGATTCAAGCTTCAGTGTACCTCTTTTGACGCCTCTTGGAAGTTTGTGAGGGGCAGCTCCAATGCTGTGGGCTCAGTCTATGACTGGTCTCGCACCTGGCACCAGGAATGGCCAGCACAGCCTCGGCCTGCCCCACAGAGCAGTGTCTGGGAGGCCACGCACAGCGGGGTCGAGGAAACATGCCTGGCTGGTGCTGTTCCAGCCCAGCCAGGTCAAGGGCCACTGGGGAAGTTCCAGCTGTAGATCTGGACTTCTGCCATTGACAAGACTAGGTGTGTCCTCTGGGGACCAGCATGGTGGCTGTCATGTGTGAGCTGGGAACTTCCTTAGCTTGCCTTAGGTTTCTCCACAGAAAGGCCCATTCACTCCTGTGTCTCTTCCACCTTCTGGATTCCAGCTGTCCTCCTGCCTCCTGCCACATCCAAGTACAGTGTCAACTCCATGCCACTGAGAGGTCATTATGGAGATGCTCACAGGGCTTCCCACACCTGGTTCGCCATGCATAAAAGGCTCATGGTGTGCCATCCTCCAGGCAAAGTGTACCCCTATTTCACCTTCGCCACCCATGCCTATGGGACCACGAACTTCATTCTTACATAGAAAGCCAGGGATACACAAAGCTGTGCTGCAGTCTAAGGCATCCTTTCCCTCCTCCTGCTCAAGTGTAGGGTGGCTGTGGAGCCAACTGCACTATCATGTTTGATTATCTGATAGCAAGAGGAAAAAAGCTTCATTGTCCCAGATACAGCTGCCCCTGGATTTCTATGTGTATACGAGGGGTGTGTGTGTGTGTGTGTGTGTGTGTGTGTGTGTGTGTGCGTGTGTGTGGTGTGAGAGAATCAGACACACCTGAGTTTTAGGGTAAAACACTTCTTCCCTTCAGCATTGAGATTTTGTATCTAGTGGTTTTCCCCCCTCCACAAATTCTTAGTCAATGTTCTAAAGTTGTCTTTCTGTATACTTTTACCCTTCATCTTCTTGATAATCAGATTCCTATGGTCTGCTTGTAAATTTCACCATTTGCTTCATGAAGTTGGTGCCTTTTGAAAACATCTTTTATGAAGCCTTTGGATGTCTTCAAATGCAATTTGTGCTGTATTAATGTGTTTTACTTTGCCCAATTGTCGGGGCCTACGCAGTGACTGTTAATTTGAGATTATCTTAGCACTAATATGAGATACTATCCTTTCAATCTGCTTTTCTAGTGAAAGAAGTTCAACATCTTTATTGAAATAATTGCCTGGGTGTAAACAAACAAACAAACAAAAATCCAGTGTTATAATTGTACAATCACTTGATTTTAGTAAATTTTGCACCACTGTAATAATTTTTTAACTAATGTTAATAGTTGGAATGGGAAAAAACCACAAATTGTAAAACTTAAAAATTGATCAAATATCAAAAAGGACACTGATCAGGAATGAAGTACAAATGTAAATGTTTAATAAATAAATGAAATATTTGAAATTCTTATCCACATATCAAAAAGTTACTGAGCTCCAATCTTACACATCAGAATATTTATAACCACTCAAACAAATAAACACAAATGCTGGAGAGGTTGAAATAAATCAGGATCTGTGTTTAGTTGTGTGGCAATTGTAAACTAGTGCAAGCCATATGGAACTCAGAGTGGAGATTTACAAAATACCAAAAAACCCCACATATTTTAATGACCTTTACAATAACTTGGATACATATTGAAGGAATATGATTAAACATGAACATCTGTGTTCATGGTAGCAGTATTCATAACAACCAAGATCTGCAATCAACCTAGGTGTACCAGTAAAGGGAATAAAGAAAATGTGCTGTTCATAGCTATAAATATATTCTCGGATATAAGAAAAGTGAATGCTTCTATTGTTTCATTGCAACGTATTTTTGGATATACACCTAACACTAATTTCATGGGCTTTTATGGCACTATGTTTTTGCTTTTGTGAGGAACATCCATATTGATTTTCAGAGCAGTTACAACAGGTTAAGGATATCCTATAATAGATGAATATTAGACCAAAGTTTAAATATATTAGTGAACACATACAGGACGATCATATATAGTTTATAATTTGAAGCAATGTTAAGAAGGCAAGAATTGGGAAAAAGATAATGCTAGAAGCTTAATAAGAAATTATCTTGAAAAGCTAAATAAAGAAAGTATAAAATAAGACACATCAGAAGCCGTTGAATGGTAGAAGATGGATGAATGTTAGAAAAACATTCATCTGTATGGTCAAGTTGAATGAAGTATAAGCATATTTGGTGCACACTGATGAAACTCATTCCAAAACATAAAATACACTTAAAATGTTTATGAAAAGACAAAACAGTAGCTGTATTTTGTATACGTAATAGTAGGAATTCACAGAAGGATCAGAACTGTGAAGGAGAGAGAATATGGCCAAAAATGTTTATGTGATTGTTTGAAGATATCTGTGTTTGTGTGGGAAGGGAGGAAAGAAGATGAAGAAAATATATGTGGTGCTGATCAAGGTATATTTTCAAATATACAGACACGGAAAAATAAGAAAAATGTGCAACTAATTTGTGTTAATTTAACAAAATATTTTGCTCAAATTTTAAAAAATGAAACTATATAAATAATACTTAATAATATCAAATAAGTAGGCCATGGAAGAAAATTTACCATAGAAAGGTTTTCCCCATAATTTGTTTAATTTCGTAACAAATGGATTAAAATAAAATATAGGATGCTATATATATATGCTATGGATGAAGATACTCAGTAGAACTTTGTGAGGAAAGAATGTGCTTTCTTTTCCTCATCAACCTAGATCTAGGACACCTAGCTTTTAAAAGAACACTTGTAGTCAGAACAGTAGGGTGACTAATTTAGGCAGTAATTTATTATGTTTATTCTCTAAATTTATGATGTGATTCCCGAATTACGTGAGTGATCCTACGAGATTTTGTGACCTCATTTTTACCCAGAGATTCTAATTCCTCCCACTGGGCATGATTTTTCTACTACTCTCATTTTTCCTTGTTTCTGAACTCAACTCCTGTAATCTTTGTGTTCATGAGAAAGAGATGGAGAAATGTGAGGGTGGCCTAGAGTCTGTGCTAACTTCCACTCCAGCTTAGAGGATCTAGTGAAGGACTTCCACCTGGGCCTCAGAATCAGATATTAATTGATCTCTTTTGAAATGGAGAAACTCACTCCCTCAGGCAGAATCTGTTATTCCTTGACTTTCTCTGAAGAGATTTGGAACTAGGGCACAATTCAGAGAATGAGCTTTCCCATCACCCACCACAGCATTGACAGAAGGAACAGATCCAAAACTGATAGTGGTTTCAGTTCCCACAGGGCCTCATCAGGGACCTTCTGGTGGGAATAGAAACTGGACAAAGTCTAAGATGGAGATTAACTGAGACTGGGCCTAAGGGGTAAACTAAAGAATTTCCCTTTCTTTGACTACAAGTGAGTTGTTTAGTGAGATATGACACCTTCCTTCATATCAGAAAATGCAGTAGGTCAATTGTGTAACTGCCACTTTGTAGGAGGTCATTTTCCTCGAAGGAGAAGGGGTTACATGTTGGGTCCACCAGTTTTCTCTCTAGTCTGTTGTCTCTCCCACGCCTTCCTATGCCAGGAACATATTGCTTCATTCCTGCATTCAACTACTTGTCCTGACTCCTAAGCAGAAATACCATAGGCTATCCTTTTGCTAGTCTTTTACATTTGTGATAGAATAGACCCAGGCTCTGCTGCTGCCAAGAGGTGACAACAAGATCAGATTTGTACTGAAGATCAATCATATTGATAGAACCATTCTATGAGGTCTTTCCTGACCACACTTTTTGAGGTTTCCACTGAAAATTGATTGAACTCACTAGAAGCTCAAAAGTTTCAGTTTGTGGGTTGGTGGATACTGGTGATTCACGTCTATAATCCTAGTTAGTCATGAGGCTGAGATGTGAGAACTATGGTTCTAAACTTGCCTGGGAAGAAAGCCTATGAGATTTGCCTGTAGCTAATCAACGAAAAACCCAAAGTGGTACTCTGTTCCAAAGAGGTAAAGGGCTAGCCTTGAACCAAAGAGCTGAGAGACAGTACTCAGGCCCTGAGTTCGTGCCCTGTGACCAACAAAAAGTAAGTTTCATTTTCCTACCATGGTTTCCTCTTCTAACACCCTATGTCCTTTATCTATAAGACTTTCTTAAGATTCCTGTGTCTCACTCAAGCAATTTTTGTCTGTCAACAATAAGAAAGTCTACCTAGAATACAATCAGTAAGTTTACAATAAATATTTGTTAAGTGTGAGTGGGCAGACATTAGACTAATTCTTACTTTAAAGAAACCGTGTTGGTCTTTATTCCGTTGGAACAATTGTATGGAAAATAGATGTATCTCTGGATTCCTTTGGTTCTCTGTAGAATCTATATTCTCTATATTGTTTTTCCATTGATACAGAAAAGTTCTAATTTGTGGCCACTATTATTTATTGTGTTGCTAGTTTTAAGCATGGGAAAATGGATCAAAGGGATTTCAAACTTCATTTATGTGAAAAATGTTCATTCATTATATAAATTCAAAAAACATAAATTACTAAAAGAACTTTTTCTTTGGTAAAAAGAAGAGCATGGGGGTCAGAGATAGTCTCTTCCATATAGTAGACTTTGAGGTTCTGACCATACTGTGGTCTGACTTTGAGAATTAAGTTCCTATAATGGGTCTTTTCAACACTCTTGTTTGGCACTAGAGGCCTAGCGAAACAAACACATTTGTCTCTGATTGACTTTCTTTCAGGAAGTCCATGGCTGACATTGATTGTGAAAGATAAGAATTGTCCTCCTAACAATTCTTTCTAAGTAATTTTATTTATATTTGTGGTTTTGGATCTTGTAGCAGCTTATATGTAACAGTCTCCCATGGAGCAATTTAAAGAGAGAAACTTCTGTATCTATGTTATAATGTTGTGGTATTATAAGAGTTCCTTATATTTTACAATATAAGATAAATAACAATGATTTTCTTAGCAACTCTAGCTAAATTATGTATCATAAGACATTATGATAATAGTGTCCCAAAGTTCACAGATCACTTTATTTATGTTTAATGCAGCATTATTTACCATAGTTAAGATATGTACCAACCCAGATACCCCTCAGTAGATGAATGGATCAAGAAAATATGGTTTATATACAAAACAGAATTCTATGCCTCCATCAGAAAGAATGACATTGCCCCATTTGTTAAGAAATGGAAAGACTTGGAAAAAATTATATTAAGTGAAGTAAGTCAGGCCAAAAAAAACATAGGTCCCATGGTTTCCCTTATTTGAAATAACTAGTATATGTCTGAGACAAGCAGAAAAGGTCAGATAAGTTGGTGTTAGGTGAAATGAACCCCAAGATAAGTATTCAAATGTTTTTTTTCTTTCATGCAATTGTTTCTAACATATTTATAAGATGATTTCTTTGTTGCTTAGTATGTCCCTCCCATACTCCGTAACTCCTGTTTTCACTCTATTTGATGTTGGTATAATTTTTGGAGGGGAAGGGAAAAAAACAAATCATTTAAATAGGGATACAGGTGGACCCATTGCAACAATGACATGTACAAATCATTATGTTGAAAACCGAACTTTACAATTTTGGCAGAGGGAGGGGGGAGATGGGAAGGGATGGCAAGTGGAAACAAAGGAGGAGGCAACAATGCTTGATAAGAAATGTACTCATTATCTTGTACATGTAATTGTAACCCCTCCATATGCTATTTTCACAATTAAAAAAACATAAAAAAGTAATCAGAATATTGATATTTTTGAAATGCATATCATGAGGCATGTATATTTCAAAAGGCAATGTTACCCCCAATACATTTCCCATTTCTTGTTTTGTCATGTAGCTAATTTAATTTTACTTTTTGCCAAAACTAAAGCTTACTATATATTACTTTGCTACAAGAAATGGAGCACAAATTTAAGTCATGTCTTTATTTTTACTCATTTGTATTTATCATATAGTTGTTGTGCGAAGAGTTTTCAATTCAATGAGTTTGTTTATTAGTACAATGCATCTTGATTAATGTTTCATTGATCTACCCCATCTTTCCCAACACTACCCATCCTATGTTTCCTGGTTCCAATTTTACATATATATCATCAATATGATTGTATTTCCCATCCCTTCCTCTTTTCATTAATCTGCCCCCTCTTTTCTGAAACCTCTTCTGCAGCCAAACATGACTTCCCGTTCTGTTACTTATTTTCTTGAACTTTTGATTGTTTGTTAGTTATTCAGAGAACCGCCATCACTGAAATACTCGAATGAGCATACCGAGTATTGCTTTTCTAAATTTTATTTTGATTTCTACTAGTACACATGAGTTGACATTCAATACATGAGTACATGTCTATAATGGATATTAATCAATGTCACTTCTTTCATAATTTTCCCAACACAGGCACTCCCATCTTTTCCTCAAGTTTCTTCATTTTGTAGGATATTCATTAAGCTAGATCATTGCTTTTTTCCCCACTTTATTGCTTCATTTATCTATTTCTCCCTACCCTAATCCCAGCCCTACCTGTGAATACTTGATTTCTAGTGTTTCCTTTGTTAGAATTTGAGTTAGCTATTCTAAGGAATTACATTCTTTGAATTCTTTTCTGAACCAATCATATTTCAGTTCGTACCTAGGTGTATACATGGATTCCACCCCAATGTGTGCATATTGCAGTGATCTAGATTATATCTAACTTCCTTTATAACAGAAAACATATCTCATTTGTCACTTTGGGTTTAACTTTCTTTCCTTACTTCACTTAACATGATTTCTCCCAATTTCTTTCCTTTCTTTGCAAATGATGCATTATCATTTTATCAAATGGATAAATAAAATTCCAGTGTGCATGTACATATGTATGTATATAAGCTTATATATGAATATGAACATATATATGCATACTTATATGCATATAGCTATCATATTTTCATGATCTACCTGTCCACTGAATGTCATAGTCCAGGTCTAAATGTGATTTTTGTACTATTATGCTTTTGCTTTCAATGTTTTAGTGAATAACTTAGTATCATTTACCTAATATTGTGCATACAGTCTATTCTACAACAAAAACCATTCTATTAATTTCCCAGTCTGGTGGTTTATGTTCCTATGTATGTTAGATCCTATAAATCACAAGGGTTCATAATTGCATATGAATCTGTTTTTAAGAGCAAGACTAAATGTTCACTTGCATATAGTTGACACTTGCTAATAACATATAATTATATATATACATATACATATGCATATACAATTTATATACATATTGACACACAAATATGCATATATATGCATACATATAGTATATATATACATATATATGTATGTATATATATATATATATATATATATATATATATATATACACACACATATACAATTCCTGTGTCCTAGTACTAGGAATTAAATTCAGGGCCTAGTTTCTTTCGCTTTTCCTTTTTGCTCAAAGTTAGCATTCTTCCATTTGAGCCACAGCTCCACCTTGAGCTTTTTGGTTCTTAGTTGAAGATAGCAGTCTCTTGATAGATTTTACCTTGTCTGTCTTGAAACAATGATCCTCAGCTTTCAGCTTTCTAAATATTTAGGTTTAAAGGCATGCAACACTAAAACTAGCCCTATTATATGCGAATTAATAATAAATTTAAAGAATTATAACTTGTAGTATTTTCAAATAAATATCTTTAAGTTAAAACTAAAACACACTGCTTAATTTTTTTTCTTATTCCAACTCACCTACCAAGAAAGGAAAGGAAAATGCAAAGCTGAAGAACCCCTGAATGTAACAGTTCTCAAGCCTGCTAGCCACAGTTTCTTTGCTGTGAAATAGAAGAGGAGGCTATCGACTACAGGCAAAATGGGAGAACATGCTCTTCACTGAAACTGCTGAAGGCTAATGACAATGAGAACAAGCAACTTTATCCAGGAAATGTCACAAACAGTATGCTGTGGTCAGCTGACTCTAGTGGATATGTGTAGCCAATCTTAGAGGATGTTCATAGATATGAGGAGAATAATCTAAGATGAATATGTCATTAGAGAGGTGTACTTTCTTGAAGATGAATGCCCTTGATTTTGCTAAGTGTGTTATCCATACTGAAGGTTCTTGTCTTTCTGCTGCCACTTTTCAACTGTTCATCCATTTGCTTCAACTGGACCTTCTTTTAACTTAACAGGATTATTACCTCCATATGGTCCTGGTAATTTATGAATACAGGAAATTCCAGTATTTCTCTATCTCTCTTTTTTTACTTTTTATTTGTTCCACTATGAGAACTTGAACTCAAGGCCTGGGCACTGTCCTTTAGCTTTTCTGTTAAGACAAGTGCTCTATAACTTGAGTTAAAGCTACATTTACATGGTTTTTGAGGACTAAAGGGAGATTTTTGTCTGGACTGGATTTGAACTTCAACCATCAGTTCCCAGGCTTCTGAGTAGCTAAGATTACAGGATTGAGCAATTAGTGCTCAGCCTCCAAAACTATTTATTTCTTTAGCCACAAATATGGAGTGACTCTTAAAGAGTTTTGTAATTGAGAAGTTCTCATCATACGTGATAGTTAATGAAATTTCAAAGGGAATGGTTGGAAAGTCAAGAAAGGTTCAATAAGCAAATTCAAAATATGGTTTGTTCTTACTTTATTGACGCAGCAGTCCCACTGACTTCTCTCATGGATATCTTCTATTCTAATTTACTTGGGAATTCACAAGTGGATATAATTCAGTTTCATTTAACTACATGAACACCTCTCTTGTTACAGATATTATGGAGCTACATTACATCTGAGGCCTAGTGACTACCTGAAATCATCAATTTCACCATAGATGACCTCTGTTCTTGTGTAATAACTAGACTGTTTCACTAGTCTGACACACCAAGATACTTCAGGACACACAGCCCCTCTTGCTGTAAGACCTGCCAATGTAAAGAAAGCAACTGTTTTCTTCAACCCTTATAGGAATCATGCCTGTAATATAAGATTCTCAGCAGTAAGAAGGGTGTTCAAACTACACCTGCCTGGACACTGCTGGCTCACTTTCTGAAACTTCTCAGGCCTTTCTTCAAGGATGATGTCAGCTGTCTGTAGAACTGTTGTCCATCTACACCAGCCATCACCACAGCTCCTTATTCTCTTGATTGAATAAGATCCACGAAACTAGTCTGTCTACAATCATCCACCGCTTTGCTGATAGTCACCTGCAGAGAAAAATGCATTTGGCTTTTGAAGATAGCAAACAAAATGGTGTCCTTCCCTCCTATTAATGGAGTGTGAATTTCATTCATTTTGGTCAGCATCTTTGAGGACTTACATCTGTGTTTCTTGCTTTTAGAAACCTAGGGTTCAGCATCCTCAGACATTATCATACCTTTGCTGAAGTAACAACTCTAGGTGACCAAGAGGACTGTTACCCATTGCAAATCATTTTTTACCTTATAAACAAGAAAGGCTGAATATATTTAGCACCACCTAAATTCTTCTGCTTTATGTACTTTCAATATTTATTTTCCATTGATAATAAACTTATAATTTAATTCTGACAATATTTTTGTCTATTAAAATTAATCAAATTCTTCCATCATTAAGGCCAAATGTCCTGTTTGTTTCATTTAAAAACTAATTCACATCATGTTAAAACCAAACGTTTATAATACAACATATCAGAAAGATTAAAGGCATATATATGATGGAGGATTCATACATAGTAAAATAAAAGAAACCTTAAACCAAGGCCCATCACACATTTGATCCCACACTTCTAATTGAACAGGGTGATTTTGCCTATAAATCATGGAAATGTCACCTCAATCCATTCTACTCTTCACAGGCTAACTCTGAAAGACCCAATGCTTCATTGCTTACAAATAACTCCAACAAGTAGATTTACTAAGCATAGGAATATCCTCCCAACAATGATAAATGATTATGCTAATAAATTTCAAATTAAATAGTTCAAAGCAGCCTGGCTAGAGTACAGAAGGATTCTGAGGTCTTAAAAAACTTGAAATACTTCTAGTTAAAAAGGGGCCACACAAGGTCCTTTGCTAAAGTTTTCACATGCAGTTCATAAATAAGAAAGCAAATAGGATTTTCTTCTTACACAAGACTTTCAGAGTGGAGCAAAATTACCAAATGTAGCACCATCTACCCAGCCAAATGTGTTGAAAAGGCTTGAAAGTCTATTGCTAGAAAGCCAAGTTTTGTTTCCATCTCTCTGACATGTATTGACTTCAGCTTATAAAACTATAGTCGTTCACAGCTCTGAATTCCTAATTAATCTCACAATGGCTCTACATTCTGCTCTACATTAACTTTTGGAGAAATTTCCTAGAACACCAAATACTTTCTTTTTGTATAAACTTTAAATAAAAAACTTAAATTGACATTTAAAATGAGACAAGAAAATACTTTGTTCAATTTTTGTGTGTGTGTGACAGTCGTGGGGCTTGAACTCAGAGCCTGGGTACTGTCCGTGAGAGTATTTTGATCAAGGCCAGTAATCTACCACTTTGAGCCATAGTGCCACTTTCCACTGGATTTTATGTTCTTAAAGATCTTTAAGAGTACTAGAAGCCTTCAATTTGCTTTGATCTCATCACTTATATAAACTGTCCAATACATTACCCAGGACTCTAACCTGAGTAGCAGTGAACAGTTAAGTACCCGTACCCTCTTGAGTTCAATCAGTTAATCTGATAGCTTCTAAAAGTTTAAAAATCCCAACAGCTTCTAAAAAGAAGCTGATTACATGTGTATGTAGGGGAGCCCAGTAAGACCCCTGCTGTTAGGCCCAAATGAGGTGTTGCTCAGGAAAGGCCAGAGGCCTCTCAACAGACAGGCAACACTTGTCACAATCTAATCAATATTAGCTTAGCCCCATTATCACCCCATCCCTCTCATTGTTCTCCTACCTGATGAAGATTATTTTCAAACTTTCCTTAAATGTGTACATACTTGCAGCATCCAGTGCTATGGAAAGAAGGGATTGTTTCTGTTAAGCATGCTGCTGCCTTCTAAAACTACAGAATCTAAAGGAACAGTGGAGGAGCAGAGATCCCACTGAAAAGGAATTCTAACAAAATTAAAGCCCCTTTCTAACATTTTGGGACATTGCAATTTCCTATGGGAAGATTGCTGACTTACACACAGGAGTAACAATGTGCAAGTTCTGCACAAAAGTTCTATCTATTCTTTGTCACCACCACATCCTCCTCCACACAGACCACACAGGTTGGTCTTCATATTTTGAATTACTTTCCAGGTCAGAGACCAGTCAGCCAGTGACTTCTCTTGTTCCTGCATTTAAACAAAAGAAAGAGACTTTAAAGAAAGCCTTCAACTCAAGCTGCTGCTGTTCCCATACCTATAAGCTAATCCTTTGATTAGACTCAAGGGGAGGAGGACCAGTCAGGGAAATGGACCTTAAGAATGAGAAACAGCCCTGGCCTCTTGAAGACCTACCTTGGTAGCCAGTCTCAAACCAATTTGCTCCCCTTTTCATTGCCTCAGTTATTTTCCTACTGTTTATACAATTCACTCTGATATAAAATTTAGTTCAACATTTAAATTTAGAGGATAGTGAAGTTAATATTTAGCTGAAATTAATTTAATAATGATATATATATATATATATATATATATATATATATATATATATATTTGAAAGGTGATAAATAGGTGACACTTTTAAAAAGTAAAAAAAATGCATTGTTGCTGAAGTCGTAATCACATACAATTTCTCTTCAACTGGCATTAATTCTTGGCTAACTTTCTAAATGAAAGAGTGTAATAATTGTATGCAAACTGTCACTAGCCATACCTGGGATTATTTTGTGTTCTATTTATTTTAATTTTTTGTGCTGGTCCTGGGACTTGCACTCATTACCTGAGCACTGTCTCTGAGATTTTTCTGATCAAGGCTATGACTCTAAAATTTGGGCCACAGTTCTACATACAACCTTTTGGTTGTTAGTTGGAGATAAGACTCAAACATTCTGTAATTGGTCCCAACTTCAAACCGAGGATCTTATGTCTCACCCTCCATAATATCAAGGATTATAAACATGAGACACTGTTAGCCATGTGTTTTTTAAAGCATCTGTCAATAATAATATTAGAAAACTATTACTATTACTAAAGGCTCATACCTGTAATCCCAGCTACTTCAGAGGCTAAGATCTATAGGATGATGGTTTAAAGCTAGACTGGTCAGACAATTCAGAGTTTGTTATTTTTTTAACCCGCTGGCCCCAGGGTTGAAATTCAGGCCTAGGCACTGCATATGAGTTGCTTTTCATTAAATCTAATGCTCTACCTCTTGAGCCACAATGACACTTGCAGCTTTTCCTGAGTAGTTTATTAGAGGGAAGAGGGAAGGAGACTGCACAGTCTGGCTCTGAACTCTCATCGCACAACTAATCCTTCAAAGTAGCCAATCAGTGATTCTTACCTTCAATTAAGCAGCAAAAAATCCCTGAAGGTGTGGTTTAAGTGGTGTAGTGCCAACCTTGCTTGGAAAAATTTAAGGAAATTCAAGCCTCAGTATTGGCACATATGTACACAGAAGCATGCACATACATACATATAAATTATCCTATACTCAATTCTATGTGATGAAAAAAGAGATAAAATATTAAATTAAATTAGGACAAAAAATAAATAATTTCAATTATTAAAAAAAACTACCATATCTGGGTGTCAGTGGCTCACACATGCAATCCTAGCGACTCAGAAGCTGAGATCTGAGGACTGTGGTTCAACTCCAGCCTGGGAAGGAAAAGCCCATGAGACTCTTATCTCCAAATAACCACACAGAAAACTGGAAGTGGCACTGTAGCTAAAGTGGTAGGGGTCTAGCCTTGAGATGAAGAGCTGAGGAATAGCACCCAGGCCCAGAGTTCAAGCCCCATGACCAAGAAAAACAAAAAAAAACCAAACAACAAACTTCCATAGCTGATTGTGACTTCGGTGGTAGAGTGCTTTCTTCCCATAAACGAGGTATGAGTTCAATCCCCAGTGTTGTTCATACCAAAACAACCCAATAAAAGCACACAAAGACCTATCTAACAAAACACATCATACGTTGTAAAGAAAATTAAAACTTGCAAAAATAATTCAAATAGAGCTAAAAGCAGAACCATGGCTCAATTGTGAACAGTAATACACAGCATCAAGTAGGTATTAATTTCCATCAAAACCATCTATACATTCAATGCAATACTATGATAAGTCTTCACAGCAATTTGTATAGATTGGAGGCATCATCAGTTAGGAAAAATAAGCCTTGAGGAATGGTAGACAGGAACTCAAAAAGAAACAAGACATTTAGAAACATGCAAGCACATCTTCTTTGCTTCTAAATACAGCCTGAGAATCAAGAGGATGCACTCCTCATCTTAAGGACAAATATCTGTTGTATGGCAAAATGTGTTTTTTTCCTAGAAGAAATATACTAAAGAGTGAGTCACCAAATAAATAATCAAGAACTCAAAAGGTGTAACACCAGGAATGACAAAAAGCAAAGATAAACAAGCATCTGCATGACTTTATGACAGACCTTGCTTTTTCAGAAAAACTCCCCTGATGTCAAACAGCTCTATGCTTCTCTCTGTGACAGCACCCACATACGGAGTGTGCCTCTGTCTGTCCGCTGCTGATTGTTTGCTTGCTTACTCAATAAAACTATGCCAACTTTTCTTGCCATGGTGATTTCTCTGGAAATTCTTATTCTGTGACCAAAGTCAGGGATCGTAAGTAAAGAGACCCTAATTCTAGAGGGAAACTTAAAAAATCCCTACATGGACCCAGTGACTGCTGTTTCAAATAATTAAGAGCTGGGTGAGCATGTAGCTCACTTGTAGAGAACTTGGCATCCATGCAGAAGACCTGGGTTTGGTCTCCAAAACTAGAGGAGGGGAGGGATTGTGAAAGATCAAAGACGCAAAGAATGAGGAAGAACAAGTGGGGACATATCCCACCTGAAATGAAGATTTGTCACACTGAAGCATAGTAATCAAGACAGTCTGATATTAACGCTGAAGAAACGCAATAAGAAAATAGTAGAGAAATAAGGACCAAAAGTAAGAGGGAACTTGATATCAGACACTAGATTATGCAATAAACAGCCACTAGGATAGCTAGCTATCTATATGAATAAATACCAAGTATACCACGACTTAAAGCCTTTGCAAACAATTCCTAAAAACAAATAAGGACACAAAGGTAGAAAGCATCCCATGGATGTTTAAGGAATACTAAGTGAGTGTTTTAAGAATGAAAATTTATTTCACAAAGGAAATATATATATATATATATATATATATATGAAAATATCAACAAATTTGTGTATATTACAACATAAAATCTTTTGTTCAGTAAGTGACAGCAAGAGAATGAAAACGATGTTCTCTTAACGCCAAAGACACACCCCACAATCCCTGTGCTAAAATTGTGTTCCTACATTTGAGGAAGGAAGAGGAACCACTTACCTTGAAAAAAAAAAAAACAAAGACAGATGATATATGCACCTGGGCCAACTAGGACGAGGAATCAGGGAGTTCCCAAGGTGAAGAAAGATTAGTACAACCCCCTACATCTTATATATACATTTTTTTTTTAAATTTAGGAAGGGGAAGAAAAGTACCAAAATATTGAAATAAGGTTACAAGTTTAACCATTATACCAATGAGATGTACAAGAAAATGAAGTTTATATCTTTGAGTGTGGGGGAAGGGAGGAGTTGGTGAGGTAAGGGGGAAAGGGATAATAGGGTAAAAACAAAGGAGGGGGTAACAATGTTCGATAGGATATGTACTCATTACCTTACTCATGTAATTGTAACCCCTCTGTACAGTACCTTTATAATAAAAAAAGCCATTATGACCCTCATCCTAAAACCAGGCAGGGACTCATCAAAGAAAGAGAACTATAGACCTACTATTCGATGAACATCGATGCAAAACTACTCAATATAATCTTGGCCAATCAACTTCAAAAATTCATCAAAAATATCATACACCACGATCAAACAGGATTATTCATTTCAAGGATGTAAAGGTGGTTCAACATACACAAATCAATAAATGTAATTCATCACATCAATAAGGGCAAGGATAAGAATCACATGGTTATCTCAATAGATGCAGAAAAAGCATTTGACAAGATTCAACACCTCTTTATGATGAAGGCTTTGGAAAAATTAGGAATCCGTGGAACATTCCTCAATACAATAAAGGCTGTATATGACAAACTGAGAGAAAGCATTATACATAATGGCGAAAAACTAAAGCTATTTCCTCTTAACTCAGGAACAAGACAAGGATGTCCACTCTCCACTTCTCTTCAATTCATTATTAGAATGCCTAGCTACAGCAATAAGACAAGAAGCAAACATAAAAGGTATCCAAATAGTGAAAGACAAAGTAAAACTCTCTCTCTTTGCAGATGATATAATCTTGTATTTAAATAATCCCATGGATTCTACTCCCAAATTACTCGAGCTGCTTCGAAAATTTGGCAAAGAAGCAGGGTATAAAATTAACCCTCAAAAATCAATGGTTTTTCTGTATGCCAACAATGAGTAGAGCACAGCAGAAATTAAGAAAGCAACTCCTTTGTAATAAGCCCACAAAAAATAAAATACCTAGGAGTTAACTTAAAAAGTGAAGGACCACTAAGATGAAAATTATATAAACCTGAAAAAGGAAACCAAAACAGAACTTAGAAAGTGGAAATCCTCCCTTGCTCCTGGATCAGAAGGATTAATATCGTGAAAATAGCCATACTTCCCAAGGGTATCTACAAATTCAATGTGATACCTGTCAATATTCCAACCTTATTCTTCAAGGGAATAGAAAAGGTAATCGAAAAATTCTTATGGAACAATAAAATACTGTGCATAGAAAAACAATCCTTAACAGAATAAAACAGTGCTGGAAGAATATCAATAGCAAATTACCAATTCTACTACAAAGCCATAGTAATCATAACAGTGTGGTAGTGGCACAAGAAGAGACCTCAGGAACAATGGAATAGAATTGAAAATTCAGAAATGAACACACAGAATTTTAGCCACCTAATCTTCGATGAGAGAGCTAAAAAATAGAATGCAAGAAAGACAGCATCCTCACTTAATGGCAAAATTGGTTAATCACCTGTACAAAACTAAAGTTATATCTGAATATATCACTCTGCAAGCGAATCACCTCCAAATGTATCAAAGACCTAGGAGTCAGAGCAGACAAACTAAAAAAATTAAAATACAGAATAGGAGAAACCCTAGGTCTTCTTGGCATAGGTCAAATTTTTCTTAATAGAGATCCTGAAATACAACAAATCAAAGAAAGGTTGCACAAATGGGATTGCATGAAGCTGTACAGATTCTAAATGGCAGAACACATAGCTAACAAGATCAATAGGAAGCCCATGTACTGGGAGAAGATCTTAACTATCCACACAACTGGTAAGGATCTCATATCTAAAATATACTTGGCGCTCAAATAATTAAATCGCCCAACAACAAATACTAAAAGAAACAATTGCCCGATAAATAAGTGGCCTAAAGACTTAAAGAGAAGCTTCTCTAAAGAGGAAATAACACACCTCACCCCAGTTAGAATTGCTATAATGAAGATCTCTGATGGAGGCATAGAATTCCATTCACATTTTCTTGATCCATTCATCTACTGAGGGGCATCTTGGCTGGTTCCATATCTTAGCTATGGTAAATAATGTTGCAATAAACATACTTGGTCTGGTAGCTTTAGTATGGTCTTGTTTGTGATCATTCAGGTAAATGCCCAATGTGGGATTGCTGGGTCATAGGGAAGCTCTATGTGGAGTCTTCTGAGGAACCTCAATTCTACTTTCCAAACTGGTTGAACAAGTTTACTCTCCCTCCAACAATTGCCTCATTTTTTAGGAAATTGAAAGACTTGGAAAAAATTATATTAAGTGAAGGAAGCCAGGTCCAAAGAAACATAGGTCCCATGATTTCCCTTATTTGCAACAAGTAATATATGTCTGAGACAAGCAGAAGCCGTCTGACAAGTTGACGTTAGGCTAAATGAACCCCAAGATAAGGACTCAAATGGTTTTTCTTGCTATTGTTTCTAACATATTTATAAGATCATTTCTTTTTTTTTGTATTTCCCTCCCCCATGGTATAAACTCTGTTTTCCCTGTAGTTGATGTTGGTAAAATTTGTGGATGGGAAGGTTAAAAAAACTGTTTAAATAGGGATATAGGTGGATCCATTCCTACAATGTGGTGTACAAGATGGTATCTCTAAAAACGAACTTTACAACTTTGGAGGACCCGGAGGAGAGATGGTAAGAAAGGAATGGTAAGGGGAAACAAAGGAGGAGACAACAATGCTTGATAAGAAATGTACTCATTACCTTGCTGATGTCATTGTTACCCCTCTGTACTGTATTTTCACAATCTAAGGAACTTATTAATATAAAAAAGAACACTAATAACAGATTCTGGAGTGGATGTTCCCAGGTGGGAACCCAACTGCATTGTTGGTGGGATTGTAAACTTGTTCAACCACTTTAGAAAGTAACACGGAGGCTCCTTAAAAGACTCCACATAGTGCTCCCCTAAGACCCAGCAATCCCACTTTTGGGCATTTACCCAAACGATCACATATAAGGCCATACTAAGGTTAGCAGCACAACGATATTTATCAGAACATTTTTTGGGGGATTGCCAGTCATGGGGCCTGAACTCTGGGCCTGAGCACTGCCCCTCGGCTATTCAACTCAAGGCTAGCACCCTACCACTTGAGCCACAGCGCCACTTCCGGCTTTTTTCTTTTTGCTTATGTGGTACTGAGGAATCAAACCCAGGGCCTCATGCATGTAAGGCAAGTGCTCTACCACAGAGCCCCTTCCCAGCCCTATCACAGCATTTTTCACCATAGGTAAGATATGGAAGCAGCCCAGGTGCCCTTCAGTAGAAGAATGGATCAAGAAAATGAGGTATATGTATACAATGGAATCCTATGCCTCCATCAGGAAGAATGACATAGCCCAAATTGTTTGTTGTTGTTGTTGTTGTTGTTGTTGCTTTTGTTTTTGTTGTTTGGTCCAGTCATGGGCCTGAACTCTGGGCCTGGGGGCTGTACCTCAGCTTTTAGCTCAAGGCTAGCGCTCTACCACTTGAGCCATAATGCCACTTCCTGCTTTTTTTCTGCTTATGTGTTGCTGAGGAATCGAACCCAGGGCCTCATGAATGCAAGGCAAGCACTCTACCACTGAGCCACCTTCCCAGCCCCTCATAGCCCAATTTGTTAGGAAAGGGAATCATTTGGGAAAAAAATTATATTAAGTGAAGTAAGCCAGGCCCAAAGAAACATAGCTCCCATGGTTTCCCTTATTTACAATAACTAGTATATGTGTAGGACAAGTAGAAAACATCAAAAGCTATATTCATATGACCTGATAAGAAGGTAAGTGAAATGAACCCCAAGATAGGGAGACAAGTTGTTTTTCTTCTCTTAATGCTATTGTTTCTAATGTATCTGTAAGGTACCATGTGATTTTTTGGTTGCTTTGTATGTCCCTCCTCCATGGTATATCCCCTTTCACTCTATTTGATGTGGGTATAATTTGGAGAGGGGAAGGGTAAAAACACAATGTTTAAATAGGGATACAGTTTGACCCATTGTAACAATGAGTTGTACAAAACACTATGTTGAAAAATAATCTTTACAATTTAGGCAGGGGCTGGGGATTTGTAGTTGTGGAAATGAGAGGAAAGGGATGGTAGGGGGAAAAAAGGAGGGGGCAACAATGCTTTTTAAGAAATGTATTCATTACCTTTCTCATGTAATTGTAACCCCTCTATACAGTATTTAAAAAAGTAAGGAAAAGCTGTTCATCATGCTCTGTAGCAGGTTAAGCACTGGTTTGGAAGGACAGAATCATTGCAGGCTCTAAGCACATAACCCAGGGCAATGAAGTCTATAGCCTGGAAGGGACTCCTGAAATACTCTGTGTATGGTCTTCCTTCCCTTGGAACCACAATTTAACAGGAAGAGGCAAATGTGTGTATCTCAAACTTGGGAATGCACAGTTACAATCACATACCGACAAAACCTCACCCAGGAATTGTTTCTCAGAAATGAGGAAGAAGGCGCACTTGCCGCAAAAATGGGGTAATTGGGATAACAGTACATGGGACTACTGGGAGGAACCAACAAGATGGCAGTCCACAAAGTGGAGAACAGGTAACTTGGCTCCACCTTGGGACAGTCTGCAAGACCTGGCCTTCCTTCTCCTGGGTCCAATGTAGCACCTGTCTGGCCACTCTGGCACAACCTGCATGCATTCCAGTAAACATATGTATACATGCACTCAATCCCTCACCAGCAATTTGTTCCCTCAATGGTAGAGTGGAAGGGCACCCACTTATGTCATACAGCTGCAATGCCTCTGGAAGTTGCTTCATAACAACCGGTGACTACTGAAGGAATGACCAAGAGGGGATGGGGGTGAACTCTAAGCCCCTATCTTCCTTCGATAGAGGAGGTTCTTCCCCTCACCAATGAATCTTCCTACACTGAGAGAGGAGGGGCCGAGTTGAGAGTTAGGTTCAGACCATCAGGGGTGGAGAGGAGGATATTGGGGGGAGTGGGGCCCCGTATCCTTGAAACTGGGTCTTCTAGGATTGTCTTTGGCAGCTGAGTCCCAACATCCCTAACCCAACAAAGGTTTGTGGGGCACTGGAGGATCAGGGAACAGGACAGGGTTGGCCCATGTGTTGAGGGGCAGGGGGTGGGGGAGCCGGGTGGTGGTGGATGGAGGAGCCTGGGAAGGGATTTTGGGCCCCAGGAAGAGGGGATGGCACATTTCAGTTGAAACCGCGCTGAGATGGGAGGCTCCCATAGGAGAACAGAGAAGAAAATGGAAAATAGAGGGGTTTAGGGAGGGGGCCTCTTAAAATCGGTTTCATCATGGTATAGTGCTGGCAGCTGGGCCCACACTGCGTAGAAAGTTGGAGGTCCACACAGTGAAGCCAAAGATCCCTCAGGAAGGCACAGCACTGGTTGAGGAGATGGAGGCGAGGTCTGCATCTCCAGCCCCACAACCACCAGTGAACTCAGGGAAACCAGAGAGCCCTGTGGCTGTCCAGGCTTAGCCACGTAGGGAGGAGAGGAAGACTCTGACCTGAGCTTTCCTTCTCTGCAGCAGCCATAGCTCATGTTTGGAACATTCTGGCACCAGGCATTATGTAGTAAGTGATGGGCATATGCACATTCCCCTTCCCACTCCTGTGTTCCCACCGGAGGTTTGGGCAGGCAGTACCGGGACAGCACTGGGGCCATAAGGGTTAGGGCTAGAAGGGGTGGGGCCATAAAGGTGGGGGTGGAGCTAAACGTTGTGGCTGTGAGAGGGGAGGGTCAGGAGAATGAGTAGGTTCTTGAGGGGGTGTCTGACCTCAAGAAGGGGACTGATTCAGAACAGGGTAGTAAGGCACATAGCCTATAGTAGGCACAGCTTACCACGGTGGTAGGCTGGGGAAACACGGGGTGGCGATGGGCCAGTTGATGGGGGCAGTGGTGGTATGATGGGAAAGTGAGGTAATGGACAAGGAACCTAGCAGAGTGGAGGAGTGGATAGGGGAGCAAGAAGAGGGGTTGGGTCCACTTAACTGGAAACAGTGCTCTCCAGTATGGCTCTCTCCATGTGCTGTGTGCTATGCTCATCTGTGCTCTGTCGGGGGTAAGCCTAGCTTGTTAGAGTCCCCATGCCCCACAATCTAGACTAAAGGAAAGAAACTCCATCTAACTATTCACCTGGCAGGGGCAAAACTCTCTGGTGCCCTGGGAAGAGGTTTATAGCGAAGACCAATTGATAGAATGTGACACATCTGGGGTAACAGATTCATATCACCCATACCCATGAGGCATAGTTATAGTTAATGTATAAAATGCACTCAAGCAATAGGTCCTTCTTTTTCCTTTTCCTTTCTGTTTTTTTCCTTTCTTTTCTTTAACAGTTTTTTGTTCCAAAACTGGGACTGGAACACAGCTTCTAGGGCCTACAAAAATTCCCTTCCCAAGGGCCTATTATTCTTCACCTCCTAGTTCTCCATTTTCCTGGTCCCTGTCAGTCCAGGTGCAGGTACCATGGCCAGATGCCACCTTGCAAGGTAAATAGATCCCCACCAGCCTTCTCCCTGTAGGAAACAAAAGGAGGATTAAGGTTTTTTTGTATGTGCATTCACATTAATATTTCCTTCCACCTTTGGACAATTCTAAGGACTTAATGTTTTACTTAACTTCAGTTATAAATCATTTGAAAATGGAGGCATGGAGCAGGAAGGGTGAACAAAAACTCAAACAACAAAACAAAAGACAAATCAAACAACCATTGGATATATATAAAGATGACTAAATGAAGGCAACTAAGACTCAACCTAACAATGTATTACCAAATATCTTATGCTTGAATGGTGAGAGCTACATGGAGGAAGATGTCAGTCAAAGCAGCCAGGCTTTATGTTTAAGGATGCTATCATTATTATTTAATCATTTGATCATTCATCCAGGAAGGGGAGATCAATTATGGCAAGCTGCCATAATAAAAAATAAGGCTCCTCTGCCAAGCAGTAGTTATCTTTAGTTAACTTCCAAGCCATATACATCATAACCATATCCAAAGAATGCAAGGAAGGGAGGTAAAGAATCCACGTTTTGACGTATTAGCTGGGACCAACACACTGTTCAGTTTGAACTGTTTATCCTCTGTGGTATTACTTTCTTCCTATTTTTGGATGTGATCTGTGCACATATGGACTATGTGCATATATCTGTATACACATTCTGACTGAATATATATGTCCATAAACTGAGGTATTAGCTTGCAAAGGTTCATTTTAACTTGTAGTGCAGTAGGGTGTCAATGTAATTTCTCCTGTGTCCCATGTGCATCTCTCCAAGTACTACTCAAGATAATGTCATTCACTGTTTTACTTATATGACTGCTGCCATTACCAGGGTTCCTTCTCCCCATTTTCCCTCCCTCATCCTTCAATACCCTGCAGTAAACCATAGTCTTTATGGTTTTGTTTCTTCAGTTTTGATTACCTGAGATTTGATGGGTCCAGGTATAACACACTTGGTAGCTATGGCAGGTGCCAGGGGTGGCTTTTCTTCTTCTTCTTTTCTTAACACATACCAGGAGAGTTGGTCCGTGTTTCAGGAGTTTTACTTCAGTTACTTTCCACTTTCTGGACTTTAAGCTGATTTTGTATCTCCTTTTGTATTAATGAGTATTGAACCCAGGATGTTTCATTAGCTAGTCAAAAACTCTCAATGAACTATAAACCAGCCCCTGAACATCTTTTTAAATTCTCCCTACATCTGAGTGTAGGATAGAAAAAATGGTTTATTCCAGTGTATTGGACTGTTTCAAATTTTTAGGTTTTGAGGAATCTAGTTAGATACAGTCATAGTCTAGAAACAGATATGTTGGTAGAAACTGATAAGACAGACTTTCCCTCACTATATAGTTGTTGAGGGGAAGGGCTTGCCCTACACTATAACCTTGGAAACTTAGTGGTGATGCCTTCAACATCAACTCATGGGGCAAATAAGTTCAACACAAGTGAGTTGCTGTGGTCTGAAGCTACCCCCAGTTTTCTCCTTTTCCACCTTGCATACTACATTCCATACTAGCATTATCTACCATGCTCAGTCTGACTGCTTAGATTTGTTGAAAGGTTGTGAGTGAATGTATGTATCATCCTAGACAACTTAACATTGAATGATGTGAAGAACTTCACCACAAAAGAGATCAATTCAGTTGTATTGATGATTTAAGATAAATTTTCATATGTTGACCACAAAGCCTCCTCTGTTATGTCAAACACTATAACTTGAGCTAAAGTGATGCTATGGCAATAATCATCTTATAATAAATCCAAAGACAAAGTTCTTTTGCTTAAGGCAGAATGAAGTATGCCAGCCAATATATTCCCAGAATTTTTACCTGTGTTTTGACCATATAAAAAAAAATTGAATTTTGGTCATGAGGATTGAACTCTGTGCCTAGGCGCTGTCTCTCAGTGATTCAGCCCAAGGCTGGTGTTCTACCGCTTGAGCCAGAGCTCCACTTCCAACTTTCAGGTGATAAGAGTCCCAAGGACTTTTCAGCATGGGCTGTATTTGCACCACAATTTCATATCTCAGCCTCATGAGTAGCTAGGATTACAGGTGTGAGCCACGAAACTTGGCAACCATGTAAAATTTTAACCATAATTGAAAATGCTAATGTATATCTTTTTTAAAAATGTATTTCTTAAAAATGGAAATATTTTTAAATTCTCATGCACACTTCCCATTAGGCAGTTCAGATGATGTTAATTTGAATTGTTGTCAGAGTTATGTGTGTATATGTGTGACGGTCTTTGAGGTTGAAGTTTGGCCCTGGGTGCTCTCCTCTCTCCCCACCCCCTTTTGTTTTTGCTTGCTCAAGGTTAGCACCTTCCCACTTGAGCCACATCTTTCAGCTTTTTGTTTTTCATTTGGAGACAAGAGTCTCTCTTTTTCCTGTCTGAGCTGGTTTTCAACCATGTTCCTCAGATCTCAGCCTCCAGAGTTTCCTTGTCCTCTTTTGTCAAAATACACCCCCCCCCCAGCCTCAAAGATAAAAGAACAAGTTAAAAGTTATTATGATAATCCCAACACAAAGAAGATACTTGATATACTTAATTTCAGTACTAAGATACAAAATTTGGAGTTTTGTAAGACTGAATGTCTTTAGTCTCATTTTGGGAAAAGTGAATCAAACATTCAGACCATTCCTAGATAAAGAGAATAAAGTAGACCTGTTTTATGAGGAGCATTAATGAGAAGAACAATGTTTTTGTGTCATTAACTTAGCCTAATTGAAACTTTTTCAAAGCACAGATTCTCAGGTATATTTTCTGTGTAGTAATCACTGAATTCTAAAATTCTTTGTTTTCCTCAGCATTCTCAGTTTGTTTTCATCAGCTATCTAATTTGAAACATACACCTTGGTACCAGGGGTCTTCTGTACTTATTTTACATTTTAAGAAAGTAATTTTAAGTTTTTAAAAATCAGAAAAGCTAATAATGTTAATCATTTTCTGATGTCCTTCACATTTCCCCACCTTTCATTATATTGGTTTAATATAACATTAGTATATTTATTGGCTATCAAGTTTGATTGTGGTTTTGGATTTTGTGCTGGTGTTGGAGCTTGAAATCAGTGTGTTGGTCTGTCACTAATGCCAGCATTGAAGGCTCATTCCTGTAATTTTGGCTATTCAGGAGGTTGAGATCTGTGGATCAAGGTTCAAAGCAAGGAAAGATCATGATGCTCTTGTGTTCAATTCATGATTAAAAAGCCCAAAGTGGAGTGTGGTTCAAGTGGTAGAGCACCAGGCATGAGCAAAGAAGCTAAAGTGCAGTTATGTGTAGTTCCTGCCAAGGGTTTTTCTCTCTTATTATGATGAGTTCCTTTTCTTTCCAGGTAAACCTGAACATTGCATGTCTTTCTGTGTACCCACATGTAAATAAGGCTTTTGTAAAATGTCAGCCATTGCACACCTTCTTTTTCTCTTCTCACCATTAGTGAGTTTGTTGGCAGCCAGCAATTTTCAAAGAAAAATGGAATTTTCTAGAAATTATTATGGGATGTTTATATATGTAGGTTAGAATTTATAGTTCTTTTGCTCTAGTGAATTGAGCAACATCTATGTGAGTTATAGATAACCTTTTGTGAACTTTTTTCTATGGTATAGATGAATTTTGGATATAATATCTCTATGGAAGTCCAAAGACATCTTTAAGTAATTTGTCCAAATGAAACAGGAATAGAAAACACTTTAATTTTTTTAGTTTTAATCAGAGTCTTGTATTGATTTGGGATATAAGAATTTTAAGTGATGCAATCTATTAATTTCATTTGTAGGAAACGTGACAGATACGAATGTACCTGAAGATACAGCATAACTTTTCCCTTTTGATGAGTTAAAAGGTTTAAGTTTAATTTCAACTAAGATACAAATCCAGTTTCTGCAATTAAGTAGATTAAATTAGTAGAAAAGGTACTTTGTTTGCAGTAACAATTACAATATCATATATAGAAAAATGTGTGGCCAACACATTTGTGTAGTTGTGTAGTTAGATATCTTGATGTTGGAGTTATAAAATATAATAAATTACTTCACACAAGGAAAAAAATTGAGAGATGTTAGAGTTTTACACAGAGCGCAGAAAATACCAGGTGGTCTTCAACAAATGTTTTCATTTTTCTATTCTTTTTTGTGTTTTTTTTTTGTGTGTATGTGTAAGTGCTTGTATTGGAGTTTCTATTTAGGGTCTTGTGCTTTACTTATCTTTTCCCTTAAGGCTGTTTCCCTACTTCTTAAGCCATACCACCATTTCCAGGTTTTTGTTATTTATTGGCAATATGAATATCACAGATATTGCTGCTTGAGATCCCTTTGAATCTGGATCCTCAGATCTCAGTCTCCTATGTAGCTGGGGGTACAGGTATGAGGCACCAGCACTCTGAGAAATGCATTTATTTTGTCATGTTCTGTGGCAAATTACCACATATTTATTTGTGCGTCCATCAAATACCAACTATTTTAGGTTAGCAGTTTGGGCTGGTAGTATGGGTGTGGTTTGTCTATAGCAGCTTCTCAGTTTCTAGCAGGGGGCCAAAAAGCTATAGTCTATCATGGAATGTGGGGATCTCTTCAAGATTAAAGGATGCCTGGTTGGGTTTAGGTCCTGTGGTTGTGAGACTGTGGTTTCTGCTTTCTGGTCACCTATCATACAAAGACTGTTGTCAGCTCTTAGGCACCCCTATACTTTCTGGACAAACATATTCTCCTTACTGCTTGATTCATTCTGTTGACATCTCTGACCTCTAGAAAACCCTTAATTTGCACTCACACCTTGGAAATAACTCATATCCAACTCTTGTGGGAACTAATTACATTTGTAGAATCTCTTTAATTTTGTTATCTACCAGAGTATATTGTAGGTTTAGATCCTGCCCAGACTGGAAGATAAAAGACTTCCCAAGGGTCTGAGTTGTTGTGTATCACCTGATACACATGAAAAGCTATTTATTAGATGGGAACTGGTGGCTCATTCCTGTAATCCTAGCTACTCAGTAGGATGAGATCTGAGGCTGTCAGTTCAAAGCCAACCCTGCAGGAAAGGCTGAGAGACTATTATCCCCAATAAACTCAGAAAACTGGAAGTGGCACTGTGGCTCAAGTGTTAGAGGACTTGCCTTGAGCTGAAGAGCTGAAGGACAGTGCACGAGGTCTAAAATTCAAGCGTATAACTGAAAAAAAATTGAAAAAACTGTTTATTATTCTAAGTGTCTTCAATTTCAGACACTGATAATGTTGAGTTATTGTTTGATTTTAGCCAATGAGGTCTGAAATTTAAGAAAATGAAAGCTAATTCCGTGGATTGAGTGGAAAATAATTCGGCATTTATAGGATATGAAAAGTAGGAGTAAAACTGAGGATATATTCAAGAGCAGTGGCAGTGGCAGTGGCAAGAGCAGTGGCAGTGGCAGAGATCAGAGTGTCATGGACTTTTCCTGGCTCACGTGGATTAACAATGTTACCCGAGGAGTTCCGGGAAGATGGCGGAGAAGAAGCTGGAATCTGAACAAGCTCTCGCATAGAAAGCAGTTTTAGAGTTCCAGTGAACAGTCCTAAGCCAGAGAATCACACCAAGTGTGCCATCACAGGACAGAGAGTTAGTCAAGAGAGGGGAAGCCAAGGAGACACATCTGAGTGATTGCCAGCAGCTGCCGCTGTGGCGGCAGGGTTGCGGCGGCGACCACCGCCGCGGGGTCATCCGGGACGAAGGAGCCTGACGCAGAGGACGAGCGGATTCTACTCAACACCAGCAAGAACCGACAAGGAGCGGACATCTTCATCCTGCAGTTTGCAGACCAGAGACGACCCAGGATCCAAGACTCGGCGTGAGTAGAAGCCCGACGTCCTCACTCCTTCTCAGGGAGCAGAGGAGGGAAGGCCACTCCTCCCTCCCCAGCACCAGTTATCTCCATCTTGGATACCGACAAAGCTCGGAGGAGCTGCTAGCTCCAGCTCAGGCCTTGGAATAAAGAGAGTCATTTAGCAGGTCACAAGAACTTAACAGCGAAGTGACCTGCCAAACTCAGCTCCATCCAGGGAAAAGTCACCCAGCTCAGGCGCCAGCCATTGGAGTGGCTCTCCTCACTGGGTAACTAGAGCCAGAGGCTGCCCATCCCTCTAGCAGCCACCACAATCAATTGAAAAACAGAAACCCTGAGAATGGCTCCAGGCTGGGCACTGTGAGTTTTTTCACAAAATAGCCCCAGGGAAAAGCTACGGTTTGTTGAAAGGCCTCAACTCTACCCAGAACTTAGCCTCATCACTGCATCCCCCTCTTTTGTGATTCTCAAAGCAGATCACCCTCCCAGTAAACTAACCTGGGAGCGGGATCTCAAAATCTTGGGTAAAGCAGAGAATTTTTCTGCCTGTTCCAACAAACTGACTTAAGAAACCAATCAAGCCACAGGACCTCAAGCTGACCAGAGACTCCAACAAGAGGCTGGTTACAGACAAAATGGAGATATAGGATTCTTCCAACCCCTCCCCCCCCAAAAAAAAATCAAAGAACTTTTTTTTTCTTCTTCTTCTTTTCTTTTTTTTTTGTTTTTTGTTACCTTATATATATAAAAAAATTTATTTCCTTTTCTAAAACTTTTATTAATCTTTAATTTTTGCCTCTTCTGAAAAAATAATTGTTTTCCAGTAACTTTTTTTTCTCCTCTTATAATTTATATTTTAGGAAAACGTGAATGTGTGTTTTCCTTTCTTTTCTTGTCTTCTTTCTCTTTTTCTTTCTTTCTTAATTATCTTTTTGTTTTTTGTCTAGCTCTACTGAACTTCTGATCTTTTCTTCTCCCTTTCCTATCCTTTCCACCTTTTCCTCTCTTTTGTTCTTCTTTATGTGACTTAACTCTTATCCTGCACATCCTCAGATAAACCCGTAGTTAACTAGTAGACCCTATCCCCCATTGTGTACACACTTAATCCACAAACTTACTACTCAATTCAAAACCTCTGAGACTTAAATTCATTAATAGCAGTACTACCTCTTTATACCTATATAATATTTTAAGCATTTTTTTAAAGTTTTTCACATCTTCTCTATGTCCCTCCCTTTCTCTCTATATATTCACATTCCTCTCTAAATAGATGGTCTTTTAATCTCTATAATAACATTAATTTTTCCGTTTCTATTTTTTTCTGGTCTCTTTTCATTCCCCTTTCCCATTCTTCTTTTTCTCTCTCTCTCTACTTGCATCCTACCCAACCTATTTCCTGCACTGTGATTAGGACATAGTTAACTCTCCCTGTGCCTCCCCACAACAATCTATTCCTATTTTTTACCCACATCTCTCCCTAACCCTAATAATTTCTAGTTTTCCAAATTCTTCTCTGCGGTTTGAAGTCCTTTAACATACAGTTGTTTGATGTTGAATAGATGGTTGCCTTAAGATAGTGTTCTAGCACAAAACTGGTGCTATCTTCATCTCAAATGGGCAGAGTAAGCCAGAAAAACACAAGAAAAATGGCAAATTCGGGTACCTCAATTCCCAATCTTGATAATCAGGGGTTAGAAAAGATAATGAATAATCCAGAGGAGAGTTCCCAAATAGCTCTACAAACACTGCTGGCAAACATGATAAATGAGAAGTTTGACAACGTAGAAAGGATTCTGTATGAGCGTGACAGGGAGAGAGAGGAGGCATCCCAGAAGTTTATACAGCAATATCATAAGCGTGAGGAAGCTAATCAAAAACTGATACAGGATTTGCGTGAACAACTTGAGAATACTCAAAGAGAAAGGGAGGAATGGCATGAGCAGGCTGAGAACACTCAAAGAGATCTGCAGGAATCCCACGAACGGGAGGAAGCTAAGCAAAGAGTAATACAGGAATTGAGAGACCAGGTAGAGAACACACAAAGATCACTAAAGGCATTCATGGAATCCATTAACAAAGATCTGAAGGAAGTCAGGGAGACCACAAAGGGAATGCTGAATGGAACCCAACAGAAGGAATGGGAGTCCAAAGAAACCATAATCAATCAACTAAGTGATTTGAGGACAAACACTGAACACCAAATTAAGGAAGTAAAGAAATTCATACAAGACCTAAAACAGAGCTTCAACAAAGAACTTGAAGCCATCAAAGCTGACCAACTAGAAGGAAAAGAGATAAAAAACAAAGTAGAGAGTCTTGACAGCAGATTAGACCATGCAGAAGATCGAATCTAAGGGATTGAAGACAGTCTAGATATTATAGAGAAAGAACATACAACCATCCAAGACAAGTCCAAGAAATATGATAGATCTGTCCAACTCCTGGAAGACACCATCAGAAGGCCTAATCTAAGGATAATGGGTGTAGAGGAGCACCTAGAAACAGAAGTTAATAGTCTAGGAAATTTGTTTAACAGGATCCTAGCAGAGAACTTCGCAAACATACAAAAAGATAGGCCTATTCAGATACAAGAAGCCTTTAGAACCCCAAATAGACCAGACCAGGATAGGACATCCCACTGTCACATTATAATCCACACAGGATCAACTCAGAACAATTAAAAGATCCTTAAAGCTGTCAAGGAGAAAAGGGTAATGACCTATAAAGGGAAACCAATTAGAATCACCTCAGATTTCTCAGCAGAGACAATCAAAGCAAGAAGAGCCTGGAATGATGTATGCCATGCCCTAAAAACAAACAACTATCAACCAAGAATACTGTACCCAGCTAAACTCTCCTTCATAACTGAAGGCCAAATAAAAACCTTCCATAGCAAAGAAAAATTGAAACAATAAATCTCCACCAAACCAGCCCTAAAAAAGATTCTTAAAGATGTCCTACAAATCCAAGAACCATAAGAAGAACCCAGTTTTCGCAGCCCCCAAGAAGGTAGATAACATGGCAGGAACTCCCAAATACCTCTCAGTCTTATCTCTTAACGTTAACGGACTGAACTCTCCAATTAAGCGACATAGACTGTCTAGTTGGATTAAAAAACAAGACCCTTCTATCTGCTGCCTGCAGAAGTCACATCTTCCCCATAAAAACAAACACATTTTCAATGTGAAAGGCTGGAACAAAATCTACCAAGCAAACGGCCCCCATAAACAGGCGAGAGTTGCAATCCTAATATCAGATAAAATAGACTTCAAATTCAAATTCGTGAGAAGAGATAAAGAAGGTCGCTACATACTAATTAAAGGATCTTTCCTTCAGGAGGATATTACAATTCTAAATATCTATTCGCCAAACAATGGAGCTCCCAAATTTATCAAAGAAACACTACTTTCCCGCAAATCTCATATAGATCCAAAGACATTAATTGTTGGGGATTTTAACACACCACTCTCCCCACTAGATAGATCAACTCGGCAAAAACTCAACAGAGAAACTGCAGATCTAAACAGCTGCATAGATCAACTAGACTTAACAGACATCTACCGAACATTTCACCCAGCAACATCAGAATACACGTTTTTCTCAGCAGCACAAGGAACGTATTCTAAAATAGACCACATTTTAGGCCACAAAGCAAACTTGTCTAAATCCCGAAACATTGAAGTTATGCATTCTCCCTGACCACAAGGGAATAAAATTAGAACTCAACACCAAAAGCCACCAAAGAAAGTCTGGTATCACATGGAGGCTGAACACCACACTGCTGAATCATGAGTGGGTCATGGAAGAGATTAGAAAGGAAATTCAAATGTTCATGCTATTCAACAAAAATGAACATACAAATTACCAGCTCCTCTGCGACACAGCAAAGGCAGTACTCAGAGGCAAGTTTATAGCTCTGAGATCCTACATCAACAAATTGGAGAGATCTGAAACTAACAATTTAATGACACATCTAAACCTCCTTGAAAAAGAGCAGCAAGATAAACCCCAATCCAGTAGACAGAAAGAAATAATCAAAATTATATCAGAATTAAATGAACTAGAATCCAAAAAAACTATAGAAAGAATCAACAAAACAAAGAGTTGGTTCTTCGAAAAACTTAACAAAATTGACAGACAATTAGCAAATCTTATCAGAAAAAGAAGAGAACACACCCAAATTAATAAACTCAGAGATGAGAATGGAAACATCACCACGGAAACAACCAAGATTCAGAACATTATAAGGGAATACTTCTCAAAACTTTATGCTAATCAGTTTGACAACTGGACAGAAATGGACCTCTTCCTAGCAAATATTGACATGCCAAAACTAAACCAAGATGAGTTAAACTAGCTTAACAGGCCCATATCAAGCATTGAAATAGAAACAGCAATAAGAGACCTCCCAGCTAAGAAAAGTCCAGGACCAGATGGTTTTAAAGCCGAATTTTACAAGGCCTTCAAAGCAGAGCTCACACCAATTCTCCTCCAACTCTTCAATAAAATTGAAAGAGAAAGCTCACTACCGAACACATTCTATGAAGCCATCATAACCCTCATCCCAAAACCAGGCAGGGACTCATCAAAGAAAGAGAACGATAGACCCATTTCTTTGATGAACATTGATGTAAAACTTCTCAACAAAATTTTGGCCAACCGACTTCAACAATTCATCCAAAAAATCGTACACCACGATCAAACAGGATTCATTTCAGGGATGCAAAGCTGGTTCAAAATACGCAAATCAATTAATATTATTCATCACATCAACAGGAGCAAGAATAAGAACCACAAGGTTATCTCAATAGATGCAGAAAAAGCATTCGACAAGATCCAACATCCCTTTATGATGAAGGTTTTGGAAAAATTAGGAATCCATGGAACATTCCTCAATATAATAAAGGCTGTATATGACAAACCTACAGTCAGCATTATACTTAATGGTGAAAAACTAAAACCAATTCCTCTTAACTCAGGAACAAGACAAGGATGCCCACTCTCACCACTTCTCTTCAATCTAGTATTAGAATGCCTAGCTACAGCAATAAGACAAGATGCAGACATAAAGGGGATCCAAATAGGGAAAGAAGAAATAAAAATCTCCCTCTTTGCAGATGACACGATTTGTATTTAAAGAATCCCATAGATCCACTCCCAAATTACTCAAGCTGATTCAAAACTTTGGCAAACTAGCAGGTTATATAATTAACCCCCCAAAATCAATGGCTTTTCTGTATGCCAACAATGAGAAAGTGTGGCTGAAATTAGGAAAGCAATTCCATTTGTAATAGCCCCACAAAAAATAAAATACTTAGCGATTAACTTAACCAAAGAAGTGAAGGACCTCTATGATGAAAACTTTGAAATCTTGAAAAAGGAAATCAAAACAGAACTTAAAAAATGGCAAAACCTCCCATGCTCCTGGATTGGAAAGATTAACATCGTGAAAATGGCAATACTTCCCAAGGCTATCTACAAATTCAACGCAATACCTATCAAAATTCCACCCGTATTCTGCAAGGAAATAGAAGAGGCAATCCAAAAATTCATATGGAACAATAAAAGACCCCGAATAGCAAAAACGCTCCTCAACGGAAAGAACTCTGCTGGAGGAATATCAATACCAAATTTCAAACTCTACTATAAAGCCATAGTAATCAAAACAGCTTGGTATTGGCATAAGAACAGACCTCAGGACCAATGGAATAGAATTGAAAACCCAGAAATGAACCTACAGACCTATAGCCATCTAATCTTCGATAAGGGAGCTAAAACAAAACAATGGAAGAAAGATAGGCTCTTCAGTAAATGGTGCTGGCAAAATTGGTTAACTACATTTAGAAAATTAAAGCTAGATCCTTATATATCACCCTGCACCAGAACAAACTTTGGATCAAAGAACTTGAACTCAAAGCAGACACTGAAAACATTACAGGATGGAATAGGAGAAATCCTAGGTCTCCTTGGCTCAGGCCGAAATTTTCTGAATAGATACCCGTAAACACAACAAATCAAAGAAAGGTTGGACAAATGGGATTGCATAAGGTTGCAGAGCTTCTGCAGGGCAAGTGACATAGCTAGAAAGATCAATAGAAAGCCCACGGATTGGGAGAAGATCTTTACTAGCCATACAACGGACAAGGGTCTCATATCTAAAATATACTTGGAACTCAAAAAATTAAACCACCCAACAACAAATCCTCAAAGAAACAACTGCCCAGTAAATAAGTGGGCGAAAGACTTAAAGAGAAGCTTTTCTGAAGAAGAAAGAAGGATGGCCAATAGACACATGAAGAAATGTTCAACATCCTGAGCCATAAAAGAAATGCAAATCAAAACAACATTGAGATATCACCTCACTCCAGTTAGAACAGCAAAAATCAAGAACTCTAACAACAACAGATGCTGGAGGGGATGTGGATAGAAAGGAACCTTACTTCATTGTTGGTGGGAATGTAAACTTGTTCAACCACTTTGGAAAGCAGTATGGATGTTCCTCAAAAGACTTCACATAGAACTCCCCTATGACCCAGCAATCCCACTTTTGGGCATTTACCCCAATGTTTACAAAAAAAGACCACACTAAAGCTACCAGCACAACTATGTTTATTGCAGCATTATTTACCATAGCTAAGATATGGAACCAACCCAGATGCCCCTCAGTAGATGAATGGATCAAGAAAATGTGGTATATATACACAATGGAATTCTATGCCTCCATCAGAAACTATGACATTTCCCCATTTGTTAGCAAATGGAAAGGCTTGGAAAAAATTATATTAAGTGAAGTAATCCAGGCCCAAAGAAACATAGGTCCCATGGTTTTCCTTATTTGCAATATCTAGTATATGTATGAGTCAAGCGGAAAAGGTCAGATAATGTGATGTTAGGAAAACGAACCCTTAAGTATGTATTTTAATGTTTTCTTTTCTTTCATGCATGTGTTTCTAACGCATTTATAAGATTATTTCTTTGTTGCTTTGTATGTCCCTCCCCCACAGTGTAACCCCCGCTTTCACTATATTTGATGTCAGTATAACATGTGGAGGAGATGGGGACAAACAAGTCGTTTAAGGATTCAGGTGGACCTGTTGCAACAATGAGAAGTACAAAATGTCATGTCAAAACCAGCTTTACAATGTCGGTGTGGGAGGAGAGGGGGGGTATGATTGGGTGAGGGGGAGGAGGGAGGCTGGGAAGGGAGGTGAAGTGTAAACAAAGGAGGAGGCTGCAATGCTTGGTAAGAAATGTATGCATTATCCTGCCCATGTAATTGTAACCCCTCTGTACAGTATGTTCTCAAATAAAATAAAATTAAATTTAAAAAAAAACAATGTTATCCCAAAATCTCAGCATTCTGAAGAGCTAGGTTTACAGTTGAGAGCTAGGAGCATGCAGAGAAGCATTTCTTTTTTAGTGAAAGAATTAATAATACAGATTCTTCATGAAGATTCACCCTCAGTACTAAGTAAATCACCAAGAACATTTCTCATGAATACACACACACACACACACACACACACACACACACACACACACAAATACATAAGCATCTCATGGGTCTGTATCTCTTTCCCCAAAAGAACAGCATATTCTAACTGGCAAACTGTGGTGTCACAGGCCTGTAATCCCAGATATTGGGAGGTAGCGATATAGGAGGATGGGATACTAAAGGTAGCTTGAGTGATGTTAGCACAAGACCCTATATGAAAAGTAAACTGAAAAAGAAAAAAAAGGGTTGGGGGTATGCAGGCTCAACTGGTACCATATCTGCCTAGTAATTGTAACACCCTCAGTTTAATCCTCAATATGAAAAAGATAAAAAGAATAGCATCTCATCCATTTGGTCATGGTTTAACAAAATCCTTGAAGCTGTACACTTCATAAGGAATAAAAGGTCTATTTCAATCACAATAGTAGTGGCTGGAAAGTCTAAATAGCATGGTAGCACACGGGACAAGGTTTCCTAGGTGCATCATATCACAGAGGATATCAGCATCATGGCCATGTGCTAGAATGACAGAGAGTAAGGGGCATAATTTGCCTGTTAATAGTGATAATGTTAGTCACTTGAGAGTTGATTAGATGGCATTAATCCATTTATGACTGAAACCTCTCTTAAAGTTTCCATCTTCTGACACTGCTACATTGAGAAGTTAAGCTTCAGTGTGAGCTTTGATGGTGACAGACCATCACCACGCTTCTGACAGAGGCAGGTGAGACCATTGAAACCTGAGGACATTCATACAATCAGGCACCTGGGACAACTGCTTCGATCTCATTGATTCTGATATTTGCTGTATTTGGGGCCATCTCAAAGCCAGGATCCATCGAGTCCATGTCTATTCCATGTGCCAGATGACTGTGATATAAACTGCTAGACAATAGGGAGAACAAGGATGGAAATGGTCACAAAAACGGAGGTTTGGCATTCTTCATGACAATTAACATTAAAAGATTTATGTATGTAAGTCATTAAAAAGCTCTATGTCATTACACAATACTTACATAGATCCATGTAATAACTACTATATGACCCAGAATGATACCTTATTGAGCAGCTGGTTTACACAAAATAGACACATTCCTATGAACACAAAGAATGGAAAAAAAAACAAGTTCTGACATACAAAATTAATTGTCATTCTTAGAGTCAAAGCAGACACCCTAAAAACTTTACTGGAAGGAATAGGAGAAATGCTAGGTCTCCTTGGCACAAGCCAAAATTTTCTTAATAGAGACCCAGAAACACAACAAATCAAAGAAAAGTTGCACAAATAGGATTGCATGAAACTGCAGAGCTTCTGCATGGCATAGGACATAGCTAACAAAATCAATTAAAAGCCCACCGATTAGGAGAAGATCTTCACTAGCCATACAACAGACAACGGCCTCATATCTAAAATATGATTGGATCACAAAAAATTAAATCTCGAACAACAAATCCTCAAAGAAACAACGGCCTGATGAAATAAGTGGGCTAAAGATTTAAAGAGACACTTCTCTGAAGAGGAAATAACAATGGCCAATAGACACATGAAGAAAAGCTCAACTTCTCTATCAAAAATAATGAAATGCGGATCAAAACAACATTGAGATTCACATTACCACTGTTAGAATGGCTATCAATAAGAAATCTAATAACAACAGATCCTGGAGGGGATGTGGCCAAAGGGAACCCTATTGCATTGTTTGTGGGAGTGTAAACTTGTTCAACCATTTTCAAAAGCAGTATGGAGATTCCTCAAAAGATTCCACATAGAGCTCCCCTATGATCCAGCAATCCCACTTTCGGACATTGACACAAATGATCACAAACAAGGCCATACTAGAACTATCAGCACAAGTATGTTTATTGCAGCTTTATTTACCACAGCTAAGATATGAAACCAACCCAGATGCCCCTCAGTAGATGAATGGATCAAGAAAATAAATGGGTATATATATATATATATATATATATATATATATATATATATATATATATATATTGCTTTATATATATATACATATGTATATATGTGAATTTATTGCTTTATATATATATATATATACATATGTATATATGTGAATTCTATGTCTCCATCAGAAAGAATGACATCTCCTAATTTGTTAGGAAATGGAAAGACTTAGATAAAAATTATATTAAGTCAAGTAAGGCATGCCCAAAGAAACATAGGTCGCATGGTTTCCCTTATTTGCAATAACTAGTATATGCCTAGGACAAGCACCGATAAGATGAAGTTAAGTGAAATGAACCCCAAGACCGGGACACAAGTGGTTTTTCCTTTCTTGCTGTTGTTTCTAACTTATTTGTAATGTACCATGTGATTTTTGGTTGCTTTGTATGTTCCTCCCCCATGGTATAACCCCTGTTTTCACTCTATTTGATTCTGGTGCCCTGCATCTTGTATATACAGTTCTCTAATTGGGGGAGGGTAAGGGAAAGCAGAAAATGCTTAAATAAATAGGCATACAGGTTGGCCCATTGTAAAAATGCGATGTACAACACACTACATTGAAAACGAACTTTGCAACTTCAGAGGTGGGTGGAGTAGTTGTGGAGTTGGGAGGAAAGGGATGGTAGGGGAAAAACAAAGGAGGAAGCAACAATGCTTGATAGGAAATGCACTCCTTACCTTGCTTATTTAACTGTAACCCCTCTGTACAGTATTTTTACAATAAAAGACATAAAAAATTAATTTAATGTTTGGTTATGGGCCGGTATTAGGACTTGAACTTATGAGCTTTACTTTCACACTTCTAACTGGGATCTATATATGTCTTTAATTTTTATTAATCATTTTTTCAAGGATATATCCAATAACACTGTCCCCTACTTTTTGTATAAAATAATTTTTGGAAATTTTACACTGAGTTAAACTTATTATGTCACATTCATCATTCTACTGTCTTCAAGTTTCTAGTATTTCTTGGAAGTTAAAGACAGGCTCTCTGCTGCATTGATTAAGACAACTTTTGCCTGGTCCCAGTCTATAATCCTAACTACTAAGGAGGCTCAGATGAGGAGAATGTTGGCTTGAAGCAAAAGCAGAGAATTCCATGAAATTCATCTCCAAAATGATGCATATTTATGCATATAATTATATATAATATATTTAATATGTAATATATTTGTGAGATATATACATACTGTATATCTGCAGGAGATGGGCACAATGAAACAATAGCAGGCACTGATTTAATTTCACTGCGGTCATTCTACTTTGACATTTTTTATTAAAAAAAGTAGATGACCATGATTTCATTTAATGTCCTGTAAAATATCATTTTGTTCATATCAGGCAGGCTGTACCTCATGTCACACATGAATGCAAGAATAATAGGGGTTAGCTCATTACATGATGGCTCATTAGGACATAGGATATATTCCTCAACTTAGTTGATCCAATCTCCATTTTTTATTCTATATTGTGCCTCTGCCTTGGGTCTGCAGTTTACAGTTTCAAGATGATATTTTGTTCTTTTGGATACAGGTGAATGGAAAAATGTATGTGACCTCCAAGACAATTATTTGTATCTGGCTAAAATTGATATCTTCAAATGGAAAATTTGCCATCCCTATAGAATACAAATGAGACTCCAAGCCTGCTTTGCAGGCATTGTAATTTTCATGCAGGAATATTTTATACAGACAAAATTATTGTACCAAATATGTCCTTCAGCAACTACCCTTGGGAAATCCTTATGCTCATGCCAAAGTCATTGACCTTCACATTGTCTTTGTCATCCAACATGGTGTTATTAGGTTTAATGTCTCAGTGTTCATTTCTATATTCGTTAAAGCAATGCACAGTCCTCACAATATGTCTGAACAATCTTCTGACTTCATTCTTGAATAGGTGGCATGATTTTCACATTTATCTCAGGAGGTCTCTGGATGGCCAGTTCCACTGCTAGGCATTGGTGCTCATCCTTCTCCCTCACCTGGAATGACCTGATCATGTGTGGTTGATGGAAAATCTTAATAATGCCCATCTCATTTAAATTTTTTTGTGGGTCCTGGGGTTTGAACTCTGGGCCTGGGTACTGTTGCTGAGCTATTCAGCTTAAGGCTAGTGCTCTATCACTTGAGCCACAACATCACTTTTGGCTTTTTTTGTTTATGTGGCACTGAGGAATTGAACTCAGGGCCTCATGCATGTGAGGTAAACAACTAACACTGAGCCACCTTCCCAGCCTGTCCATCTCATTTTGGTATGACAATTGCTTAACTCTCCATTCAGGATCATTTTCCCTACCACCTTATTGTCTATGAGGTGGTGCTAAGCCAACGTTACATATCCATAGCTACCATATTCAATTAACTCCTCCTTCACACAGTATTGTTCAGGGAAAATCTCCTCCTGCCATAGCCAATGATCTCCTTCATACTGTCTTGTTCAGTGAAAATCTCCTTCTCTGAAGAGCTTGAGGATAATTCACTGTGTTCTCCCATCTTTCTGCTAGGATATCAAGGAGTAAATCTACCTAAACTTGGCTAAGAAAATAAAAACCCCAGAGCAATAACCAAAAGGAAATACTCAAACCCACATAAAACATAGCCAACTTCCAAAAAAAAAAAAAAAAACATTCAAAATTGTCAATGTAGCACTGAATCCAGCAGGTCACCAGAAATTCCCAGCATTATAATGGACTGCAGAGACCACTCACAATGGCTGCAGTGGACCAATCACAGCTTGGCATGAACCCACTGGCTCTTTTGGTGTTGAGCCTGGAGGACTTTTGCCAAATTTCCACAGGGATGCGAGGTGCAAAGAATGATGCCACTGCTGCTACCATGGCAGTGTTGCAGGGACTTCAAGTGCATCAGAAAGTGCCTTCTGTTCTTGATGTCTTCCTGGTCCTAGTGTTTGCTCCCAAATATTTTGTCTTTGAGTACTATGGATGTCCTCATGTCTGTTCCTGCTAGGCCCCTGGCCATGTGCAGGAGACAAACATACACCAACAAGAGGCTTCCATTCATCATTTGTTTAGGTCTTGGAACTTGCTCCAACAATCTAAAAACAAAGTGGATTCCTATGTATTTCTAGGTGTAGGGGGCACATGACTAAGAGTCCAATTGGAAACTTTCACTAAAGTGGTTCAGATTTTTTTAACTTGACAATAAAGAGAAAATTCACAGAAGTAATTAAGGCATTCGAGGTGTACTTATTTGTTGAAATATATTCCTTGCACAACTGCTTAAAATAAGATTAAATCCTTATTTGGTATGGAGTTTATTTATTGTTGGCACCATAAAATAGATCATTTCTGGTCTTTAAAAAGTCGTAATATCCGTATGCACTTTGGTGTCTTCTAAATGGAATCCAAGATGAGTCCCATAGCTCTTGAGTAGAACTAAAACAATATCACACTCAGCAATAACATGTTGTTGAAAGGAGGCAGATAGTGACACCCTACTGCAAAGTGACTATTGCCAGGATGTATCCCCTGTAGAAATACTTGTTTTCCTTTTCAATATTTACTAATAAAACACATCCGTGTATTAATTGCAATACATTACTACTTTAATACAAATTAGCCATGTTCTCTATTCAAATCAGTGAATTTTGACAACTATTTAATTATGTAATGCCGAGTCCCTTTATAAAGTCAGCAAGTTGGCACTTTTGTCATTTACATTAAAATGCAAAGAAACTATGTCCAAGAAAGTTTTATACTTAGGTGAGTCATGCAAGTGGCTGTTTTCTCACTTAGAATTTAAATCCATTAGGATACTTCATGGCATCCATAATCTGAAAAGCTGCTCTAACTTTTGGGTTTAAAGACCTCATCAATTTACTCAAGATATTCAATGTCTTTTTCTTTAAATCTAGAATGACTGATGTCACAAGAATAGTGGTATCACTTCAGAATCATCTGATACTGTAGCAAAATGCCCTATTCCATACATCTCCATGAAGCAGGTTATTAGCAACTACAGGAGTGAGAGAAAAGAGAGCATCATTCCCATGATAGTTTTTTATCATAGAGTTTACATCAGAAGCCTTGAAGTACATAAGACAGTGCGTTGATATGTTCAAAGTGAAGAAGAAGGGCTGCAGTAAGGGAATTATGTGGTAGAACCCCTGTCTAGAAAATTGGAGGTCCTCAGCTTGAACTCTCCTACTACCAAATCCATCCGTCTTCCTTTAGAGAAAGAGGCATAGCTGTGTATTTCAATTCCATTGTGATGCTATAACAAAATTCCTGAAGACCAGGTAGCAATAGCTTAGAGAAAGCTATTTGTACTCAACAGAAATTCTGAAAGACAAGATCTAGGACCCAGAAAATTCAATGTATTGAGAGATCAGCTTCAACAGGGCTTTAATGTGTTCCTTGTTGCTGCATACTCACATGGTGGAAAGGTTAGAATCTTATTTAAAAGAAAACAACACACTTGACAGACTTCTTCTCACCATCCAGATGAAGTTTTTTTGTTTCAGATCTCTATTATTTCTTCTGTCATGTCCCTCTTGTTTCTGGTTTTTGGGGTTTTTTGGGGGGGGGAGGGAAGGGGTCCGGTCGTGGGGCCTGAAATCCGGGCCTGGGCACTGCCCCTCAGGACTTCAGCTCAAGGCTAATACTCTACCACTTGAGCCACAGCACCACTTCCGGCTTTTTTCTTTTTGCTTATGTGGTGCTGAGGAATAGAACCCAGGGCCTCAGGCATGCAAGGCAAGCAATCTACCACTGAGCCACCTCCCTAACCCTGCTCCTGCTCTTGTTTTTAGCTGACTGGCCTTGAACACTTGAACCACTGAAGAATGAATGTTTGGATTTCAAGTATATATATACCCCCAAAATCATCTGTTGCTACTTCTTTTTTGGAAGTAAACCACTTACTTGTCCCAAACCATGTGCTTTATTGTCCTTCTTGTATATATATATTTTTTAAATTTTTGGTCTGTTATGCATTTTACAGCTTATTTAACAAGGATCCTTCACAGATAGTAGGCAAATACTCTACCACTGAGTTATAAATTCCTTTCATAGTATTATTATTATGTTTTATTTTTAAATAACCTTTTTATTGTTAAAATACTGTACAGACGGGTTACAGCACCAAGAAAGGTAATGAGTACATTTCTTATCAAGCATTGTTGCCCCTTTTTTGTTTTTTCCCTACCATACCTTCCATTCCATCTCCACAACTCCACTCCACCCCCAACCTAAATTGTAAAGTTTGTTTGAGATATACAGGATTTTTTATTTCTGTATTGGTTGACTTCATGTTAAACTAACTTACTGAAAACATGTAAATATTAAGCCTGTAAACATGTTTGTATTTTTATATAGACTACCATGCCATCACAAACAAATTAGTGTTTTCTTCAATTGCAATCTCCTCCACCTCCTTCTCCTCCTCCTCCTCCCTCCTCCTCCTCCTCCTCCTCCTCTCCTCCTCCTCCTCCTCTCTTCTCCTTCCTCCTCCTCCTCCTCCTTCTTCTTCTGCTTCTCCTTCTTCTTCCCTCTTTCTTCTTCGTCTTCCTTCTCCTTCTCCTTCTTCTTCTTCTCCTTCTCCTTCTTCTCCTTCTTCTCCTTCTTCTTCTCTTCTTCTTCTCCTTCTTCTCTTCTTTCTTCTTCCTTCTTCTTCTTCCGTTCTTCTTCTTCTTTCTTCTCTCTTCTTCTTCTTCTTCTTCTTCTTTCCTTCTGCTTCTTCTTCGTTCTTCTTCCTTCTTCTTCTTCTTCTTCTTTCTTCTTTCTTCTTCTGTCTTCTTCTTCTTCTTCTTCTTCTTCTTTCTTCTTCTTCTTCTTTCTTCTTCTTCTTCTCCTTCTTCTTCATCTTCTTCTTCTTCTCTTCTTCTTCTTCTTCTTCTCCTTCTTCTTCTTCTCCTTCTTCTTCTTCTCTTCTTCTCTTCTTTTCTTTCTTCTTCTCCTTTTCTTCTTCTTCTCCTTCTCCTTCTTCTCCTTCTTCTTTT